>NC_084821.1:11240568-11840568 GCF_958449725.1 Rosa rugosa
TAATGCAGAGAAGAGGAAAAATCCATAGAAGAAGAAAGACACCAGTAAAGAAAGATCGATGATGTAAAAATTTAAAATTGAGAGGGGCTAATTGCAAAGATGCAGATCTGTGACGTTATATATTGAGAAGAAGAATAGTTTTCTTTTGATAAAAGTTTTTGTAAGAACTCAGTATGAAAAGATAGAGATCAGACTACAGAAGAGACGAAAAGGTAGTTCTTATATATAAACAGACGAAAATACCCACAGAAAGAAAACTATGTGGCAAAGACCCCGTTTGGGATTCCTTCACTTAAAAAAAAAAAAGGATTAAATTCAGTTTACCCCCCTGAGGTTTGGGGGTAATTTCATGTTAGTCCCTGTCCTTTCAATTTAATCAGTTTACCCCCCAAGCTTGTCAATTCTCCTCAACCGTGTCCATTCCATCCAATTTGGACGTTAAGTCTGACTTTTGAGGGCTAAAATGGTCATTTCAAGACAAATAAAAATTAAAAAAAAAAGGAATTTTTTTATTTTCTTTTTTCTTTTTTTAATATTTTTTTCTTCTGTTTTTTTATTATTTTTTTTGTTTTTTTTTTTTTCTGTTTTTTCATTTTTTAATTTTTTTCACCTGTTTTTTTATTTTATTTTATTTTTTTTATTTTGTCTTCAACCTATACACCACAAGTTATAATAGGTTTATAAGAACAAAAAGATACTCTAGGTGGTTGAAAGCCGCTCGCTGATCTACGATATTTGTGATATATCCCCGATAAAGTGAAGAATTTAAGGAGATATCCCCAATAAAGTGAAGAAATATATGTAAAAAACGATTTTACACTTTATCTATAAATATCTATAAAAAATGATTTTACACAGATATTTCTTCACGATTTTACACTTTATCTGTAAATATCTGTAAAAAATAATTTTACACAGACATTTCTTCACTTTATTGGGGATATATCCTAAAATTCTTCTCTTTATCGGAGATATATCATAAATATCGTAGATCAACGAGAGACTTTCAACCACCTAGAGTATCTTTTTGTTTTTATAAACGAATAAACCTATTATAACTTGTGGTGTATAGGTTGAAGACAAAATTTATATAAAAAATAAATAAAACTAAAAGATGGAAAAAAAAAATTTTAAATGAAAAAAAAAAACAGAAAAAATAAAATAAAAAAATAAAACGAAAAAAAGAAAAAAAAAATTCCTTTTTTTTTTTAGTTTTTTTTTTTGTCTTGAAATGACCATTTTAGCCCTCAAAAGTTAGACTTAACGGTCCAAATTGGACGGAATAGTAGAAATTGGACACGGCTGATTGAAATTTGGAAGCTTGGGGGGTAAACTGATTAAATTGAAAGGATAGGGACTAACATGAAATTACCCCCAAACCGCTCAAAGCCGCGCAGGACCACTTCACTCTCGTCACCACCAAGCTCGCCTCTGCTCTCAACTTCACGCCGTCATGCTCCTCGCCTCGTAAATGGCGTCCCGGGCGTCTTCGCCTCCGTCGCCGCCGTCCGCCGCCACAACTACCGGATCTGATTCGTCGGGATCCTCTCTGCTGGGACGTTCTTCGCGGTCTACGGGGCCGGTTTCGCTCAACCTGGCGACGTTCATGAGGAATGTCATGTTCTATTTGATTTCAGTTCTTGTTCTATCGGACCGGGTAATATCGGGAAGAAAAACAAAGGTGAGCTTCCTGCTTCCGGTATAATTATAGCTTTCTATTTTTTAACTATACTCTTCATTGATTGTTTGTATTTTGTACAGTGTTTTATCGAACCAATCTGAGGCCGCCTCATATAGATTTTTGAAATTGCATGATAAGCTTACTGATGCTTTTCCAAAACAGTCTGTGAGAAAGTAGTTGGCAGTAGCTATGAGTATTGGGCCATTGGCTTTAACATTTTCGGTCTACTCAATGGTATTACTAATTAGTATATCCAAGTGTGTAACATAGACCAGATGTCCTCATGAGTGCTTAGTTTGAAGGAGAAGCTCAAGCATAGTGTTAGGAAGATTCTGAGTATGTTTATATGCAGTCATTAAGCTGATCCTCTTTCTTCTCTGAGAGCGGTGGAGTTTTCTAATCCATCAGTCTTTGCCATGGTACATTTACTTGATTTCCACAGCCTTGTTTGCAGGGCACGTGGCTGTGGTCATTGATGATAATGTGAGGTTGGGTCATGAGGCATGTAGTGGTCTCAAAGAAATCTCAAATCTTGTTGAGCAATGATCTGTGTTGGAAATGGAGGTTAGGGCTCTGAACGTTTTTGTGCTTTCTTATGATAATTGGTTTTGTTCCAAGGTTGGTTGTTAATGATTATGACAATGCATGAGTTTCGTGTTTGGTTATACCTTCCTCCCTTAAAAAATTTATTTGAACTGCGATTTTGAAGGTCTCTTTGGGATAGGTAACAATATTTCTACTTTTCAGTTAGAGTGAATATGAAATTGTTTATTCTGGAACTTGTGACTTTAGTGATACAATTGGTCAGGGACTATGGAATAAAATGAAGCTTTTTGATGTAGAACAATGCACTTTCAGTGTTTTGGCTGGCACCGCAACTGAGGTGATTGTTTCTTGGCCAATTCATCATGTAATTTGGTCTGTTTTCTATTTACTTAATCAATAATTTTTTCAATTTTAGGTAGAAAACTGAGTTAATTGGGATTTGGGATTAGATTGAGCAACTCACATACTAGCTGTTCTGATACTATGCAGGCATGATGCAGAAGCTATTTGAGCTGCGTCTGGTGAATCCTAGGTAGGTAGATGCAATGAAGCTATCATTCAAATTACTTCTCCGTCAAGAGAACTTGGTATCATAGTGGAGGTAAGTTTGCAGTATTGTTATTTTTAAGCCAAGTTATCCATTCATTGTCAAGCACTTCTCATTTCTTAGAACTGAGTCATTGTTTTACCCTGCAAATGCCACAGCCTCTACAAAATCTTTAAAAATAAACTTTCAGCGCGGCAGATGTGTCTTCAGTAATGAGTTCAAAGTGCAAGAGCGAGTAGACAATATTCCAAGATTTGGGGAAGTGATCAGGAGCAGAATACTTTGGGTTAATATATTCTTATTTTGTCGGTTCAACTTTACTATCTATTAAATGCTAGAAATGAATTTTCTTGCTATAGATTAGAGAATCAAGAACGACAAAAGTAAAAAGTCTTCATAAAGTTGTTGTAAAAAGATTAAATTTCTCGCTTAATTAAATATGCGACGACTTCGGATTGTCGCACCCAGTTGTCGCCTAATGTGTTTTACTGATTGTCAAAAGAGACAAAATTACACGGTTGTCGTTTCTTCAATATGCGATGCAATCAGTTCCTCGACGAAATTATAGGAGACAAACAAGAAGCCTCGCTTATAAGTTTCTACAACAAATACATATGTGTCAAATATTAGGGTAAAGCTATGGTATGTTAACATTTCTCATACATCAACTATTTTTACCACTTTAAGGACTCATGTTACCACTTTGAGGACTAATATTACTATTTTGAGGACTCATATGGTAAACTAAGAAAATTTACCACTTTAAGGACTCATGTTATCACTTTGAGGACTAATATTACTATTTTGAGGACTCATGTGGTAACTAAGAAAATTTACCACTTTAAGAACTCATGTTACCATTTTGAGGACTAATATTACTATTTTGAGGACTCATTTTACCACTTTTAAGGCAATTGTATGCATGTCATACGTTAACACATTGTAGAATTTTCCCAAATATTAATGTATGCAATAAAAATAAGCTATAATGTGTTAACGTATGACATGCATACAATTGCCTTAAAAGTGGTAAAATGAGTCCTCAAAATAGTAATATTAGTCCTCAAAGTGTTAACATGAGTCCTTAAAGTGGTAAATTTTCTTAGTTACCACATGAGTCCTCAAAATAGTAATATTAGTCCTCAAAGTGGTAACATGAGTCCTTAAAGTGGTAAATTTTCTTAGTTTACCATATGAGTCCTCAAAATAGTAATATTAGTCCTCAAAGTGGTAACATGAGTCCTTAAAGTGGTAAAAATAGTTGATGTATGAGAAATGTTAACATACCATAGCTTTACCCTAAAAATAAAATCTCGCAGTTATTTTTTGAAAAAAAAAAATTCTCGCATATAAATTTTTGATCAAACATATAAACCTTGTAGATGGAATATGCAACATAAACGAGGTCTCGTATATTAGAAATTGTCACAAACATAAAATCTTGCTTATAGCATTCTGTAATGCACTTACTTGTCTCACAAGATGTCATATGCGAGGAACCAATTGCGTCGCTTATTGAAAATGCAACAAACATCTAAGCCCCGCATATGGAATATGCGACGTAAACGAAGCCTCGTATATTAAAAATAGTAACAAATATAAAGTCACGCATATAGTTTTTGGTAACACACTTGTGAGTCTCACAATTTGTGATATGCGAGGAACCAATTGCGTCGCATATTGAAAAAGCGACAACCGTGTAATTTCGTTACTTTTGACAATCAGTAAAACACATAAGGCGACAACTGGGTGCGACAACCTAAAGTCGTGACATTTTCAATTCAGCAAGAAATTTAGAATTTTTACGACAACTTTGGGTTGTCGCCGATGATATTTTCTCTTATAGTATAGAAACTAAGAAGTGTTGTTCTTGAAAATTCGTTTCATGGCCTCTGATGACGACGACATTCTTGCTGGTTCTACTGCTGAGCTCGGTGGAGTTGAGAAGCTTGGCTTTGTGCTTGACTTGTTTGTTGGTTTTGGCCGTTTCATAACCTGAAAATTAATTGACGTCCCAAACTCAAATTCAAGGCTTCCCTAATCTACGATTAAGGTAAAATAATCAAGATACTGATGAAGTGAGTGAGACTAGTACCAGAAGGAGGAGGACCTGAAATCACCGAAATCGTGGTGTTGCGGAGAGGAGGGAGTTCCGGCGACTCTGTATGACAAATTGGATCCAAGAAATCATAATCAATTTTCATAATTACATATTTGATTTGAGAAATTAAATATTGGGGGAAAAGAAAATGATGAAGAAAATCAAGAACCTGAGCAGAGAGATTGAAGAGAAGTAGAAGCAGTGGTGGAGTTCCGGCGACGGCAAACGGAAGAGAGAGAGAGGGCGCGAGCGACGGTCACCGAAAAGCCTAGCATCGGAGGATCCTGGACCAGGTAGCAGAGGCAAATGGCGTGGCAGGACTCCTCCGCCGACGAGAACGGATCGCAGCACCTGGACGTCGGAGAGTCAGAGTGGTTGTTCTGCGGCGACGCCACGTACGACAGGTACGGCGAGAACCGGACGAGCTCATCTGCGCAAGCGGACGAAGGCGATTCTTTTGCTGGCTTTGCGGCGCCGAGAGTGACGAACAAGGAGGCGAGGAGGACGACGGCCGTGAGAGACAAAGAGCGCAGATAGGTGGCGGTGGCGGTTGTGCTCATGATCAGAAGGAGTAGAGAGAGAGAGAGAGATGGCGGGAAACGAAGTTTTGATGTCTCTGAAATGCCCTTCTGGTTTCTACGATTTACGTTCCTGTACAAGCAGTTAGGGGAGTAGGAAAAGGCGGTGTTTTTTTTTTCCTCTTTTTGTTGGTCTGAAGAAGAAGGCGGTGCTTAGTATTGATTTCTTTTGTTAACGAAAAAACTAAATCTTGTAGAAATTACGAAAATTGTTTTAGCGTGCTTTTGAATTTTGTTTTGTCCCACGTGATTAGTGTTTGGCTCCAGTTTTGTTGGAGCTAGTCAACAGTCTCTTTTCTGTGCGGGCCTGCCAGCACCGTTTGGGTGCGGTCGTCGGGGGTGTCCCTTGACCTGACTTCTTTCGAGCGATTGTGGACGAGGAGAGCACCAACCTCGTCACGGGATTCTTTGTGCCTCGTGGTGAGGACTTTTGCTAAGCTTCTTCAAAATGACACAATCGATACTTGACGTCGTAGATCGAGCAGAGCGAAAATCACTGGGAAGTGGGGAGAACTTGCTAAAGCGTGACTTTAGCTTGGCTGGTTTGCGAGGGTGTTACCCTTGCTTGGTTGGTTCCTTAACCGTTGTGGTCGCGGTACTACAGTCGGCTCCCGAGGAGACTAGGATAAAAGCACGTTGACCGAGGGTTTGGTGGCACTGACAGTCGGCTCCTGAGGATTCTGGGACTGGAGTGTGGTCAACGGTAAGAGAAGGAGAGGGGTTGCTCTTGAGAGGCTTGAATAATTGTAGAGATTAGTTGATGAATTGTGTGTTGTTACTTCGTTGTAGCCTCTATATATAGGCTACCAAGCCATAGTGGTTGGCCTTAAACAAACCATGGTGGGTTAAACACTTAAGCACTATGGAATCATGGTGGGTTAAGCACTTAAGCACTATGGAATCATGATAGGTTTTCCCTATTAAGCCACCATGAAATGTAGTTGAATGCTTCCCCACCTGCATGCCATATTCCTTAATTGAATGGAGTATGAATATTCGCATGGGCGTGCCTTTTCTTGCAGCTTACATAATCTTCCATAATTCTGCAGGTAGGCTTTATTTAGCCTCTACATAATATATTTCGAACTTTTCGACAATATATAGCTTGAGCCACTGACATTGGCTCAATTTCTCCAAGACACGCCTTGTCAGGTGAAAATGCTAATTTTGGGTTCAAACATTGCCCCCAGACTGGTAAGTCTAAAAGATGCACAACTTAAACCTTGCACTCAAATATCATCGTTGGTAATATAGTGATCAAGCAAGGGTCATTACCCGCTGAAGATTGTTCCTAAACTGCTAATCAAATGTCACAAACTACTCTAAACTATGCTACTGAACAGTTAACGAAAATAAATTATTTAACTAACCTAGACTCGATGGAATTTTCTGAAAATTTTACATGACACTAAACACACATTTAATAACACGTATACAAAATTTCAAAACAATCGGAGTTGATTTGATATATTAAATAATTCACGTAAAACTGAACACAAAAAGATAACAAAGCAGAAACAGATTTTATAACTTTAAACTATTGATAGAAACAAAGCTAAGGACTCATTCTCCACCACCAAACACACTCAATCATATCAAAGCTCAGTTATGGAGTCCTAATTCTCAATTGAATTTACCCGAAGTTAACTCACAAGCTCGAATTAACCCATTACCCTTTCTTAGTTCCTCGTTAAGTGAATACAAGCTCACCACTTAATCTATTTCCGATTATGCAACCTAGACACAAGCTCGCTAAGTTTAACATATCAAAATCATTAAGCACTAAAAGGGTTTGGATAAATCTAGGGTCACAAGTACGTTGGTAGTCTTGCTAAACCTAGGGTTTGAGTCACATGTAATTCAAGAAGACATTTTGCTACTCAATTGGAATCAACGCACGACATATACAAATCTAGTGTTACTCCTAGCATTAGAACCCTAACCTCTTCATTTAGTTGCGCACCTAAACAAACAAGTAAAGATTCATCTTGTAGACACAGTGAAACACAAACACTCAATTGATAATATAGAAAACCAAAAATTGAATTGTCATCGATATGAATTGAACATGTTTGGGCCTTTGAAATTGCCCCTAGCTACAAAAGTATTTAGCTAGACATGCATAGTCATGAATTCGCTGAATGCATACATCAAGAGAATTGAAAAGAAAAATAGAGACGAAAGAAGGAGATGAGATCACGGCTAGAGGATGGCAGAAGATGTCGTTCTCTCCTTTCTCTTGTGCGGCAGAACCTCCTACTCAACTGAATACGTCTCCCTTCTTTATTGCTTAGGTCAGCCAATTTTCACTTCTTTTCCTTTTAGGATTCAAGTAGCTTCTCCTCTAAGATTTCTAATAATTTTCACCCATAAAAATATGTCATATATCTCTAATAAACAGAGATATTCAGTTAATACTCGTCGGTGGGCTTCTAAAAGGAATTCGGGCCTCAAATCATGGATTTCCGTCAAAGTGACAGATTCCCGGACTGCCCGACCTTGCTGTACTAAATCGGCCATAACTTCTTGTAGAAAAATGATATTAATGAGCCTTAAAAAGATTAGGAAACTAGACATCCAAGGCTTTCCATCAATATAAAGATCACCCTCTAGATCGTTGTGATCTGGTCTCAGTGATCCGTCGAAGTTGACTGATCTGCACAGGCAGATTTGCCGATTTTGCCTTTCAATCCCTCTTTTACTTCTTTTCTCCTTCTTTGCTCAAAATACCTATAAAACAAGTAAACAATGTAAATAACGAGAAAATACACTAAACTAACAAAGAAAGTATGGAGATTAACGTTATTAATATCGCATAATCATGCTCCTATCAAATACCCCCACACTTAATCTTTGCTAGTCCCTAGCAAACAATTCAAAGAACAACTAGAACAAAGACACGGACCTAATATCTTCCAAACATCTCAGAGAACTTATAATACCCACAACTATGGTCAACAAGATTCAAGCAGTCATGAAATCAAACTCATAATCAGACTTAAGAGCTAATTTACTTTGATAACCATCATACTCAAAATATAATGCAGAGATAATCAAAACCAATGCAACAAATCTTCATGTTTCAAACAAGCTTCAACTTAATTTCTCACAAGGATGCTCTCAATTTCTTTTCTCTCATGATTTTCTGACTTGATGCGTAAGCATAAGTTTTCACTCAAGTTATATGTGAGAGGAATGATGTAATAAGGCAAACAAATAGCTCACATATGATAACAAGAAAGAAAGCTTTTTCTGATATATTTTTTTTTTTTCATTATGATCCCATGATTGGAATGCCAAAACTCGGATGAAGGCCAGTGACACCATATGCTCATCCCTCTGCACAAGTCTCCACAAATCGAATGCACAACTTCAAAGATCAACAAGGTCTTTATTCAGGGTTGTAATGGGGCCAAGGGTTAAGGTTAGAAGAAAGAAAGGATAGGGAATAACAAAGATCCTAAAGAACCTAGTGGAGCACTAGAAGAATGTAAGAGATAACAAAATCTTTAAACTCCTCAAGGTGATCAATCTTCGAACACATGAAGCAAGCAATTTTTTTCTTTTCCTGGGCCAGATGTCATCTTCTTAGGCCTTTGCTTCATTCTAAATCTTTCTTCTAACACTTGTGAAATAGGACAAAGGCCAAATTTTCTTGAACAAGCCTTCAACTCAAAATAAACTCCTTATTCACAAAGGGGGGACTAAAATCCATACACACTTTTTCTTTTCTTTTGCCGTATACTTTTTTTTTTTTTCATATTTTTTTCTTTTTCGGCATACATATTTTTTTTTTATGGACAAGTCTTACCCCCACACTTGCTTACAAAAGTACCTCGAACATAAATATATCTCTAAAAACATTTGCTCCACTAATTCCTTAGGATAGGGTAATGATACATCTATACTAAGCTTAGGGTTAAGGAATTTGTGGTGATGAAACAAAAGGCTTAATGTAGGCTCAAGGGGGTTAACTAGGGGATTGCACATCTTGTGTGCATAAAAGGGACACAGGTTAGTTTGGCTTTGGTGGTGATTTCCTAATGCCTTCATCCCTTCCCATCCATCATGCAATTCAACCATACGCTTC
The DNA here is from genome assembly GCF_958449725.1 of Rosa rugosa. Taxonomy (NCBI): domain Eukaryota; kingdom Viridiplantae; phylum Streptophyta; class Magnoliopsida; order Rosales; family Rosaceae; genus Rosa; species Rosa rugosa. The sequence goes on from NC_084821.1 coordinate 11,250,112, forward strand.
AAGAGGCTTTGGGGCAAGTTCTAGCATTTGTCCTTATATAAATATGCATGTCGAATCCGAGTCTCAACCAAGGTGAATAAAAAAAAATGAGATCAAGCAAAATCCTCGTCAAGAAAATAAGATGATCCATACTAAGCACTCAAAAAAAAGAAGTAGCACATATAAAGGCTCAATAGCTCACAAGGGTTTAAATCAAGTTTAACCTATTCTAGCATGCTCCCATCAAATTTTCAGTTATCACATAAGCCCTAACCATCTATTGCACCATACGTCAAGCAGAATAATCATAAAAGTCTATTAGCAATTACTTAAGATTATGAATCCAAAATCATGCTTGCAATCATCTTGTAACCATAATAAATTTCTGAAAAGTTCAGACTCATCATAGTGTTTGGAAGAACCCTAAAGACTCAACAGAAAATAAACCTAATTAAGAAGTAGACTCTTTTTTTATTATTTTTTATTTATTTTTTTTTTTTATTTATTCTTGTTTTAATTTTTTTTTATTGAAAATAACAAAAAGTTCAAATTCCTTCCCCCCACACTTAAACTAAACATTGTCCTCAATGATTGATCTAGATATAATCATGCAACAATATAGTTAAGTATAGAAGGAAAGAGGAAAACACAACAAAAACAAATATAGTTAAGAAGAGTAGAGAATGCTCCCTTTTGTAGACCTCCCAATGCTAATGATCTTTGGATATCAACCTCAAGGCTATAAGCCTGGAACTTCTAGTGTAAGCGACATGCCAAATGCGCTCCAAAGATACTCCAATAATGCTCAAAGTCAATAGGAAACATCACTTTTCAAAAACTGATTTCGGCTAAAACCTTGCAGCAACCCTAATTCCGAGGTTCATAGCTCATCCAGTAAGAACCGGAATCCAAAGGTTCCACTTGGAGATGAATGTTCATAGTCAGGGCTTTCCATACATATGTGGCACGCATTCCAACTCCAAGGGATGTAGGAACTAGAGACCGGAAGTTACAGGGGTCACATTCAGAAACCCTTTGGTAGGAATGAAGTAGACATCCGGGGCTTCAAATCCATATAAGGTTTGTCTCATTTGGACCCCGGGAAGTATCCCTTGTTTTGCACTTTATGTGGCTCTGATGCCCAGTTTTCTGCTTTTCCGTTCCGACCCTCCTGTACTCAACTAGAAACTGCAGACGCTGTGAAACTTGAAATTTGGATCTGCCAAAGCCATTAGAAAATAGACACCTGGGGCTTTTGATCCATATATAGTACGTCTGTTGGTTTCAAAGGAGCTGTGAACGACATCTGTTCAAAGTGGACTGAAATCTGGGCGTCAGAAAAACTGGTTTGATAAAAAGTGACTCCTCTAAATCTTTCTCAACTATGAGACCTGCACACACACACAAAAACATAAAACCGAACAAAACAAGAAGCAAAGAAAGAGAAGAAATGAATAAAGAAAACAACCCTTAGAAAAATACCGCAATCTTCCTCCTTCATTCATTGGGTTGCTTCCCAAGAAGCGCTTGGTTTAACGTCCTCAGCCTGACGGCCGGGCCAATTCTTCAAGAGTAATCAGGAGGTTTTGGTCTTGGTGCCATGAGATGCTTGACCTTTTTCAAAGATGCTAGGTGATCCCTTTTAAGCAACTTGTGCTCCTTGGATTTCAACTTTCTCGTTTTCTTTCTCTTCTTCCATTGTCTCGTTCTCTTTTTATGTCCCACAAGCACGGCCAAAAGAATCTTCTTATCAGAATTGGGATAATCACCTATCACCATCTCCACATGATCAACAAACTCAAGAGTTTCTTGTATGGAGGGAACAAATGTAAAGCTCGAATGTGGCAAGTAATGGTCAGGTGGTCGGGCATGTGATAGAATTAGAGGCCCGTCTATAGGAGATTTGCTGGACTCCTCTTCTAAGCAATCCTCCATGTCATCATTGTATTCTTGATCTTTATGAGCTATGATGATTGCTTCTGGCACTTGGTACTCATTTACATGAAGCTCAACCTTACTTTCTTTAATGTAAAATTCCTCATCTGTCAAGGACTCTTCAATATCACTATCTTCATACGCTTCAAGCTCGGTTGTATAGTGTAACACATAATCCTCACACGTCCCAACCTTAAGTTTCTTTTCATAGGGCTCATCCACATCTGTATCCTCATCCTCATCCAAAATTGATGCATGGAATACATTATGAGGTTGAGGTAAGGTTGTGACTTCAAGGGACTTCCCCAAAGTTGTAGTAGGTGTAGGAGGGCACTCCATAAGTACCTTGGCCTCCAAAGGCTCATTAGCTTTTGTCCAATCTTCTTCCTCACTCGTCAACACCTCATGATATGACTCTTGAACCCAACATTGTGTTTCCTGCTCCTCTGTTTCTTGGTTCAAAGAATTAATAATTTGCTGGATATGTCGCTCAATATTCTCCACGGCTTTGTCCACATTCCTTGATGATTCTTCCGCACTTTTCGCAACTGCTTGTACAATTGCTTCAAGGGAGGGCTTCATAGGATCAACCAAGAGGACTGGTACTTGATCTTGGTATGACGGCCACATGAATGAATGAATATTGTGATGATAAGGATCATACATAGGGACTTGATAAGGCTGCCATGAGTTGAACGCTTCCGGATTCCATGAAGAGTTAGCATTAGTCCAACCATTGTTGTAAATGCTTGAGTTGGGATCCTCCCACATTATACTAGCTTGCTCGAAATAACCTTGGTATTGCAGTCCGCAAACAAAACAAAACAAAAACTAAGTTAGTATATTACAAAATTGAAAAAACACAAAAACAAAACAGATTAGCAATCAAGGAAAACAATCCCCGGCAACGGCGCCAAAAATTGGTACGTCTAAAAGATGCACAACTTAAACCTTGCACTCAAATATCATCGTTGGTAATATAGTGATCAAGCAAGGGTCATTACCCGCTGAAGATTGTTCCTAAACTGCTAATCAAATGTCACAAACTACTCTAAACTATGCTACTGAACAGTTAACGAAAATAAATTATTTAACTAACCTAGACTCGATGGAATTTTCTGAAAATTTTACATGACACTAAACACACATTTAATAACACGTATACAAAATTTCAAAACAATCGGAGTTGATTTGATATATTAAATAATTCACGTAAAACTGAACACAAAAAGATAACAAAGCAGAAACAGATTTTATAACTTTAAACTATTGATAGAAACAAAGCTAAGGACTCATTCTCCACCACCAAACACACTCAATCATATCAAAGCTCAGTTATGGAGTCCTAATTCTCAATTGAATTTACCCGAAGTTAACTCACAAGCTCGAATTAACCCATTACCCTTTCTTAGTTCCTCGTTAAGTGAATACAAGCTCACCACTTAATCTATTTCCGATTATGCAACCTAGACACAAGCTCGCTAAGTTTAACATATCAAAATCATTAAGCACTAAAAGGGTTTGGATAAATCTAGGGTCACAAGTACGTTGGTAGTCTTGCTAAACCTAGGATTTGAGTCACATGTAATTCAAGAAGACATTTTGCTACTCAATTGGAATCAACGCACGACATATACAAATCTAGTGTTACTCCTAGCATTAGAACCCTAACCTCTTCATTTAGTTGCGCACCTAAACAAACAAGTAAAGATTCATCTTGTAGACACAGTGAAACACAAACACTCAATTGATAATATAGAAAACCAAAAATTGAATTGTCATCAATATGAATTGAACATGTTTGGGGCTTTGAAATTGCCCCTAGCTACAAAAGTATTTAGCTAGACATGCATAGTCATGAATTCGCTGAATGCATACATCAAGAGAATTGAAAAGAAAAATAGAGACGAAAGAAGGAGATGAGATCACGGCTAGAGGATGGCAGAAGATGTCGTTCTCTCCTTTCTCTTGTGCGGCAGAACCTCCTACTCAACTGAATACGTCTCCCTTCTTTATTGCTTAGGTCAGCCAATTTTCACTTCTTTTCCTTTTAGGATTCAAGTAGCTTCTCCTCTAAGATTTCTAATAATTTTCACCCATAAAAATATGTCATATATCTCTAATAAACAGAGATATTCAGTTAATACTCGTCGGTGGGCTTCTAAAAGGAATTCGGGCCTCAAATCATGGATTTCCGTCAAAGTGACAGATTCCCGGACTGCCCGACCTTGCTGTACTAAATCGGCCATAACTTCTTGTAGAAAAATGATATTAATGAGCCTTAAAAAGATTCGGAAACTAGACATCCAAGGCTTTCCATCAATATAAAGATCACCCTCTAGATCGTTGTGATCTGGTCTCAGTGATCCGTCGAAGTTGACTGATCTGCACAGGCAGATTTGCCGATTTTGCCTTTCAATCCCTCTTTTACTTCTTTTCTCCTTCTTTGCTCAAAATACCTATAAAACAAGTAAACAATGTAAATAACGAGAAAATACACTAAACTAACAAAGAAAGTATAGAGATTAACGTTATTAATATCGCATAATCATGCTCCTATCACAGACCTCGAAGTCAAAGATCTTCGTCTTGACTGAAGAGGTCTTGAATCAGCACTGCTCTTATAATGTCGTTGCTCCAAAGCCACTTGTATTATTGGCTTGACTGAAATTACTTGACTGATTCCATATAGGCCTCTAAATAGGCCATAAAGCTTGAATGCCACAATCTGAATTGCGTTTGTCATGAACTGACGCTTTCTTTGCCAACTTTATTGCCCCTCATGTATCTGATGTCTGGTATGCAGTGAATTGGCCAATAAAGTCGCAGATTGGCTTTCCAAGGCACAACTTAATTGATAATTAAGTTGGCCATGGCTTAATTGATGATATGCATGACAACGTCCAGAGTCATGAAAGCCACATGCATGATAATTGAGTTGACCATTTTGAGCATATTTTTGATCACTTTCATGACCGTGGTAGCGTCCAGTAGCATGACCGCATCTCTCTTGGCCAGATTATCTTGGAGGCTTTTCTTCTATCTTGCTCTACAAGATCACGGGGGAGGCAATCTATGCTTCACTCCAAGCTCCGATGTATCAAATTTGTAGGGTAAAAATCCCTCCTGTGAGAGCTTGTAGGAAAAGAACAAAGATACTTCACATTGAAGAATTTGGAGGAATTTGGCTCGTGAGAGGGGTAATCTTGCCCCCCAAGTATCCTTGTTGGTTGGCGAAGCATGATCTTCAATTGTAATTTTGGAGATGAAGATGAAGATGAGTATAGATCGGCTTTGTTACCAACTACCATATCATAGAACATGGTGTCTTCAGAATAAACCACGAATTGGCTTTTGCATTTGACCACTTGTTGGTCTGAATTCTCCACATCAAGAGCTTCAAAGAACTTGAACTCCTTCATATGATTTTTGAAACCAATAATCAAATTATAATTATCATCATATTTATCATAGATTCGCTCCGCATCAAGATCAAATTTAGAATCACCAAAATTCGATGAATCGATCTCTTCTTCAAAAATAGGCATATCAAATATTTGTTTGCCTCTATATTCTTTCCAGGCATCATATTGAGACGCCTCTATGGACTGTTTAGTATCATAGACAAATTTCTTTTGCAAGAAATTTGGAGCTGGATAATTGTAAACAAGAGTTAACTTGTATTGATGATACTCAAATTTACAGTCGCGAAGGACAACTTGGCCACTAGAATAATTGTTCTGGCCATTCATGCAACGTGGGTTGTAGATGTGCCCTCCACATATATCAAAGCCACCGCTTGGCCTTGAAGAATATATGAAGAACTTCAAGTTGAATTGATTAATAAAGCCACAGATTGGCTTCTGTAGACCACAACTTAATTGATTAACTCCACCATGACGTCCAACCACCATATTCCATCTTGATTGGTAATTGAGTGGGTCATGTTGACCATGCTCTTGACCCTTTGTTTGGTCATGATGACGTCCAGTAGCAGAGTCACAATTGACTTGATCATGAACTTGTTTCTTTTGATCAAAGGGATGATCATGGGCCATATCTTGCCCCCCATGCATCTGACCAGTAGCCACGTATTTGGCTTGATCAGTGGAGAAATCAGCTATTTGTTCAGAGACAATTTTCTTGTCAGAAGAACAATCTTGTTGATCTTCTTCACCATATGCAGCCTCTGTGCAAGGCTGTGATTTACCAGTGGGCAAGCTGATTTCTTCTTCTGCAACAGACTGATCTAGACAAAGGTTTTCGCCTTTAGATTGATTGCCTCTTATAGGCAATTTAATCTCGGAAACAGCCTTTTTACACTTAAACTTGTTGAAGATCGAGAAACTCGCTACGGTTATTTTGTGAGAAGTGACTTGTTTGTCCTCGCCAATGACGATCAGAAAGAGTTGATAATATAGCGCCTTGCTCTGCTGAGCGTTCCACCGAAGTTGGCGGTCAATACTTGCAAGCTCCCTTTCTATCTCTTTTCCATATCTTTCGCTATTGCCCCCCAGTATTATGACCTTTTCTTCGAAACTTGCATAATCTAGGATGGGAAGCGGAGCGAGCTTGTAAGCCTCAATGGTGCTATTGACCATCTTTTCACTTTAAAGATTTTCCCCTGGCATCCCAATGATGGTGAATACGAAAAGACTCTGGTGTAGTCCCACTGGGCGTGCCAAAATGTTTCGCTCCAGTTTTGTTCATCTGGTCAATAGTATCTTTTCTGCGCGGGCGTGCCAGCACCTTTCGGGTGCGGTCGTCGGGGGTGTCCCTTGACCTGACTTCTTTCGAGCGATTGTGGACGAGGAGAGCACCAACCTCGTCGCGAGATTCTTTGTGCCTCGTGGTGAGGACTTTTGCTAAGCTTCTTCAAAATCACACAATCGATACTCGACGTCGTAGATCGAGCAGAGCGAAAATCACTGGGAAGTGGGGAGAACTTGCTAAAGAGTGACTTTAGCTTGGCTGGTTTGCGAGGGCGTTACCCTTGCTTGGCTGGTTCCGTAACCGTTGTGGTCGCGGTACTACAGTCGGCTCCCGAGGAGACTAGGACCAAAGCACGTTGACCGAGGGTTTGGTGGCACTGACAATCAGCTCCTGAGGATTCTGGGACTGAAGTGTGGTCAACGGTAAGAGAAGGAGAGGGGTTGCTCTTGAGAGGCTTGGATAATCGTAGAGATTAGTTGATGAATTGTGTGTTGTTACTTCGTTGTAGCCTCTATATATAGGCTACCAAGTCATAGTGGTTGGCCTTAAACAAACCATGGTGGGTTAAGCACTTAAGCACTATGGAATCATGGTGGGTTAAGCACTTAAGCACTATGGAATCATGGTGGGTTAAGGACTTAAGCACTATGGAATCATGAAAGGTTTTCCCTATTAAGCCACCATGAAATGTAGTTGAATGCTTCCCCACGTGTATGCCATATTCCTTAATTGAATGGAGTATGAATATTCGCATGGGTGTGCCTTTTCTTGCAGCTTACATAATCTTCCATAATTCTGCAGGTAGGCTTTATTTAGCCTCTACATAATATATTTCGAACTTGTCGACAATATATAGCTTGAGCCACTGACATTGGCTCAATTTCTCCAAGACACGTCTTTTCAGGTCAAAATGCTCATTTTGGGTTCAAACAATTAGCAATTAGGAGATACCTTTTTCATACTAATGCTTCGTGTGGATCGCTTAAGTATGATTTTCGTATTAAAGTGAATTTTGTGACAGATGCGTTGGCTTTTTTGAGACATTATTTAGAGTGCTTTTATTGGTGGGAATGTTCATCACTTATGTCTGTTTGTATTATGTTCAATTTTTACTTTTTAGAAGTTGGTTGTAGTATAGGTCTTTTTTTTTTTTTTGGATCAAATAAACAATTCATATGCAACAACTAGTCTATTGTGAGTCGAACTCATGACCTCCCACTTGTAAAGGAGAGGCTTATGCCACTAGATCAAATGGTTTGGGCAGGTTTTTGTTTGTAAATCATTTTTCTTCCATTGAAAAATATTAATAATAATAATACAGGAAACAAAGCATAAAACAGAATTCCACTAGAAAATTTGAATTATTCAATTACACCTCATATGAAATTCTAGAATATGGTAAAAGAGAGGACTTTGTAAACATAATTGCATTAAAAAGCAACAAAACTTTTAGTCTTACAAGATCACCGCAAGACAAGCTTGCCCATGACCTCAGGCCGGAAGGTGTCTTGACGTGCCGCCATGCGCAGCGTGAATATGACCTCTTAGAGAGGTTCGAAAGCATAGAAGTGAATCATATCAGTCCCACATCGGAAACAAAGCGAAGATCATTCCTCACTTCACGTATAAAAGGTCTCTCTTTCTCTCTTCATTGATTACACATTTATTGCTTACCTAACGTTACCTTATCAACATTAATACATTGACTGAGTTAGGTATCGGAGGAGTGAAGACAGCCAACCGCGGTCTCGCTCTTGACACTAGTGTATTTTACTTGACAGGTGACGCTGATGCTTCCCCTCACCAAATCAGGTGAGGCTCCAGACCCGTGTCTGCGTTAAAGGGATCATGCAACCCCCTGAATCTTGAGCATTAACAACGTAAAAGCATCTATGACCTTATGTAAAATAGACTATGATTGGCATTGCACCTCTTTCAAAGAAGTTGGACTACTAAAAGGTAGCGTACGATTTCTTGTGAGGGTACTATATTAGCCGGGAAAAGTTGATTTAAAACCCCATAATCGTGCTTTATCAAAATTTTCGATAGGGTATTCTTGATTAGTGTATCTCTGATAGTGACCTAGGATGGCTTTCCCCATCCAAATTGGCTCTGTAGAAGCCAAACTTGCAATTGGTGCAGTTGTAGTTACCTATATCATTCTTTCCCATTAAATCTCCTCACTCTTTGAAAAGTTGGCATATTTCTTCCCCTCTAACTCCATTACTATTTTTTGCTTTAAATTATTCACTGCCTTTTATAAGTATAACAACCAAGCTTTAAAGATTTGCTTCATTTTCTTCTGTCTTTGCTGCAGCCAACAATCCTACAACATTTCCCATTTAATTGGGTTTCCCTATGTTGACCCACAAAATACACTAGCTCTGGGTCGAACAACTCAATACTTCGAAAAGATAAAATTACCCTCACAGGGAATGGGCCACGCCTATAAACCCGAAAGCAACCTTGGCCTGGATATCATGAAAACAATCACCAGAACGTCTCTACGAGACATGGGCTCCGACCCACAACCAATCTGCAACGGATGTGGACCAAGTCTAATAATCGAACACCTCCCTATAGAGGAAGGAACTTAAGCCCAAGTACCCTACGCACTGGCCCAAAGACCAATGCACAACCCATGGTTCCCATTCGGGTTCGTCCAATCCGGACTAAAGGCCCTAACACGAGTCTGAGAATGTGGTGACTTACCAGCTAAGTATGCTCAGCCACGTCCACATAGGACGGCAATCCGACCCAACTACACAATGAAACTCCAAAAGGTTCTGGGAAGCTCTCCATTGGACCTCAAGGCAATCCCACTAGGGCAACACACCTCCTAGGGTTTTCCCAAATAGGGTCTCCTATATATATTCATCATTTTCCATCACTCAACTAAGTTGACATAAGTCTTCTTGAGTAAGTTGATCCGACATAAACTAAGATACATACAAATCCTACATCAAACATAAAACACTGACTTGACCGTTGAAGACCCTTTGGTTGATACCATACTGGTCCTCTTCTAACCAATACGTCTTTTGATAGTCTAATCGTTTCCTCATCTTTTTGGCTTGAATCTAGATGGCTGGCCTTGTAGAACCCAAGTTTGGTCTTGATGCTTCCATTGCACATTTCCATATATCACGTTTTAAATAATTAGCTAACCACATTCTTTGGAAACCGTTCATTTTAGATCTACTTATTATCGACTAACACATCAACTACGCAACATGCATGATAAGCTATTATATAGCCCAAAAATATGATCTTTTTAAAAAAAACTATGTAAGCTAAAAATGCTATAAAAAAGTACTCCATTATATTAATTTGATTTAGAACAATTTAGAGTTTACGAAATGAACGAAACATTTACATAACCAGATTAGCAGACTTTAAATCTAAACAAAACTAACAACTTAGATGAATGAATCAACTGCAAATTAAACATGGAAGCTGATATGAAAAGTACAAAGAAACTAAACAATGTTACTAGTAATAAGCATCTGCTTCCTTATATAACATACTTCCTGGCATAAGAAACTCCACTGTGCTTTCATCCACACACAAGAGGAGGCATTATTTTTTTCAGGGGTTACATATTAAATAGCAATAGGATTGAGAGATGAATATGCAAGCAGCTCCTTATTGGTTTCAATTATAGCCATGTCGTCTTCTTTAAAACTCACTAACGCTTCTACGCCTTCACCATCTTTTGCATCAATCAATATAATTACATTCTTGATTGGCATACCTGGCATAGTGACCCATGATGGCTTTCCCCATCCAAAATTGGCTTCATAGAAGCCAAACCTGCACCAACTGCTACATGTATAGTTATTTATATCATTCTTACCCATTAAATCTTCATGCTCTTTGAAATGTTGGCAGATATCATCTCCGCTAACTTCATTATCATAATTCACTTTAAATTTCTCAATGCCTTCCCGTAGTATAGCAACCAAGCTTTGAAGAGTTGCCTCACTTTCTTGTGTCTTTGTTGGGACATATCCTAAAAGATTTCCCATTAAAGTGGGATGCCCCAATACTTTCCGCATGTTTGCTGCTAGAAACAGCATTGATGGCCTTGTAACACCCAAGTTTGATCTTGATACGTCCATTGCACATTTCCAAATAAGCGCTGACACTACTTCAACACGAGTTGGATTTGGAACGATGGCAGTAGCGGCTTTAAACTTGAGACGTAGAATATTTGAGGCATCAAAAACAAATCTTCTTTTTACACAATCTTCATAAACATATTCCCCAGAAGTTTGGAATGACTTGATGGATAAATCTTGTGGTGAGTAAACAGATGCTGAAACACCAAATTCTGCAGTTGGAAGAGCTACTACATCAGTGCCAAGGCCCATTGCAGCCCAGCTACGGATAAATGTTTCGAGTGTGAAGCCGTCTGCGATCTTATGTGAAATGCAAACCCCAATTGCAATTCCGCCACATTTGAAGAAGTTGGCTTGGACTAGTAGGAGATAGCCTGTGCTTTCAAATGTTGATTCTATGCCATTTGGAAGTAATTGATTTAGCATCCCAGCATGGGGCTTTTCCAAAACCTTTGATATGGGACAGTTGACATGGGTTTGGATAAAAGCCACACCATGGTCATTGCAACAGATCGAAAGAATATTGTTGTGGCTAAATATTCTTCCTGCGAACGGATAGAAGCGGTTGAGGGTTTCAGATAATGAAGTTTTCAGAAGCTTGGATCTTTCGGTAATCAAAGAGTAGTGGTGGTCAACCTTATTGCCCTTATGATTAGTAGTACTATTGTTGGGATAGAAGAGAAGCAGGGGGACATACAAGTCTGGCAAAAACTGATCAAAAACAGAGAGGTTGGAAGTTGTAAGGTGGTGAGGAGTAGGAGAAGATGATGTAACTATTTCCTTATCGATCACTTCAACCCTCATTTTTGAACACATGTTGCTCCACACATATGAGTTTCATAATGAAAAATTCATCTATATAAAGGCATATGATGGTGCAAGAAGTCAATTTTTTTTTTAATTAAAAATAGGACTAATTTCAGTTTACCCCCCTGAGGTTAGGGGTCGTCATCATATTAGTCCCTCTAGTTTCAATTTAATCATGTTAGTCCATGTACTCTCAAATTTCATCATCCGTGTCCAATTTCTACTATTCTGTCCAATTTGAACCGTTAAGTCTGACTTTTGAGGGCTAAAATGGTCATTTCAAGACAAAAAAAAAAAACTAAAAAAAAAAAGATTTTTTTTTGCATTTTTTTTTTTTTTGCATTTTTTTTATTTTCTTGTTTTTTTTTCTTTTTCTTCGCTTATTATTTTTATAATTTTGTCTTCAACCTATACACCACAAGTTATAATAGGTTTATAAAAAAAAAAAAAAAACTCTAGGTAGTTAAAAAGCCGCTCGCTGGTCTACGATATTTGTGATATATCTCCGATAAAGCGAAGAATTTTAGGATATATCTGTAAAATATAATAGGTTTATAAAGTGAAGAATTTTAAGATATCCTCAATAAAGTGAAGAAATATCTATAAAATATGATTAAAAAAATAAATACAGATATTTCTTCACTTTATTGGGGATATATCCTAAAATTCTTCGCTTTATCGGAGATGTTCCACAAATATCGTAGACCAGCGAGCGAAGAATTTTAGGATATATCCCCAATAAAGTGAAGAAATATCTGTATTTATTTTTTTAATCATATTTTACAAATATTTTTTCACTTTATTGGGGATATATCCTATTATTCTTCACTTTATAAACCTATTATATTTTATAGATATATTTTACAAATATATCCTAAAATTTTTCACTTTATCAGATATATATCACAAATATCGTAGACCAGCGAGCGACTTTTTAACCACCTAGAGTATTTTTTTTATTTTTTTTTATAAACCTATTATAACTTGTGGTGTATAGGTTGAAGAAAAAATTTATAAAAATAAAAAATAAAAAAATAAAAAAGAAACACCTAGAGTATTTTTTGTTTTTGTTTTTATAAACCTATTATAACTTGTGGTATATCTCCGATAAAGCGAAGAATTTTAGGATATATCCCCAATAAAGTGAAGAAATATCTGTATTTATTTTTTTAATCATATTTTACAGATATTTCTTCACTTTGTTGGGGATATATCCTATTATTCTTCACTTTATAAACCTATTATATTTTATAAATATATTTTACAGATATATCCTAAAATTTTTCGCTTTATCGGAGATATATCACAAATATCGTAGACCAGCGAGCGGCTTTTTAACCACCTAGAATATTTTTTGTTTTGTTTTTATAAACCTATTATAACTTGTGGTGTATAGGTTGAAGACAAAATTATAAAATAATAATAATAATAATAATAAGCGAAGAAAAAGAAAAAAAAAACAAGAAAATAAAAAAAATGCAAAAAAAAAAAAAAACAGAAAAAAAAAGAAAAAAAGAAAAAAAAATCTTTTTTTTTATAGTTTTTTTTTTGTCTTGAAATGACCATTTTAGCCCTCAAAAGTCAGACTTAACGATCCAAATTGGACGGAATAGTAGAAATTGGACACGGATGATGAAATTTGAGAGTACATTGACTAACATGATTAAATTGAAACTAGAGGGACTAACATGATGACGACCCCTAACCTCAGGGGGGTAAACTGAATTTAGTAAAAAAAAAATCAGTTTTTGTCAAAATTTTTAGATTTTAATGTGTTCGGTAAATAAATAAAAAGTAGCTTTAATTGAAAATTATATGATACTGACAATAGATTTTAGAAGTAACCCAAATGTTACTTTTAGAAGCTGATTTTGATCAAAACACGCTCTGAAATTGATTTATGTACTGACAACATTTTTAAAAGCATATATTGTTTACCAAATAGGAAACTGTTTTAATTCATAGCTGATTATTCTCACAACACAATAGCAGCAGTTTTTTTTTTAAAGTCACAGCAATCCCAAACTAGTCTTAGGTTGATACCCAATAGTGTGTATTAAAATTAGACAGAAACAACAACTTGATATACCCTAAGTAATAGTTTTGAAAGCGCAAATTGCCGAATGACTCTAATTTGGGTATTGTTTATGACTTTTTCTCTTCTTTTAGCTCCTCATTTTTACTTAATTATATTTAGTTACTGAATGCAGGGATATGTACCACGTTAGTTTTCTAGTCTTCTGATTTTATCGTTTGGATTCGGTGCAGTTAGCTTAAGAAGAATCAAGTTTATATACATATTTTTTTTTTTAGTAGAAGTTGATTGGTATTCAAGAATCAACAGCCAATTGGCCATAACTTACAAAACTTACATAAGCATTCCGGCAAGAAAATCCAGTAAAACTTATCCAAGCTAAACAAACTAAATAAAATCACTGGGAAGCTCACATTTAAGCAAGCTTGTCCAAGCACAAGAAAGCTTCGCCTCCTACGGAAAGAATAATTCAACTAACCCTCACTTGCCAGGCACGCAATTGTGGTACAAGCAAGAAACTAGAAACATCATAGGAGACTCAGCTCATAGAAACTTAATCACACTCAAACAGGCTTAAGACCCCAATCAAAGCAATTAAACAATAGCTAGCATCTCCGGCCCAACAACCACCCCAGAATTCGGCCCTTTCGATGCGTCAACCCACCTCGGTCTGTTTCCACCGCGCGGCTCGACATCGCTACAGCCAGCGCAGCTTGCACCTCCGCCTCCAATCTGCCATCACATGTACCCCCTCCATGACGGAAAAAGCCACAAGTCGAACATAGCCCATGACATTTTTCAAACTGGAGTTCCACTAACACCGAGACCGTCGGAGAGAATTCAAAAGTCCGTGCGCCCAAATCCTCTGCCGAATGTCCTGTACCAGATCCTTTAAATCGAATCCTTCCGCTGCACCGTCCCCTGATCAACCAGAACGAAAGAACCCAACGCCAACGCTCGTCCAATTAGGGTTAAGGCCTTCTCGTTGAGCATAGTAATGCGTAACCCTTTCACCGCCACCCAAACCTCCAAGAGATGCAATGGAGCCGCCTCTATAGCTGAAACATCGTCATAATCTGCCAGCAGCAACATAGAGTTATTGTAGAACCATGGACCGCCGGAGAGAATCCGATTCTTCACCTCCCTATCCTTGAATTGGAAGACGAAGATATCCTCCTCCTCCTGCCGGATCAGAACTCTCTCCTTTAACCCCCAAATGTTGGAGATCGCCGCCGAGAACGATGGGATCACCACTGTCTTCTTGGATGAAAGCCGACCACAAAGGTAGAAAAATGAATCATGGATTGCATCCTCTCCTCCAACAAGGCTCACAATGGCCTCCTCAGAAAGTGCAGGAAAAGCCATCGTGTTCTCCTCTGCCATCACATCGCAACTCGATCAATGGTACGGCTAGGGCTGAGAAACCCTAGCAGAGCAAAGCCGACTCTTTTTTTATAGACTTACTCAATCATATTGCATTACTGAAGAGCCAAATTAGCACTCCATTAGGTACTAATAATTCATCTAAAGGGGTCTTTATTGAGACTTCATAATAAGTTACAAAGAAAAAAAAAAACACATGATGAAAGAGAAATCAAGTCATTCTTCATTGACTAAAAACTTAAATACACAGGATGAATTCCAGAATCGTGATCAGTTGAGTCCGCTGGAGAAGAAAATCTACGAATACTTCTAATGATTCGACCAATAGAATGGACTCTACGGCTTATTGTAGGAGAGAGGCGCTCCGTCGTCATAATTGAAAATGCTTATGCACATTCGCCGAACAGCTCTGCAACAATGCCTACCCTTATCATTATGTTTCACGAAATCTTCAAAATCCTTGTTAACACATAAACAGTCACTTGGTATGGACCTGCTTTTATACTAATTGTTTCTTGAAACTTGGGTAGAATCTTTAAAAGCCAATCGGATTTTGAAGGTGAGGTATCCGAGTAAATCCATGCGATATGATCTTGTACAATTTTAGTCCATCTTTTTCAATGTATATTATGCCTTGTACAGAATTAAATTACAATTATGAATTAAAATTTGATATCTTTCTTTCTATAGAGCTCCAATCAGATACTTTTTCATTTCCATTCCATGATTAGCAGAAAGATCAGGATCCTAACCTTTTGAGTTATTCTTCATTTTGTCGATCAAAATTCAAATCTTAACCCTTTTAATCTTATTTTATAAATAATTCCAACCGTTTTTGCTTTTTATTAAAAAAATATGTGCAAGTTCTAGCACCAACCGCAGAGAAAAACTTCTAGTTAGAAACTAGCTAGCTAGTTTGCAATTTCAGATTGAACATGTTTTGCATTCCAAATGATCATAAGACTCGATCGCATGATCAGTTTGAACTCGATCATGCATGTGTTATGTTATTCATTTGCTCTTAATTTCACGAGATTACATGTTAAAAAGACATTCTCTAATCTCTACTATGGCTATGTCCCGTTACATGAACTGTGTTGTATGTTTAATTATCAAAATGGTTGTATTCTAGAGCAAAATTTGTTAGCATATTGCATTTTGTATTATGCTTCAAAGATTATTCAACTAATTAATTTACTTTTCTTTAGACAAGATATTGGAGTGAGTTAATTTTAATTTCTTTAAGTGATATCAAATGGATAGTGTCAAAGTTAAGAAGAAAAAAAGAGAGTAAGAAGAGTAACTTGCTGCATAAACTATTAGATGGTGACTAATTTCACGAGATTACAAAGACATTCGCAATGGCTATGTCCCGTTACATGAATCGTGTGTTGTATGTTTATCAAAATGGTTGTTATTCTAGAGCAAAATTTGTTAGCATTTTGTATTATGCTTCAAAGATTATTTAACTAATTTACTTTTCTATAGACAAGATATTGGAGTGATATCAAAGGGATAGTGTTGAAGTCAAGAAGAAAAATAAGAGTAAGAAGAGTAACCCGCTGCATAAACTATTAGCTGGTGAGGAATGTATGGGTTATGACCTATAGTGAAAAAAAATGCTCTCTTCTAATTTTATTTATTTATTTTAGATATGAAACATTTTTAATACAGAAAGGCTTCTATGTGTAGAAATTGTATTTCATTGATTTGAACAATTACATTCCGTATAATATATAGGAGTATGTATTGTCAGTTTTACATGAAGCAATAATGCTGAATTAACATATTAATAACAATATCAAAACTGATGGAAGAAATCAAAACTGATGCAGAACGTTATAGCCAAATTATTGGCTATTCAATGGAGAAGATTGATTGTCTTTAACAGCCCCCCTCAAACTTGGTCCTTCTGGATGGACAAGTTTGCAAGAGAAAAGAAGATGGCGAGACTTGTGAAACGGCTTTGTGAGTAAGTCAGCTGGCAGGTCTTTAGAAGGAATGAAGCAAACTCGGTGACTGCCTTGAGCTCCCTTTTCACGAACATAGTGGTAATCAAGCTCAATATGCTTGGTGCGGGCATGGAACACAGGATTGGAAGCCATATAGGTGGTGCTTAGATTATCACAATGTAACAAAATTGGAAATTGAATCCGGGCACCAAGTTCATACAATAAATAACCCAACCATGTTGTTTCTGCACTAGCATGGGCAAGAGACCTATACTCGGACTCAGCACTAGAGCGAGCGATTGTGGGTTGCTTTTTAGAACACCAAGAGATGAGGTTGGAACCAAGATACACAAGATATCCAGATGTGGAGCGACGAGAATCAGGACAACCAGCCCAGTCAACATCAGAGTAAGCCGAAAGAAGAACCGGTTGACGTTGGGGAGTAAACAACAAACCATGACTAAGAGAGCCTTTGATGTAATGGAGAATGCGTTTGACAGCAATAAGATGAGGTTCACGTGGTTGACTCATAAACTGGGATACCAAGTTAACTGCAAAGGCTATATCTGGGCGAGTGATGGTGAGGTACTGTAAGGAACCAACAAGCTCACGGTATACCGTATGATTTGCTAGCACAACCCCATTGGTAGAAGTAAGAACAAACTTGGCAGACATGGGTGTACTCACAGGCTTGCTGAACAAGAGATCATGTTTGGAGAGAAGATCATGAGCATATTTAATATGGTTAAAGTGCAGGCCATGAGAGTGAGTAGTAACCTGCAACCCCAGAAAATAATGAAGAGGACCGAGATCCTTGATGTCAAAACCGCGCCCAAGAACATCAATAAAACTTTGGAGGAGACGATCATTGCTGCCCGTAACAACAATATCATCAACGTAGAGCAGAAAATAAATTGTGTGCAGCCCATGACTATAAATAAACAAAGAAGAGTCAGCAATACTCTGAATGAACCCAACAGATAAAAGAAATGTACTCATGCGATGAAACCAGGCACGGGGTGCCTATTTCAAGCCGTAAAGGGCTTTGTTGAGTTTGTAGACATGAGTGGGCCGGGACGGATCAACAAAACCAGGTGGTTGAACCATATATACTTCCTCCTTTAGAATGCCATGAAGAAAGGCATTCTTGACATCCAATTGACGAAGGGACCAACCCCGAGACACAGCAAGAGTAATCACAGTACGAATAGTAGCAGGTTTAATTACGGGACTAAAAGTTTCATCATAATCAATACCTTGCTGTTGATGGAAGCCTTTGGCAAAGAGTCGAACCTTGTAACGTTCAACCGAGCCATCTGACTTCCGCTTCACCCGAAACACCCATTTACAACCTACTGTATTGTGTGTGGGGGAGGAAGGCACCAGAGTCCATGTGTTGTTATTCAACAGGGCATTGATTTCCTCTGTCATGGCTGCACGCCATTCCGGTTTCTGAGAAGCTTGAGAGTAGCAAGTGGGTTCAACTGTATCAACCAAGGTTAGGAGAGCTCGAGGAATGGGATAGCGGACAGTACCATCAGTGCGTTCCCGGGGTTGAACAGTGCCATCTCGAAGGCGGGTAACCATGGGGTGGGATGGAGGAGCGGCAGCCGGTGGAGGAGGTGCGACCAACGGTGGACTGGCAGCGCAGTCCGGAGGAGCGACTAGCTGCTGAGAAGATTGAATGTGGGATAGAGCAGCATCGTGGGACGCGGCGATCTGAGGAGGGGGTGAGGCCAAAGGAGGCGATCTGAGGGGGGAAGGCGCGGTGGCAGGCGCGGCTGGAACAGAGGGCTGAGACGCGGTCGTTGGTGGAGGAACAGAGCGACAGCGTGTGTATTGAAGCAGAGGAGTGACGCAGGTTGGAGTCGGCGACGGTGGTTGTGAGACGTCGGAATGGCCAGCGGTGGGTGGCAAGTGTAGGTGGCAAACCAGTGATGGTGGAGATGGTGGTACCTGGGACGAAGAGATCGAAGTTTGGGGTTGTGCGATCATTGTTGAAGGAGGGAGGGATGACGCGACTGATGTGGACGATGCATCTGATGTGGAGAGAGTGGGCCCTGTTGGGCCTGGGTCAGATGGGGATGACAATGGGCTCGACAGTTGGGCCTGCGGAGGGAGTGGACTGGTTAATGAGACAAAATCCAGTGGATCAGAATGGGAATGTACTTGTAACGCTTTGAAAGGAATAAATGATTTTCGTAAATAAAACATGACGGGAGACATATACAAGACCAGTGGTGGGATTAAGACACTGATAGCCCTTATGATTAGGACTATAACCAAGAAAGAGACACTCGACACTTCGACTAGAGATTTTGTTGGAGACATAGGGACCTAAATGAGGAAAACAAGAGCAACCAAAAACACGAAGGGAAGAATACGGGGGAGGAGTACCATATAGCCGATGATGAGGTGTATTCCAAGCAAGAACAGGGGTGGGAAGAAGATTAATGAGATAGACAGAGGTCAAGGCAGCTTCAACCCATAAGTTTTGAGGAACACCAGAAGTGAGAAGAAGTGTGCGGGTCATGGTGCCAATGTGGCGATGTTTGCGTTCAGCGAGGCCATTTTGTTGTGGTGTATGGGGACACGAAAACCGTTGTTGGATACCCAATGATTGACAAAAATGAGAAAAAGCATGATTTACATATTCAGTGCCATTGTCACTTTGAAGGAATTTTATGGAACCATTAAAGAGATTACGAATCAAGGCAACCAAATTTTGAAAGTGTGTAAGAACCTCATTTTTGCGGCGCATTGGATAAATCCAAGTATAACGTGAGAATTCATCGGTGAAAAGAACATAGTATTTAAAACTACTAACAGACAAAATGGGAGACATCCAAACATCACTATGAATAATATGAAAAAGAGTGGTAGCGGATACATTATTGGAAGGGAAAGGCAACTGATGTGATTTGCTAAGGGCACGTACAATCACGACAAAAATTACAAAAAGTAGATTGAGTGCCAAGAGTGGACTTTAACAAAGCTAAAACTGGAGATGAGGGGTGGCCCAGACGATTATGCCAGAGAGAGGAATGAATGGTGGCGAGAGCATGAGGTGTGGTGGGGACGGAGGACAAAAGAAGCGGATAAAGGCCATCTTTACAGGAAACAATAGACAGCCAGTTCGTAAGCAGCAGATTTGATAGAAGTTAGGAGCAAAAAGAAAGTAGACAAGATTATCTTGAGTGAAACGTGCGACAGACAATAGATTTTTATGAATGTAGAAATTGATACCATGTAGAAATTGTATTTCATTGATTTGAACAATTTCTACATGGCAACTGATACCATGTAGAAATTGTATTTCATTGATTTGAACAATTACATTTCGTACAATATATAGGAGTATGTATTGTCAGTTTTACATGAAGCAATAATGCTGAATTAACTATATTAATAACAATATCAAAACTGATGGAAGAAATCAAAACTGATGCAAAACGTTATAGCCAAATTATTGGCTATTCAATGGAGAAGATTGATTGTTTTTAGGATTAATTTCAGTTTAGTACCCTGTGGTTTGGGGGTAACATCATGTCAGTCCCTGCTCTTTCAGTTTGATCAGCAACACCCCTGTGCTTTCAATTTCAATCAGCCGTGCCCAAATTTTACTGTTCCGTCCAAATTTTACTTTGTCAATCCAGTCAAAGTTAACGTTCAAATTGGACGGAACAGTAAAATTTGGGCACGGCTGATTGAAATTGAAAGCACAGGGGTGTTGCTGATCAAATTGAAAGAGCATGGACTGACATGATGTTACCCCCAAACCACAGGGTACTAAACTGAAATTTATCCTTGTTTTTAACACTATAAGCTTTCTAAGATGTTTATGGTTTTTATCTGTACCACAATTGCGTGTTGGTAAGTGAGATTAGTTGTTGATTTGTTCTTAGCAGGCGAGGTTATTCTTGTTTGACTAGGCTTAATTTTAAAGTGAGCATCCCTTAGACTTAAATGTGTAGCATTTGCTTATGTAGGGTCTGCGAAATTTCTTTGATCTAGTCGCTCTCAACCAAGGTTTCTCGTTGAAAACTTTTTTCGACAAAATCTACCAAGCCTACCGTGGTTGACGTTATGGCAAGTCTGATTGGTGCCTTTCAATTCTCATATTCCGCGCGAGTGGATCTTGTAGCGGCTGGGGAGGCTGCCGGCGTTCCAAGACAATCATTCATACATGGTAGGTCATCTGTTAACTTTGAAATCCAAATTCCCTGGCTTCAAGGGTACCATTCCGACTATTTGGAGGGTGCAATTTGCCTCTCTCTCTATATTAGTGACATGGGGGATCCACTAGGTTGTAGCAAGGCTTAGGGCTGCTGGTTTGGGGTAGCATTTTGGGATTTCGATCCCTTCAAACTTCATGATGGTGCTGGAGGCCCTTTGGCTATTGTTACAACTCCAACTGTGGAAGAAAAAGTGGTTGAGTTGGTGTAGGATTCATCGGTGGTCATGCCCAGGTTGTTGGCTGGCACAAAACGTCATGCTGAGGATGATATCTATAGGTCTGGTAAGCGCTATCTCGCTTTACCAGCACCTGCATTGCAGGTATAGGAGGAATCGACTCTAGCTTTGAAGTAGAAGAATGGATAACTCCTTATGTTTCCACAGAAGGAGAATCCTAGGCGTCCGAAAAGAAGCAAAAACAAGACCAAAGTGGCTCGTGAGCTCGAGAAAGATATGAAGGTTAAGTGAGCTAAGATATGGAAGAGTGTCCCAAAGCTGTTGTGGAACCAATTGTGGATGCATGTAGAGGAACCAACTGAAGTTGAAGATGAGCCCAATGATTTAGAGGAGCTGCAAATGCAACCAATATGGAGGAGGTGAGTACTCCGGAAGAAGATGTGGAGGGTGAGCTATCATCCTCTACTCCATCTATTATTCAAAAATCGTAAGGTCACAAAATGACTAGTATCTCTGTTGAACCATTTAGTCTGCTATAGAGTATGTCTTTTTGTTCGAATGAAGATGTGTGGACTTTCAGAAAAGGCAAGTGTACTAGGGTATCCTTTGTACTGAATTTATTGGGGCTGAGACCAGTTACCCATTTTTAACCTAATATTTGCCCAATCACTCCACCTTTAACTGTTTGTGCCCACTTACCCAATTCTACTGTGTCATGACTCATCTAGGCTCCGGATGAAATTGTTATTACGGTAGTGCCACTACACTAAAACCGCACGACTCGTCAGTTACCCATCTCTATCAAGCGTCAATCTGGGTCAAATCTCTTCCTCCCTCCGTAACCGATTCGTTTTCTCTCTCTGCCTCACTCCCTCTTTCACTATCTCTCCCTCTCTCTCTCTCTCTCCCTCCGTAACCGATTCTGACCGTTCTACGGCGACGACGCTTCAAGGTCCGGCAATTTTTTTCCCTTCTTCGGCTTCGAAGATATCTAAACAGGTAAAAACACAATTTCCGACTCCGTTTTCCAGTTTTTACATGTTTTCTGAAGAACCTATTACAAAATCTTACGTTTAAAGTAATTTGAAGTTTCATTTTGGTTACATTTCTGTGAAATTTCTCGAACGACTTTGCAAGTTCCAGAATCGGTGAAAATATAGGGTGTCTGGTATCGTCACTGAGAAAATCTGATACGAATGTTGCTTGTCGATTCATTTAGAGAAAATGAGGTGTTATTGAACGCCTATTCTGGGGTCATAACCATAAAAGTTGTAACATTAGTGCCCCCCAGTAGACTTTGTATTGGGGGCGAACGATGACTGCTTTATTTATTGACGGACTGAAACTGATATTCCACAGTAAATGTAGTGTTAAACTGCAGTAGTCGATAAAGGAAACAAAATTGTGTGGTTTGTGTCAGTCTACTGGGGGGCAGTAGAGATATTATTGACCATCATAATGTTGGTTTTTAGACATTAACTGTTGCTTTGAGTGTGAATAAATTCTATAAACAGCGAAATATAGGAACCGGTGTAATGTTTGATGGAAAGTGTGAGGTTTGTGTCAGTCTAGTGGGGGGCAGTAGACAGATATTGGGGTGCAGTATGTGAATACTTGAATCTGTTGCAATTTCTGGTGGTTTAGTGGGGGCAGTAGACTCATTACTTCCCCCCCAATTCTGTCTTCCTCAGAAGACAGTCATCATCTCTTGTTGATTCTAAAACAAATATTGTGTTTCTTTGTGATGATGTGCAATACACTGTGAATACTTGAATCTGTTGCAATTTCTGGTGGTTTAGTGGGGGGCAGTAGACACATTACTTCCCTCCAATAATGTCTTCCTCAGAAGACAGTCATCATCTCTTGTTGATTATAGAATGATCATTGTGTTTTGTTTTTCTTTGTGATGATGTGCAATACACTGTGAATCTTTCAATCTGGTGAAATTTCTGATGGTGTAGTGGGGGGCAGTAAACACATTACTACTCCCCAATAATGTCTGCATACGGGGTCAGAACCCTTTTCTTTACTATTTTAGAATGATCATGTTGGTTTTGTTTTGGTGTAGAATGGGTAGACCAAGATTCACCATAATGAGTGACTCAGAAGAAGATGACAGGAGTTCAGAGAGTTCAGATAACTGCACTGATACAACGTTTAACCAAACCCTGCAAAAAAAATTTGACGACATCAGAAAGAGGAAGCGACAACAGGCAGAACATCATTCTGATCAAGAATCTGCTGAAGAAGAAGTGAATGAAGATTCAGGACGACAATCAGAAGAAGAATCCGAATCAGAAGGTGAACAGACAACGAAGAGGTTCGTAATCAAAACAAGACAACAACCAAAAAGGAAACCTGTTCAAGAGGAAGAGGATTCAGAAGAAGAAAAAACAAAGAGGAAGAAGGCCAAGAAGAAAAAGAAAGCTGAAATCAAGAAGGAAGAGCAGAAAAGTGAGACCCAAAAAGCAAAGATTGAATGGAAGCAACAGAAGTGCACGCTCAGTGCATTCTGGAGAATGGTCAATGCACACAAGGATAGAATACCAGACAAGACAAAGGAGATTTTGAAGGGTACAGACTTTGGAGAAATGATGGAACCGTTCTGGCAGGACAAGATAACCGAGATCCAGCTACACAAGCATGAAGCGGACCTGGAGATACTCATGAGGCACTTCGACCGCACAGACAACAAGTGGAAGTTTGGGGATGTTGTTATGGAAATAACGGAGGAGGATATCACGACTTTATTTCACCTCCCGGCCGAAGGAGAAGTGTTCAATGTGAACAGGAGGGTGGTGAGGGAAGAGATGGAAGACTCTCCAATTTTTGGCAGCCCTTTAAAGACGCATGCTGTCCTCAGAACAAAGGTGGAATCGTATTTGGTAACTGAGTTGACAAAGCCGGCAAAAGAGAAAGATGCCAGGAAGATAGCCGTGCTAATGATCACATATCTATTCAGCACATTCTTTTTCACCCGAACCGGTGCTCAGATCACATGGGATATGGTCGCCGTATGTGAACGGATTGAGAAGATAAACATGTACAACTGGCCAAGATTAATTCTGAACTTCTTGATGGAAGGGCTACAAAAGTATAGGAGGAACAGTCCATCTGTTTTGAATGGATGCCTTCTTCTCATATATTACTGGTTCCTTGAGAAGACCAGGGCAAAGACCTGGATACTTGGAAAGCAGAATGAAACTCCACGATTCATCCGATGGTCGATAAAGGAAATATTTAGCCTGGAACAGCTGTACAGGAACGAGAACTTAGCCGTGGTAAGCAAATTACAAAAACATTACATCTATGTTCTTTCCAATGTTTACTACACATTACTGACTTGTTAAATGTAACAGGATCTGATAAAAGCTGGACCGTGGCAAGGGAAAATTGGACTGGAAGACCTCGAGATGGGTGATGAGGTGCAGGACACACCAAGCTTTGACAACTGGGTGAGTGGCTCAACTGAGCTTGTCTGTTGCCAGAAATTGGGTTGCAATAGATACATTATTGGGACCCAGTAATTTGTTGACACATGTTCAATTATACCTTAAACTAAGCCTATGACCTGAATAACTGATGTTTGTTTGTTAATGTTTAAAAATTGGCTTGTTTAAAATGAAATATGAGCTTCTATGGTAGTCTACTGGGGGGCAATAATATTATTACTGGCCCCCAGTAAACACATTATGGGGGACCAATAACTTACAGGTTTTGGTTCAAATTTTGGCAGGTGCCCCAGGCAAGCCAAACGGAAGAGGAACAAAATGAAAGGCTGACGGGGAATATCAAGGAACTAATCAGGGAGATGGAAGCAGCAATTGGTGAGTCAAAGCCCACCAAAGAAATGGAGGCAAAGCTAGGAAGGCTTGCCAAAGCAAACGAGGAACTGAATGCACAGAACAAAGATCTATGGGTCAAACTAAAGGTTGCCGATGAGAGGATTAAAGAGCTGGAAATTGAAAAGAGGGCAAAAAATAACCTCATCAGGGCGTTGTACATCCGGCTTGAAAAGGAGAAAGGAGAGGTCCCCCCACCACAAAAACAACTTGAGATAGTTCCTTTCATGCCGAAAGTGGTCCCCCAAGATGAAGTTGAGGATGAAAATCCAAACTTTGGACAAAGCGTAGGAGAGGAGACCCATTATGCAGCCAGTGTGGGAAAGTCGACGGACACGGTGACGTCAGCGTTTCCTATTGCAGAGGAAATACCTGGACAACAAGATGAAAGCCGTTTACAACCGGGGCAACAAGTACATGGGAATGAAGAGGAAGATGAACAGCTCGATAACATCATAAGGATTATTGCTGAGAAGGAAGCGATGGGAGTAATGGGAAAGGAAAAACCGAGGGAAGGGACCCCAGCCAAACAGGAACCACAGAAGAAAACTCCGGAGATACATTCTATAGTGAAGAACGTGAAGACATACCGGAGGGCTGCCAAGAAGGCTAGAGAGGAGGAGTGGGAGTACGACACTCCGGAAGAAGCAAAAATTACGAAGAGAGCTGCACCTAAGAAAGCAGGAATCATGCAGCAAGCCCAGAGAAAAATGTTGAACAATATCAAGATAAAGGGTGTTAAATGCGATAAGCCAACATGGAGGACACTGGACCCGGCAGTGGCAAGGCACTATAGAGACTTCTTCAACGTTGCTGTGAAAGACACGTAAGTACACAGCCTGGTTTAAAATGGGTACAACAATTCAATTTCTGTTTATCATATTGATAAAATCCGCATTGGAATCAAATGGTTTTGTTTGAATAGGACCGAGTACTGGACCAGCATTGATCTTCTACGCCGGATCACCAAGCACGACCTAAGAGTAATCATCCAAGAGGGGGACATCGAAACTGATGTAAGTCTTTCAATGAAAGGCTCCATTTAATGATTTACTGCCCCCCAGGACAATGATTACTGCCCCCCAGTAAAATACGTATTTCACTCAATTTTCCTTACTATTGTTCACCTTTAATGTTCTGATGAAAGATCCAATGACCCAATTGCAGGTGATCAGCGTTTATATGGAGTTGTTGAAGTCTGATGCAGAAAAGCTAAATGCGCAAGTGGGATTCCTCACAGTCGACGCAGGGGTAAGTAGCCTAAACCAAACACATTGAATTCTGTGTTTTTTGGAAAGCAACATTGTGTATTAGTCTAAATTATGGCATACAATTTGTGTTTATTGGGGGGAAGTAATCATTCTACTGGGGGGCAGTAGAGTGATCATTCCCCAATTTTTGGCACTGAATATATATCATTTTGTGTTTTGAAGATGTTCTGTTTATTTCTTTCGTATTGGATGTAAATCAAGTGGTATATGTCGGTCTATTGGGGGCCAGTAGGCACATTTTTGCCCCCCAGTAATGTGTTTTATTGTAGTCAGGAAAGGATTATTACCCAAAATTTTTTAGTTTGACCTTGAATTAACTTGGTTACGTTCTGTATGCAGTACTATGCTATAAAGTATGAACAGACCAAAGAACAAGATGAGGACACTAGACCTTTTGAGTGTGGTGTCGAGACAATGATTTATGAACCCCTGTGGTCAGTCTTCCGTTTCAAAAAGGTGCTAGTACCAATTCACCACACAACAAGCATGCACTACACATTGCTGGTAATTGACAATGAAACAAGGAGGTTCACACATATGAATTCATTGAGGCCACCAATCAATGAATTCACCAATGAGGAGAAGTACCAACTGAATGCAGCAAGAGTGGTATGTAGTAATTCCACAAATGCAGATTTATGTTTTCCATACTGTTATCATGCTTTTGTTGAACTAAAATTCCATGTCTGCAAAAAACAGGTAAAGCACATACAGAAATTCATACATGTTGTGAACTTGACTAAGATGAGAATACGGGGCGAAAGCCAAGATCCAAATATCACTCGAGAAAAATGCAAAGGCGAAGATGATAAGGAAAACCTGATTATTGTTGAAGAAGCAATGACCGAGGAGGAAAAACAAACCAGAAACTGGATCTTACAGAATAACGTTGTGGAGACAGACTATGAACTCTTTGAAGACTTTGACTGCCCGCAACAGAACACATCATCGTAAGTAAATTAAAGCAACCTATTTGTCATAATAGTTGTGTAAGATTTGTCGTTGCTGCCTACATTCATAAACATAAATTATTTTTACTTTTTTACAGTGGTGATTGCGGGCCCTTTATGCTCCATTACATGGAGAGCATAGTAAATGGCATAGAACCAACCAAGGAAGGCGGGGACAACATGAGGAAGAGATTGCTTGAGAGGTTCATGCACCTACTATTGGGCAGAAAGTGAGGAGCGAGATAAGATATAACATATTTAGAAATGTAGATTTTGTATCCGAAGAGTAGGGATTGTAAAGTTCTCGTACTAGCCTTATCTTGAAACTATGGTGAAATGAACTGCATTATTGGGCTGACTTCAATTAGAAGCATGCACATTACACAAAATGATCCAAAGTAGACATGTTACTACCTCCCAGTAATTTGTTGTTTGTAGGTCAGAATACTATTGGACCCCACTAATATCCCCAGTAGATGTATTGAAGTCACTCAGTTGACTTTTAAATTTGTTGGCAACATTTGAACAGGGTTTCAAATAAGTAGATGTCATTTAAAAGATGACATTACTGGGGGGCAGGAATTTGTTTATTGCCCCCCCCCCCCCCCAGAAACCTACTGTAAGCACTAAAAACAGCTAAACCTGTTGGAAAATTGACTTAAACTATCTAAAAGCAACTGCAAAGAAGCCAAACGTATAATTCTGTATTCCGAAAAGAATAATGCTTGTTTGAGCCTGAATATACAAGGAGTCCTTGAATTGATGTGTTTACTGGGGGGCACTAATATGTTTACTGGCCCCCAGAAACCACCTGTAAGCATTAAACCTGTTGGAAAATTTAAATTCAGCTGTGTAAAAAATCTTTTAATCATCCCAACTGTAAGAATCTGACATATTAAAAGAAAAATGATTATTAGTGCCTGAATATACACAATTACTGGCCCCCAATAAACCAATTACTGCCCCCCAGTAGACAAATTCAAAACGTAACGACTCTTTACAGAAACATATACTACTACTGAACGAGAGGTTCAGTGCAGCTCAACTTGTTATGAGTGCCCATTTTGCCACAACGACCACAACGAATCAGCTTCTTTTCAGCCTCTCCAACCGACTTGAACCGCTTCACCCTAGGCCTCCCGGGGGGCCTCTTCGAAAGGGGAGGTAATATACATTCAGAAGCAGATTCTGAAGAAGACATATCAACATTGGTTATCGGACAGATAGGAAAACTGTAGCTCTTCTTGAACATATCAACCTGAAAGTACTTATCAATATAATCATATACATTTACAGAAGCAGCCTGTAATGCAGCAAGGCCGTGAGGACAAGGAAAACAATTAATCTGCCATTTCACACATGAACATGAATGATCGGAGATGTTGACTACATATGAAAAGTCAGATCGAACCTCATAAACTCCAGGGCTAGAATAATGGACACTGAAATGACGAGATTTCTCCATTTGCTCCTTCAATCTTTCCTCCATTTTGGGAGTTAGTTCTGTGGTCCAACGTTCTGCCTCTTCCCTCCTCTTACCGGCCATCTCCATTTGTTTAATTCTTGTCTGGTCCAGCATACAATAGACTGGCATCAAACGCTCAATTGCAATCCAAGAGTTAAATGATTCAGCAATCCCATTAGCCATAATTCCATATCGGCAACTAGTATAAAATGCACGGCACCAATTTTCCACAGGCAATTCAGCAAGAAAAGGGTCAATAATATCGGCACCACCAACTGCTCTAAGCAACCGCAAATTGAAACGGTATTCCTTCTCAGTAGAGGAATATGCAACCTTAAAAAACTTCTGCTTAACATCTTCAATCAATTTTGAATTACCTTTACCCCTATATTTACCGGCAAGGTTCGCCACCAAGTGCTTGTAACAAAACAGATGAGGATTACCAGCAAATACCTTATCGAAAGCACTCAACAATCCAACACCCCGATCACTAATAAATGTGATAACTCTTCCTTGAGGTTCAAGCAGACTCTTCAAATGCTTGAAAAAGAATGTCCAGTTTGCATCTGTCTCAGAATCACAAAAACATATGGCTAGGGGGTAGAAACCTGCATAAACCAGATCACTGGAAAATCAGTCTACTGGGGGCCAATAATGTTGATATTGAACGGCAGGAACCTATCACAGCGTCGCACAGCAATGTAAAAATGATATCTATCACAATGAAAGAAACTAGAACAAGAAATATTAAGCACACAGATGAAACTATAACAAAAGCCAATATTACTGGGGGCCAATAATAAATGTAGGGGGGGCAATAAACAATACAGTTACCTTGATTCCCATTCCTTCCAGTTGCAGACAGAATCTGCCCCTTGTAAATGCTCTTACCAAACGTTCCATCAACATACAACACAGGCAAACAGAATTGAAACCCTTCTACACAACCTCCATAAGCTACGAAAAGCCTCTGAAAACGATTCGTCGATGGTTCAACTTCCAACACAAAAGAAGAGCCGGGATTACTCTGCAAAACAGCTTCCTTATACCAAGATAACTTGCTAAACGTGTCTGCATCGGAACCATAAATCGCTTCCTTAGCCCGATGCTTTGCTTTCAAGGCAACCTTGTAGGAAATATCAAACCCATAAGTTGATTTGAACTTGCTCATAATTTCCCTTGGCGTCAATGAAAGATTATAGCTAACATCAGCAGCAATGCAAGTCTTGACAACCTTGGATCCCAAAAGCTTGTGCTTTTGAGTCCTAACTACACCCTTGCAAGTGTGAATATTATTCAACTCTGTTATGTAAAGGCAACCATTGGCAGATGATGAAAAAGCACGAAGATGCCAATCACATCCTTCGGTTCCAACATTTGCACAGACTGCATGAATACGGTCCAAATCATTTCTCAGCAAAACAAACTCGAAACCAACTGCAATTGCATACTTCCTGAGCTTCTCACGGAGCTCAGCGGCACCATGAAACTTATCCCCGACATGATGAATATAAGAACTCCACTCATCAGACAAATACGTCTTGTGAACTTCAGTCCTGAATGCATCACCCAAATAATCATCTTCATCAATCACTTCCGACCCACTATCCACAGAACAAGTTCTCCTACAACCTCCCCCAATCTTTAAAACTGAAATATCGACACACTCTAACCTATGTATTCTAGCAGAGCAAAACAGCATCTGGAAATCACGATCGTTACGAAGAAAACAAACTTCACAACCTGGAACTGAATACTGAAGCTCAATAATATCACTTGGCAAAAACTGGAATGTACGGAAAATGTCTTCATACAACTCAGAGTAGCTCATGCATTGATTCAAAGGAATCATATAACCTTTGCCAGAGTAAAGGCACCTAGCAACCAGAGGATCAACCATAGACCTGCGAAGAAAACACAACCGAACGAATCTATTATTAAACCTACATCACATGTTACTGCCCCCCATTAAATTGAGATGTGCCCCCCAATGATTTAATCAAAACTACCACAACGAAATAGCAGAAGTACCAAATTACTTTTAAAATAATGAAAAGGATACCTAGACAACAATTACAGCGATTTAATATCACATCAAAACATTACTGCCCCCCAATACACATACTACTGGTCCCCAATAATGTAGTCAAAACAGCAAAAACAATTTCGAAAATGTAATAAATTGAAATGAATTCAAATAAAAGATCAGCAGGCAACAATTATAGATACTAAAATATCATTGAACACACATTACTGCCCCCCAGTAAAAATATTACTGCCTCCCAAAAATTTAATCAGAGCTACCAGATCACCTCGGAAACAGCTCAAACCCTCATCCAATCATGAATTCACCAATAAAAACACGAAATTAATACAGAAAATCAAAACTAACACAATGCACTCAAAAACACCTGGAAATTCATAACAAAACTGCAACAACAATTCAAAACCAAAACAAACATAACACGAATCTCTGATTCAAAAAATTCAGTTCGAAAATAACACAACAATTCGTACACAAGAAGATCTGTTAGTTAAACAGATTAAATCGAGCTAAAACTCAAACAGATTAGATAGAGCTAAAGAAAAAAAAAACAAACCGCAGTGGAGGAACACACAGAGCATCTCGACCTCGCTCCATTTGAAAATAGCAGCAGATATTCTCTCTCTAGGCTTCGCAAATCCTCTACCACCAGCTCTAAATACAAATCGCCGGAGAGCTTCCCACACTGAAATCGCCGGAGAGCTACGCACGCCGGAACCAGGGAGCTTCTCTCTCCAGAATTTGAAATCGCACGGCTCCTCTCTCTCTCTCTCTCCCTCTCTAAAATGATACAGCTGCACTATCAAAAACCAGGGAGCTTCTCTCTCTACAATCCCGGCCGATTCTCTCTCTCTCTCTAAACTCGGAGAGCTTCGCTCCCTAAATCACGTTTCTGTTACAATTTGAAAGCGTTTCAGTTATAGAGGGGCAAAAGGGTCAGCAAATTTGGATAAAACAGGCACGTGAGGAAAAGATTGGGTAATTGGGGTTTAAAAATGAAAACTGTTGATTAAGTGGGGAATCTCTTAGACTGTTTGGGTAAATGGGGTTAAATGACCCAAAAACTGGGTAAATGATCATTTTCCCTAATTTATTCTAGAATAGGTTTTTTAGTTGTACTCTAAAAATCGGCTCTTTCTAACGACCCTTAGGGATGTGTTGATTTTGTACTGCTTGCTCGAATTTTAATACAGATTGACCTTTTCGATAAAAAAAGAAGAAGAAGAAGACCCCTCTCCTACATGATAAGTTTGTAATTTGTTTGACATGAAATGACTATTAACTGTAATTTTTTTTTTTTTGAAATAAAGGTTCATTAATTACATTAGATGACTACCCAAAAAACTAGAGTCTAACATACACTTAAAAGATAGAAAAATTTCTATCTAAGCAATGTAAACTCATTACAAGTCAATTTGAGCCCGCTTTGTAAAACGAACTCATAAACAAAGAACAACTCCATGTCTTCTGAGGAAAAAATTATCTTCTAGCCCTCCATCAGCGAGACACGCAATTATGGTACGAAAGGAAAGCTACTTCCCAGCAGACAAATAGGACTCAAATCCTTATCCATAAGCCGCTTTCTCTAGTCCAACTCAAGATAATTACCAACTCCAGTCCCTCTCCCTAAAGAGAATGAAAGCCTAAAGTTTCTCAAATTTGAGATATGCACCAAGGGTACTTGCGAACCCTAATGTCTTTTGGTTGTGCTTTATGATTTTAGAAAAAAAAAAAGATTAAATTATTTAGATAATGACTCATTTATCAGCTCCATATGAGTGAAATAGTTATGTATAACTTAACCGATCCTTTCAAATGAGTTGACAGTGTGAGTGTGTACTAAACCGTAAAAGTTTGTTACCGTTCTCCAAAGTCCAAAGTCAACAAACCCACACCGCAAGAAACGAGAACCCAATCCAAAACCCCATCCGAAACGTTTTGATCACGAAACCGCCTGAAAGCTCCTCCACTCGTGCCCACCCTCCGACCCGCCACGTGGTCACTTGCCCACTGACGGTGTTGACTTTGTCCCTCAAATTCAGCGAAACCAGAGAAGAAAACGACAGCCCAAATTGTTGGAACCTTCTTCCCCCAAATTCCAATTATAAAATGCTCTCTGCTCCTCACTCTCTGCTACTTACCCCAGAACGACGCCGTTTCAGATTCCGATGTCTTGGTTCAGAAGCCTCATCCACGTCTCGGCGGCCAGAGCCTACTCATCATCCTCGTCGTCTTCAGCCAAATCCAGAATCACTGAACCTTTCTCTTACTCTCTCCTCTCATGCTTCACCACCGAGGCCCGACCGCCGGCGTTGTACTCCGGCTTGGGGGCGACGAAGCCCGGCGAGAAGCCGAGGGTGGTGGTGCTGGGGACGGGGTGGGCCGGGTGTCGGCTCATGAAGGGGTTGGACACGAAGCTCTACGACGTCGTTTGCGTCTCGCCGAGGAATCACATGGTGTTCACGCCGCTGCTGGCGTCCACGTGTGTGGGCACTCTGGAGTTTAGGTCGGTGGCGGAGCCAATTGGGAGGATCCAACCCGCCATTTCGAGGGAGCCAGGGTCTTATTTCTTTCTCTCCAATTGTATTGGGCTTGATACGGATAAGCATTTGGTACGTTTTTGTTGGTTTCTGGATTTTTTTTTTTTTTTTTTTTTTTTTTTAATCCAGAAAAATGTGCTTGTGATTGTGAGAATATGAATTGGGATGTTTGAGATTAATTACTTTGCGGAAGCTTTTTGGATGGTGTATGACATGTGTTGATTGCTATTGAATTGAAGTTTGTCCTTTTTCATATGGAAAATGTGGGATTATAGGCATTCTATGTGTGTGGAATTGGAAACGTGATTCATAGTTATTGTTAGTAAACAAATGCTACGCCAGTGATGCATAGTTCAGTTACAGAATTATCCTTTTTATGGTTGGTGAAGTTCGAAACTGTTGGATGAAGTAATGTATTGTTCAGTTACAGAATTAGCCAATTTATGGTTGGTAAAGGTTGAAAGTTTTGGAAGAAGAATGACATGTGTGTTGTTATTGCATTGAAGTTTGTCATTTTCTTGATAGAAAAATGTGAGCTAGTTAGTCTTATGCATCATTGAATTGCAACTGCTCGAAATTGAAAGTGTGATTCTTTATCTAAGAGTAACATTGTGTTTGTGGACAAGTGCTAGCGTTGTTGTGGTGGATGTAAATGTTTGAGATTTGAGAGCACAATATCTTAATTGCAAGAAACTTTGGTCTTTTGGGAATTGAAGGTGCAATGTGAGACTGTAACTGATGGAGCTGATAACTTGGAGCCATGGAAATTTGAAATTGCCTACGACAAGCTGGTAATTGCATTGGGTGCACAGCCCACAACTTTCGGAATACGTGGTGTAGAAGAACATGCCATTTTTCTTCGCGAAGTCTACCATGCCCAGGAAATCCGTAGGAAGCTGCTCCTAAACTTGATGCTATCGGAAGTTCCCGGTATGTTAATGCAAGTACATTCATATTACTGCATGACAACATTGATATTTGCAGTCATTCTGTATTTCATCTTGGTTTTGTGTCTTGGAGGCAGGTGTTTCAGAGGAAGAGAAAAGCAGACTCCTACATTGTGTTGTTGTAGGAGGTGGTCCCACCGGAGTTGAGTTCAGTGGTGAACTAAGTGACTTTATTCAGAAAGATGTTCATCAGAGATATGCCCATGTGAAAGATTACATTCATGTTACCTTGATTGAGGTTTGTCCATCGTCACTTATCCTATGAGATATCATACAACCATGTTGAATATGCTTGCAAGTCCTAGCCTTTTACAAAACATATGCCAAAAAAAAATAATAATAATAATAATAAAAAAATGTAGAGGTCCTACCGGGAGTCGAACCCAGGTCACTGGATTCAAAGTCCAGAGTGCTAACCACTACACCATAGAACCTTGTTGTTAGCTAGCCTTTTTCAAAAAATCATTAGATATAAATGCAGTCCATGCAAAATAATTTTCTGTGCACAATTTATTGTAGGGAACTAAAGTCCAGGAGTTCTAACTTGTTTGAAAGTTACATATGCATTGGAATGATTTGATAGCAAAACCAAATAGTTCTGTTGATACTTTTACGTTTTTAATGCTAATTCCACATTTTGAAGTTGAATGATGAAATTGGACCTTCTTATTTGTTTGTGTTGTTTTATACCAATATTGTTATTTTATATTTGATTTCATTTTGGGACTATCATTACTTGAATGAATGAGAGACGTGCTTTAATTTTGGTAGAAGACCGAGTTATCCTGTGTGAACCAATTTTGTGATCTTCAGTAGTGTTAGGAATTCAAAATTTGTGTAACAAATGATGTGGCACTGTTAAGTGTTGTTACATATGTTGAATATTCTTGCAAGTCCTACCCTTTTACAAAAATATGAAAAAAAAGAAAAAAGAAAAGAGAGAGGTCCTACCGGGAGTCGAACCCAGGTCACTGGATTCAAAGTCCAGAGTGCTAACCACTACACCATAGAACCTTGTTGTTAGCTACCCTTTTAAAAATGTCATTAGATATAAATGCAGTCACATGCAAATTAATTTGCTGTGCCAGTTTATTGTAGAGGAACTAAGTCCAGGATTTCCAACTTGTTTGAAAGTTATATTTGATTGGATTGATTTGGTAGAAAAGCCAAGTAGTTATGTTAATACTTTTAAGTTTTGC
Organism: Rosa rugosa; assembly: GCF_958449725.1. Taxonomy (NCBI): domain Eukaryota; kingdom Viridiplantae; phylum Streptophyta; class Magnoliopsida; order Rosales; family Rosaceae; genus Rosa; species Rosa rugosa. The sequence goes on from NC_084821.1 coordinate 11,285,708, forward strand.
AAGCTAATTCCATGTTTTGAAGTTGAATGATGAAATCGAACCTCCTTATTTGTTTGTGTTGTTTTATACCAATGTTGTTATTTTATATTTGATTTTATTTTCAGACAATCATTACTTGAATGAATCAGAGACATACTTTAATTTTGGTAGATGTTATCACCGAGTAATCCTGTGTAAAACTGTAAACCAATTTTTTGATCTTCAGTACTGTTAGGAATTCCAAGTCTGTGTAGCAAATGATGTGGCACTGTTAAAGTGTTACATATGTTGAATATTCTTGCAAGTCTGATCCTTTTACAAAACATACGAAAAAATAAAAAAATGAAGGAGAGGTCCTACCGGGAGTCGAACCCAGGTCACTGGATTCAAAGTCCAGAGTGCTAACCACTACACCATAGAACCTTGTTGTTAGCTAGCCTTTTTCAAAAAATCATTAGATATAAATGCAGTCCATGCAAAATAATTTGCTGTGCACAATTTATTGTAGGGAACTAAAGTCCAGGAGTTCTAACTTGTTTGAATGTTACATATGCATTGGAATGATTTGATAGCAAAACCAAATAGTTCTGTTGATACTTTTACGTTTTTAATGCTAATTCCACATTTTGAAGTTGAATGATGAAATTGGACCTTCTTATTTGTTTGTGTTGTTTTATACCAATATTGTTATTTTATATTTGATTTCATTTTGGGACTATCATTACTTGAACGAATGAGAGACATGCTTTAATTTTGGTAGAAGACCGAGTTATCCTGTGTGAACCAATTTTGTGATCTTCAGTAGTGTTAGGAATTCAAAATTTGTGTAACAAATGATGTGGCACTGTTAAGTGTTGTTACATATGTTGAATATTCTTGCAAGTCCTACCCTTTTACAAAAATATGAAAAAAAAGAAAAAAGAAAAGAGAGAGGTCCTACCGGGAGTCGAACCCAGGTCACTGGATTCAAAGTCCAGAGTGCTAACCACTACACCATAGAACCTTGTTGTTAGCTACCCTTTTAAAAATGTCATTAGATATAAATGCAGTCACATGCAAATTAATTTGCTGTGCCAGTTTATTGTAGAGGAACTAAGTCCAGGATTTCCAACTTGTTTGAAAGTTATATTTGATTGGATTGATTTGGTAGAAAAGCCAAGTAGTTATGTTAATACTTTTAAGTTTTGCAAGCTAATTCCATGTTTTGAAGTTGAATGATGAAATCGAACCTCCTTATTTGTTTGTGTTGTTTTATACCAATGTTGTTATTTTATATTTGATTTTATTTTCAGACAATCATTACTTGAATGAATCAGAGACATACTTTAATTTTGGTAGATGTTATCACCGAGTAATCCTGTGTAAAACTGTAAACCAATTTTTTGATCTTCAGTACTGTTAGGAATTCCAAGTCTGTGTAGCAAATGATGTGGCACTGTTAAAGTGTTACATATGTTGAATATTCTTGCAAGTCTGATCCTTTTACAAAACATACGAAAAAATAAAAAAATGAAGGAGAGGTCCTACCGGGAGTCGAACCCAGGTCACTGGATTCAAAGTCCAGAGTGCTAACCACTACACCATAGAACCTTGTTGTTAGCTAGCCTTTTTCAAAAAATCATTAGATATAAATGCAGTCCATGCAAAATAATTTGCTGTGCACAATTTATTGTAGGGAACTAAAGTCCAGGAGTTCTAACTTGTTTGAAAGTTACATATGCATTGGAATGATTTGATAGCAAAACCAAATAGTTCTGTTGATACTTTTACGTTTTTAATGCTAATTCCACATTTTGAAGTTGAGTGATGAAATTGGACCTTCTTATTTGTTTGTGTTGTTTTATACCAATATTGTTATTTTATATTTGATTTCATTTTGGGACTATCATTACTTGAATGAATGAGAGACATGCTTTAATTTCTGTAGAAGACCGAGTTATCCTGTGTGAACCAATTTTGTGATCTTCAGTAGTGTTAGGAATTCAAAATTTGTGTAACAAATGATGTGGCACTGTTAAGTGTTGTTACATATGTTGAATATTCTTGCAAGTCCTACCCTTTTACAAAAATATGAAAAAAAAGAAAAAAGAAAAGAGAGAGGTCCTACCGGGAGTCGAACCCAGGTCACTGGATTCAAAGTCCAGAGTGCTAACCACTACACCATAGAACCTTGTTGTTAGCTACCCTTTTAAAAATGTCATTAGATATAAATGCAGTCACATGCAAATTAATTTGCTGTGCCAGTTTATTGTAGAGGAACTAAGTCCAGGATTTCCAACTTGTTTGAAAGTTATATTTGATTGGATTGATTTGGTAGAAAAGCCAAGTAGTTATGTTAATACTTTTAAGTTTTGCAAGCTAATTCCATGTTTTGAAGTTGAATGATGAAATCGAACCTTCTTATTTGTTTGTGTTGTTTTATACCAATGTTGTTATTTTATATTTGATTTTATTTTCAGACAATCATTACTTGAATGAATCAGAGACATACTTTAATTTTGGTAGATGTTATCACCGAGTAATCCTGTGTAAAACTGTAAACCAATTTTTTGATCTTCAGTACTGTTAGGAATTCCAAGTCTGTGTAGCAAATGATGTGGCACTGTTAAAGTGTTACATATGTTGAATATTATTGCAAGTCTGAGCCTTTTACAAAACATACGAAAAAATAAAAAAATGAAGGAGAGGTCCTACCGGGAGTCGAACCCAGGTCACTGGATTCAAAGTCCAGAGTGCTAACCATTACACCATAGAACCGCTAGCCTTTTTCAAAATATCTTTAGATATAAATTCAATCACATGCAAATTAATTTGCTGTGCCAGTTTATTATAGAGGAACTAAGTCCAGGATTTCTAACCTGTTTGAAAGTTATATATGCATTGGACTGATTTGATAGCAAAGCCAAGTCGTTGTGTTAATACGTTGAAGTTGTTAAAGCTAATTTCATGTTTTGAAGTTGAATGATAAAATTGAACCTTCTTTTTTGTTTGTTTTGTTTTATACCAATGTTGTTATTTTATATTTGATTTTATTTTCAGACAATCATTACTTGAATGAATCAGGGATATACTTTAATTTTGGTAGATGTTGTCACCGAGTAATCCTGTGTAAACCAATTTTGTGATCTTCAGTACTGTTAGGAATTCCAAATTTGTGTAGCAAATGATGTGGGTTGAATATTCTTGCAAGTCCGAGCCTTTTACAAAACATACGAAAAAATAAAAAAATGAAGGAGAGGTCCTACCGGGAGTCGAACCCAGGTCACTGGATTCAAAGTCCAGAGTGCTAACCACTACACCATAGAACCTTGTTGTTAGCTAGCCTTTTTCAAACCATTAGATATAAATGCAGTCCTGCAAAAAGTTCTGCTGTGTAGTTCGTTGTAGTGGAAATCAGTCCAGGATTTTGAAATTTTTTTGAAGTTTATATGCATACGCATTGGAATGCCGCAAATGTAAAGGTAGATAATGCTGTTAATATTTTCTAGTTTTGAATGCTAATCCAACATTTAGAAGTTAAATGACAAAAATTGAAGCTTGTTATTATGTTTGTGACTTTGTGTTGCTTTGTGCCGATGTTGTTGTTTATCTATGGCAGATTAGGACAATCGTTACTTTAATGAATCAGAGAACACTGTCACTGAGTTACCCTGGGTAAACCAATTGTGTTTCTTTTTTCATTCTGTACTGTCAGGAATTCAAAACTTGTGTACCAAATGATGTGGTCTGAGTAGTTTGTTTAGTATTCTTGAAAAGTACTAGCCTTTTACACAGCTTTTGGAAAAGAAAAAAAAAAGATTTAGGAATTAAAGGTCATACCAGGTTATCCCGTGTGAACCAATTCTGTGATCTTCAGTACTGTTATGAATTCAAAATCTGTGTAGCAAATGATGCGGTACTGTTAAAGTGTTGGATATGTTGAATATATTCGCAAGTCCTAGCCTTTTACAAAACCTATAATAAAAAAATATGAAGGAGAGGTCCTACCGGGAGTCGAACCCAGGTCGCTGGATTCAAAGTCCAGAGTGCTAACCACTACACCATAGAACCATGTTCTTATCTAGATTAAAATTAATATTGGATACAAAATAGAGTTGATGCAAACGTTATAACTGTTAATAGTTTAGTTTAGTGGGAAGTTAGGTTACCATTTCAGTCTTGCCAAAAATGTTGGAAATAATCAATTATTTTTCTCGTCTTCACAGGCTAGCGAGATATTGTCTTCATTTGATGATCGCCTGCGGCGCTATGCTACAAAACAGTTGACAAAGGTAAGAGATATATCCTGGTAGCTTGTTGCAATTATCGATTTGATAGCGGTGCCTACTCTAATTGTGGAATCTGGTCTCATTTAGATTTATAGAGATGGATTTGACAATTCATTTAGACAAGAAAACTTATACCTCAGAACGCTTTTTCTTGAGTAAAGGAGAGATCAATAAATGCTAATAATAGATATGAGTGTTGGTTAATAAACCCATTAAATGAAGATGGGAATTATTCACTCAATAATTTATCTCAGTCAGGAGTTCGTCTTGTCCGTGGAATTGTGAAGGATGTCAAAGATAAGACGATAGTTCTCAATGATGGCACAGAGGTCCCTTATGGGCTATTGGTGTGGTCTACTGGTGTTGGTCCATCATCTTTTGTAAACTCTGTGCAACTTCCAAAAGCTCCCGGTGGAAGGTAATTTACATTCATTTCCTGTTAAGTGAATGTTGTTTTTCTCTTGGCTTTTGGCTCTTGATTCCCATACTTGCTCCCAATTTCACTACCCAAATAGTTAAGTTTTCTTCAAATATGGTATACATATGCCATATTAAGGTGATTTTAATACACTTTCTCTGACTACAGGATTGGTGTTGATGAATGGCTACGTGTTCCGTCCGTGCAGGATGTGTTTTCAATTGGTGATTGCAGTGGTTTTCTTGAAAGTACTGGAAAACCAGTCCTTCCGGCTTTGGCCCAGGTTAGGAATGAGTTCAGGAGTAAATTGTGCTAATCTAGTATATTAATTTGTTTTGGTCTGTAAGAGCATATCTGAATTCTTGCATCTATTCATGATTTATGAATTTTGTGAAAGTCCATAATTTGGATATCCATGGTCCATAATATTGACTACTAGATAATTTATGGTAGTAAGTACTAGCCAAACCGGCAGCCAATTTAGCAGGTTTCTTTCCCTTAAGAGGTGATTTGAGAAGTTAATTGCTTGTGTGTTTAGTGTTTCTGTTTTGCTACTGAACCTTTAAGCATGTCTATATTAAATATGTGAAGGTTGCAGAGAGAGAAGGAAAATATCTAGCAAATTTACTGAACAAAATTGGTGAAGCTGGTGGAGGGCATGCCAACAGTGCAAAAGAATATGTATACAAGGAACCTTTTGTTTACAAGCATTTAGGTAGCATGGCAACTGTTGGGAGATACAAAGCTCTTGTGGATCTGAGACAAAGCAAGGTCAATTGCTAGTCACTTCTTCCAACTCTTCCCTCTTGAGCTTTAGAAATTTAATGACTGATCTGTGTACCATAAATATCTATGTCTTTGCAGGAAGCAAAAGGTTTATCTTTGGCTGGGTTTGTTAGTTGGTTTATTTGGCGCTCAGCATATTTAACAAGAGTTATAAGCTGGAGGAACAGATTTTATGTGGCGATTAACTGGCTTACGACTTTGGTGTTTGGACGTGATATAAGCAGAATTTAGATTTTCTAAAGAAAGAAACCTACATTCTTATAGTTATATATACACTTTTATTTTTCCCTTTTTTGGTCTGGGTAAAAGAATAAAGTGCTTGATTGCTGGCCCTAAGAATGCAATTAAACCTGCATTCATGTATAGGGTCAAATGTTTATGAATTCTTCGATACTGAGCTAGTATGCTGCAAAGTTTTTTCTTCCTTGTAATGAAAAATGTGAATTAACTAGTTTATGCATTGTAAGTGAATATGATTTTTATCTAGAAGTTGATTTATGTTAGTAAACAAGTTATTTGGTATTGATATATCATAAGATTAACCTATTCTGGTGGAAATTATCTGGATCTGAAATTTACTAGGCCTTAAGTGCAAGAAATTTCATTTGTTTCGGAAATGTTATGTTTCCTCTGAGAGTGTAGTTAATGGAGCTGATAGTTCTGAAGTATAGAAGTTTGAGTTCATACTCGTTTTGAGCTCAGCACAACTTTTGGAATTGATGGGCTAGAAGAGCATGTTATGTTATTCTTCTTCTTCAAGTCCACTATGCTCAGGAAATCAGTCTGTAGCTGCTCCAAAACTTGGTGGCTTCAGGAATTTGCAGGTAAGCTATTACAGTTAGCTTTATATTACTTTAGTCATATGACTTGGGTTCCCACCGTATATTCTTAGAGTTTGCCTTTTTGGTTTGGGCAGGTGTTTGAACGGAAGAAAAAAGCACTCCTACACTGTATTATTGTAGGAGATGGTACCACCTGGCCATCGGGTCTGGCAGAGAACTTAGCAAGATTATTGGGAGAGAATTCGTCAAAGATTGCATTAGCTTGATTGAGGTTTGTCCATAGAGCTTATGCCATAAGATATCTACAATCATTTCAATTTCTAGCCCTAGGCCTTTACAATTCTTTTGAAACAAAACGACATAAGGAAAGGTCCTACCGGGAGTCGTATCCGGGTCGTTTGATTGAGGTTGTCCATTAGAGCTTTTGCCATAAGACACTTCAATCATTTCAATTTCTATTCCTAGGCCTCTACAAAAATTTTGAAATAAAATGAAATAAGAAAAGGTCCTACAGGAGGTCGAACCCAGGCCGCTGGATTCAAAGTCCAGAGTGCTAACCACTACACCATAGAACCATGTTGTTGTCTAGTTTTTCACAGACAACCATTAGATATATACATTCCTCATGCACAACCTTTACCTGTCAACCGTTTGTTAATTAAGAGTATGGATTCATCATCTCAAACTCAGCAAACTTGTTCGAGGCTTTTGCATCCTGTGTATACTATGCATAGGAATGCATTAAATAACATGCCAAATAATGTTGTATATACTTTCTAAGTTTTGAATCATCATTCAACATTAGAAGTTAAATGATGACATTGAAACTTCTAATTATGTTTGGCTTGCTTTATACAAATTTTGAATTAGTATTTAGTTTACCATTTCAGGCTTATGTCTGAAACTGTAGCCATCCTGTAGAAATTATTCGTTCCATTGTATTAATAGTATATTAAGTAATGCTGTTAATACTTTGAATTTTTGAATGCTAGTTCCACATTTGAAGATAATTCTTATGATATTCAACCTTCAAATTAGTTATGTGTTGCTTTCCATCTGGTGTTGTGATTTTATCTTTTGGCTTTTATGTCACATAGGTAGAATCATTACTTGAATATATCAGACATACTTACATTTTGGTAAATGCTTTTGCCTAGTTATCTCATGAGAACCGATCCTGTCTTTTTCATTGCTGTAAAAATTCAAATTTTATGTGCCAAATGTTACTGTTTCATTTGTTGAATATTCATGCAATGACGAGTCTCTTACAAAAGTATTGAACAAAATAGGAATGAGAGGTCCTACTTGGAGTTGAACCCAGGTCGCTGGATTCAAAGTCCAGAGTGCTAACCACTACACCATAGAACCATGTTGATGTGTAGACTATTACAGAAAGTTATTAGATTTGCCAAGACTTTCACCTGTCAACAGTTTAGGGTAGTGCAAAAATAGATTATAACTTCAGAACTTACCAGGCTGGGAAGATAATATGGTAACTGAGTATGCTCTTTTCTTCACAAACAAACCAGAGATTATCATCAGGTGATGATCTCCTGTGGCACTAAGCTACGTAACAGTTGACATAGCTAAGAGATGGCTTTGTATGAAGCTTGTTCTAGTTGTTGGTTTGTTGGTGTGCTATCTGTTCTCACACTATATCTGGTTGGGTCTGCTTTAGATTTGTAAATATGTGTCTTTAGTTATTACATTAGAAAAAGAGATCAAAAGGCCCATGTATCCATTGTAAATGGTAATGATGCTGTTGGAACCATAACAGAAAAAATTGTTTTCCTTGTTCTGCGCATGTGTTCAATTCTTTTATTCTTTAGTTTCTCTCAGTGAGGAGTTCTTATAGTCAGTGGATTAAGAAGACAGCTCTTAATAATGGCAGAGAGTCCCTTTATGGACAGTTGGTGTGGTCTACAGGTATTGGGTCAAACTCCGTGCTTTTGTTAAGTAATGATAGACCATGTTAGGGGACTTTACTACTCAATTTCTCTGCTTACAGGATGAGTGGCTATGTATCCCTTCTCGCAGGATGTGTTTTCTCTTAGTGATTGCAGTGGTTTTATTGAAAACACTTGGACAGCAGTTCTTCCAGCTTTGACCAGGTTAGGAATGTCTTGAAAAATAACTATATTCAATTGTTGCAGACTTGGAAAGCATATTATCTCGTCAATATCTTCACGATTTTGAATGTCAGAATGGTCCATCATATTGACAGCTAGATTAAATCATGGTAGTAAGTAGTAACTACATACTAGCCAAATAGAAACCAAAACAAATTTTATCGTAGACCCTCAAGTAGGATTTTACAGCCTTCTGGTAAAGAGTAATTCTAGTGATAATGATTGCTTCTGTTGGGGCATGTATTCCGTATGGAGGAAAAAGCATACTCCTACAATCTGTTGTTGTAGGAGGCAGCCCCACACATGTTGAGTTCGGCGGTTACCTAGTAACTTCTTCATAGATGTTCTTATAGGAAAGATAATTTCATGGTTCCTTAATTGAGGTTTGTCCATTGAAGATTATGCTATGATAATCATTTCAAGTATTCTTGCATGTTAAGCTTTATAAAAATGTTCTATGTTAAAAAGAAAAAAGAAAAAAAAAAGAACAAAGGTCCTACTGGGAGTCGAACCCAGGTTACTGGATTCAGAGTCCAGAGTGCTAACCCCTACACCATAGAACCTTGTTTGTGTCTAGCCTTTGACAAAAAGTCATTAGATATGATATATGCAGTCCCTTTAGCTGTCGACAGCTTAGTGTAGTGGGAAAACTTACCAAAAGTATTTGAAACGTGGGCTATTCCTTATTTCCAAATTTTTCTACTGCCACATTTTGAAGTTCAATGATGAAATTGGACCTTGTACTATGTTCTTGTTGCTTTGTTCCAATATTGTTATTGTGTCATTGATTTATAGGTCATATTAGTATAATCACTAGAATGAAGTGAGACACACTTTAGGTTTCTGTCACCGAGATATCTTCTGTGAACCATTTCTCTGTTTACTGTTGGACATTCAAACTTTGTTTACCAAATGATGGGACACTGTTTGATTGGTTGATTGTCGTTCCAAACCCTATCACTTTCCAAAAGTTTTGAGAAAAAGACAAAAAAAAAGGTTAATAAGAATGGAAGGTCCTATCGGGAGTCGAACCCAGGTCACTGGATTCAGAGTCCAGAGTGCTAACCACTACACCATAGAACCATTTTGTTTTGTAGTCTTTTACAGAAAACAATGAACATAACTGCAATCCTTTAGCTGTCAACATTTTATTGTGTTGGAAATCTAGATTTTTCATTCTAAATTTTTGCTATTACCACACTTCGAATGATGAATTTGAACCTTCTATTGTTTTCATGTTGCTTAACCTTCTATTATGTTCATGTTGCTTTGTACCAATTTTGTTATTGTGCCCTTGAGTGATGTCACGTTAACATGACTTCAGGTTTCTGTCACTGTTTCTGCCTTTTCACTGTAAAGACATTCAAAATTTTACCAGATGATGGGACGCTTGTTTCATTGGTTCTTGCAAGTCATATCTGTTTTCAAAAGTTTTTAGAAAGAGACAAAAAAAAAAAAAAAAAAAAAAAGGAAAAGAGAAAACCTTAAGAATGGAAGGTCCTACTGGGAGTTGAACCCAGGTTACTGGATTCAGAGTCCAGAGTGCTAACCACTACACCATAGAACCACGTTGTTGTCTATTCTTCTACAGAAAACCATTGTGCATAACTGCTAATCCATGCAGAAACTTTAGCTGTCAGCATTATATCGACTTTACCACATGATGGGACACTGTTACATTGGTTGAGTGTTCTTGCAAGTCCTATCTGTTTCCAAAAGTTTTGAGAAATAGAAGAAAAAAGACGAAAGTATTCAGGATGGAAGGTCCTACTGGGAGTTGAACCCAGGTTTCTGGATTCAGAGTCCAGAGTGCTAACCACTACACCATAGAACCACTTTGTTGTCTATTCTTACAGAAAACCATTGTGCATAAATGCTAATCCATGCAGAAACTTTAGCTGTCAACATTTTGTTGTATTGGAAATCTGGATTAACCATTTGAAATTTAGCAAACTTAGCTAGCCATAGACACTAATGGCAAGCTAAATAATGTTGTTAATACTTTTTAAGTTTGAAGGGTTATTCCACATTTGAAGTTTAATGATGACACTGAAACTTCTATTTATGTTTGGCTGGCTTTGTACTTTTGTGGAACTAGTATTTAGAGCACCTTTTCAGGCCTAACAAAAGTCGTTTGAAAGTTGAAACTTTAGCTATCCTGTAGAAACTATACATTAAACAATGTTGTTAATACTTTCTGATTCTTGAATGCTAGTTCCACTTTTGAAGTTAGATTCTCAAATTCAACCTTCCGATTATTTTTGTGTTGCCTTGTACCAGGTGTTGTAGTTTTATGTTTGATATATATGTCACATTGGTACAATTATTACTTGAATAAATCAGAACCATATTTTACATTTTGGTAGAAGTATCCCTTGTGAAAAGATCTTGTCTTTTTCAGTGATTTTAGTTGATTTCGTGTATCAATGATGTGCTAGTGTTTCATATGCTAAATATTCATGCAAGCACTAGTATTTCACAAAAGTTTCGAGGAAAAAAAAAAAAAAAGGTCCTACCGGGAGTTGAACCCAGGTCGCTGGATTCAAAGTCCAGAGTGCTAACCACTACACCATAGAACCTTCTTGTTGTGTATACGGAAAGTTATTAGATATAAATGCAGTCCATGCAAAGACCCTTCATCTGTCAACAGTTTATGGTAGTGGGAAAATATATTATAACTTAAAAATTATGATATGTTTGGAAGATAATATGGTAACCGAGTATGCTCTTTTGTTCACAAACATAATAGATATTACCATCATGCCATGGCCATATGCTACAAGACAGTTGACAAAGCTAAGAGATGGTTTGGTATGAAGCTTGTTGTATAATGATTTTATTGTGTGCTGCATGTCCTCATGCTGGAATATCTGGTCTGGTCTGCTTCAGATGTTTAAAGATGTGTCCTTAGTTATTACTTTAGAAAAGAGAAATTTAAGCGAAGGACCCATGCATCTAAAATTCTAGGATTGGTGTATGGATACAATTATTGTGTTAATGATTGCTTTTATTTAGGTCTTGTGTTTCATATGAGACTCCTATACTGTGTTGGTGTAGGAAGCAATCCCACAGGACTTAAGAGTATAGGTGTAACCTAAGTGATGTTTGAGATGTTCGTCATGTTCCCATATGAAAGATTATATCCATGTTACCTTGATGGAGGGTAGTGGAGGGTTGTCCACTAAAGCTTATGCTATGAGATACAACCATGTTGAATATTCTTGCATGCCCTATGCTTATAAAAAATGTTCTTCCAAAAAGAAATAAGGAATAGAAGGTCCTACTGGGAGTCGAACCCAGGTTGCTGGATTCAAAGTCCAGAGTGCTAACCACTACACCATAGAACCTTGTTTTGTCTCTCTAGCCTTTTGAAAAGGTTGTTGTAATATAATAGATGTCGTCCTTGCAAAACTTTAGCTGTCTAACATTTTGTTGTAGTGGAAAATTAGAAAACCATTGCAAATGTTGCAAATTGTTTGAAACTTTAAACTGTCCCTTAGGAACTAAGTTTTTATTGCACTAATAGCACACAATGTTGTTATTAGTACCGAAGCTTTGAATGGTAATTCCATATCAGTATTATGTTTGTGTTGCTTTGAACCAATGTTATTTTATGTTTTATTTTTGTTACATTTAGTATAATCACCACTTTGAATGAAGTGAAACATACTCTAGATTTGTCACTGAGTTATCCTGTGTGAACCATTTATGTTTTTTTATGGTCAGGCATTCAAAATTCGTTTACCAAATCACAAGTAACTGTTTCATAGGTTGAATGTCCTTGTAAATCATCGCGCTCTGCAAAATTTTTGATGTGAGAGAGAGAGAGAGAGAGTGTGTTTCATATGCTGAATGTCCTTGTAAATCATCGCCCCCTGCAAAAATTTTGGAGGGGGAGAGAGGGAGGGAGGGAGAGACCAACAGTTTTTATGTTAACTGATTAATGTTCTTGTCTTCTAAGGCAAACAGATTATCATCTTGGTTTGATTATAGTCTGAAATTTAGCTGGTAAAATTTATTGATTTGATAGTACACTGCCTACTCTAGTGCTGGAATATCTGGTCTGCTTTAGATGCATAAAGAGTGAATTTCATGGGACCATGGGTAGGCAGAACAATTTTTTTTTTTAGTTGCTAATAATGAATGTGTATTTGTTTCATGTATTTTGGTTTTATGGTAGGTATTTCAGAGGAAGAGTATTGGTGTAGAAGGTTGTCCCAACTGGAGTCGAGTTCAGTGGTGAAGTTAGTGGCGTCATTCAGATTGATGTTTGTCGGAGATATTACCAAGTGAAAGATTTCATTCATGGTACCATGATGGAGGTTTGTCAATTAAAGCTTTATTCTATGAGACACCATAAAACCTTGTCAAATATTCTTGTGAGTCCTAGCCTTTTACAAAAATTCTATGAAAAAGAAATTAAGGAATGAAAGGTCCTACCGGGAGTCGAACTCAGGTCGCTGGATTCAAAGTCCAGAGTGCTTATCACTATACCATAGAACCATGTTGTTGTCAAATCTTTAACAAAATTGCAAAATTTATAGCTATGAACGGTTCATTGTATTTGAAAACTGGACAACCGTCTCAGACTAACCAAAACTGTTTGGAAAGCTATCCCATATTATACTCACACCAAGCCAAGTAATGTCTTTAGTAGTTTACAACTTTTGAATGCTAATTCCAAATCTGCAAGTCGAAGGATGAAATTGAACCTTCTGTCTATCTCTGTAATGCTGTGAAAGAACCCCTACTTTAAGGTGTTCTTTGACTTTCTGTGTGGTTCTTTTAAGCCTTTCTGTGTACTCTTTTTACAAGTAGGGGCCCTTCGACTTCTTTAAAAAGACCCACCAATGTTGTCTGTGTACCAATATTGTCTTCTTTAGGCCTGTTAGACATTCAAAATTTGTGTGCCAAATGATGTGGTACTGTTTCATGTATTGATACTCTTTCAAGAGTTGCGAGTCTTATACAATTAAAAAAAAAAAAAAAATGAGAGGTCCTACCGGGAGTCGAACCCAGGTCGCTGGATTCAAAGTCCAGAGTGCTAACCACTACACCATAGAACCATGTTGTTGTCTAGCCTCTTACAAGCTTCCTTAAATATTAACTGCCATCCAACAAATTTAGCTGTCAACAGTTCTTCATAAGTAGATTACAATTTTAGAATTACCAAACATGTTTGAAAGAAAGTCTGGTAATTGAGAAATGTTCTTTGTTTCACAAACAAAGAAGATATTGACATCATTTGGGAATCTCTGCGGTGCTACGCTACAAGACACTTGAAAAAGGTTAGAGGCAGTCCGGTATTTCTCTGGTTATATTTTTCTGCAAGTTCACTAGCTATTCTCTGTCCGTAGAGTCTGCTTAGCTTTTAATGTGTAAAATTGTCTTATTTTGAGTTTAAAGTTCAAGCAAAGAACCTGCTTGTACTTTCTGTGTGGGTCTTTTTACAGGTAGAGGCAAAGGAATATGTTGCCCTATTAAAGAATATAGGGATGTTCAGTAGTGTGGTAATATCTCATTATATCTGCGGATATGTTTATTATTCATGCAATGGTGTCTGTCTGCCTGGAGTTTGTCTCGTCTCTGGGATTGTAAGGTGTCAAAGATAAGAACATAATTCCTAATGAAGGCAGGTTCTTATTGGATTTTGGTACTTTATACGGTCTATTGGTGTTGGTCAATGGTGTTTTGTGAACTCCCTGCGACTTCCAAAAGCTCCTTATTGAAGGTAATTCTTTAATTTATTCGTAATCCAATGACGGTGTCGTTGTGAGAATTTCTTACATCTTAAAATGCCATAGCAGTTTTCAAGAATTGTATGCCGTCATTAGAACTTTTATCTGCTTTCCCCTCCTCCTCTAAATCATAGTTTTCAATTGTTCCATTGGTGGTGCCTCCTTTGCATCATATCTTTCTTCTATCCCATGAGCAATGGTTCAGGATTCCCATCGCTCTCTAGTCCCTACTAGTTTGTTAAGTATGCTCCAAAAATGATGTGTTAGTGTGATTTCAACAAAGAGATTCTCTGGTTTCACTGTTACAGGATAGTTAATGGCGGGTGGCTACACATTCCTTCCCTGCATGACATGTTTTCAATTGATGACTGAAGTGGTGTTCTTGAAAGTACTGGAAAATGAGGGCAATCCAGCTTATGCTATTCTAGTACAGGGAATTGTTGTAGACATTTTATGATATGCATGTGTTATGAGTTCTGTGGAACTTCATTATCTACATGCTAGCGGAGTCGGTTCTTCTCCTCTAGTGAGAGGCAGCAGCTGCGTCAAATTTACTTGAGAAAAATGAAGATAATGTTCCACGCTTATTGGCTGTTACATTGGGTTATGGAAGCAAGTGAATATTAGCCAAACAGGCAACTTAAGTACAGTGTCATCTGGTCTGAAAGTGTAATAGTGATGCTGATTTGTTATTGAATCTTTACACTTCTGTTTTAAATATTTGGAGGTTGCAGAGAGAAGAAATTTATCTGGTGAGTTTATGAATCATAATTAGTGAATTCCACGTCCAAAAGAATTACATATAGCCAATCCTTTGTTGACAAACGATCTTCCAGCCAAAGCCAACGGTTCAATATTTGGACTGTCATACAAGAGAGATTACTTCTATTTAAAGAAAATGTTTCCGGTTTTGTTCCATGGTATTTGACTGCTACCGTTTGCAACAACCACCCACCACAATATTATTCACATTTGAACATCTAAAAATTGTCATGGATTCACCATTGTTTTAAATACGCATCCATCTAGAACCAGTGTGTGTGCAGGGTTGCCTGAAAATCCAGGGGCTCAAGACATGGTTAACCCACAGCATGAGTGTTGACAAAGATGTGTCCACGGCTCAAGACATGGTTAACCCACAGCATGAGTGTTGACAAAGATGTGTCCATTTATGTTACTTTTAACCAGTAATAGTGTATATATTTTATATCAATAGAGGTGTTTCCATATATGTTATGTTTTAATATGTACACTTTTGCAAATGAATATATCGTTGGTTTGATCTTTTCATTATATATTTGAAAAATATACTTTTGACAAAAGCTGAATGTTAAGAAAATACATCGGAACACTTTTCCCGGGGACTTTGCCTACTCTGAGGAACCGCACTACCTGGTTGTGCTACTATATGGGACATGCATAAATGCAGACATGCAGTGTTATATTGAACAATCGGAGTTCATTTTGATTATAACAGATATTCAAAATCCAAGACATCTCAAATCCAACCAATGCTTGTATCATATAGCAATGGAGAATCAGGTATTGCACACAAAAGGTCCAACCTGCAAAACATGTATTGATGTTACTTCGTACAATATTGATGATTAACTAGTCACTACTCACTCCGAACTCGAACCAACTATGAAAGTCGCATACATTCAGACGTTTAAAAGCTGACTAGGTCCATAATGCCCCATCACCAGTGATTCCTGAATTGACCAACTTCCTGCCAATGGCATCTCTTAGTTCAATCTCTCCTGGAAATCTTCCCTCCTGGAGCTTAGAGAAAATCTGCAATAAAAAGAGCACAAAAGCTAAATAAAAAGGAACAACTAGCAACAAAATTCTAGCTCAAAGCACTATGACCAAATGTGAAAAGAAGGTTCGGTTCACCCACCAATTCATCGTTGAGGGAAACTTCAAAAGCGCCAGTGCCTTGAAGGAAGGACTGCAATGCATTACCAAGAAGCCAAGTAGATGCCATGGTTCCAAACCTATTCGCACGCAGAGAGTAAAACCAAGGAGGGGGTACCATCCCCACCATAGGGAAAAGTTGCTCACCCCCCATGACAATCCCAAATATTCCAAATTGAACAACAGGAACTAATTTGCTAAGCAGATGCTTTGGTAAAGCTGGGGGATAGTTTGAAAGAACAACTTCAATCCCAGGATAAGCAGCCTCTAGCATCTTGGTCATTGTTACTGCAGTCCCCCTACCAAAAGCATATTCTTATGTAAGTAAACATAGCTCAATTCCATGGCTAAATCTAACATGTTTACCAACCCTATTGGTAGCTAAACAGATCCATTTAGGTCGAAAGATAAATCGCGGTCTAGAAACACAACCAAATAAATTTCAAATCTATTCAATTCAATATTCTATAAGGAAAAACACTTGTAAGAGCTATATTTAAGTTTGATCATCTATCATCTCCCATTGTACAGAAACCTACAGACTACACACTGCCGATAAAGCAATAAGCAAATTACCCCATAAAAGATAAGTAAGTACACACACGAAGCCAGGAATAGCAGAAACACATTTCGGGTTTGATATAAATATCAAAGACCCAATACAGAAAAGAAATATGAAAGGCACACTAGTAAGAGCAAAGATTTCAACTTGATCACACTACTCATCTAGCATTGGAAACACACAACAACATGAAGGTGAAAACCTAATAACAGAAAAGAAATTAGAGAATTACTTGTAAGAGCAAGAGGTGCAGAAACTAATCTTGACTGTGTTGCCGACCCCCACTGCTCCAGCGATTGGTTTCTGAAATTGATCAAAGTCAAAGGAAAGAGGACAAAAAAATCGAAACTTGCAGAAGCGAAAGAGCTTGGAATACCTGTGAGGGGAAGTCTAGGGTGTCTTTAGGGAGTGGAGGTGGTTTGTTTTGGAGGTGGTGGTGGTGGTGGTGGTGGGGTGCCTTGTGAGGAGGAGGCGGTGGTGGTCGGAGAGTGAAGATGTTAAGGACATCGAAGCAGAAGAGGAAGAGTGGTAACCCTAGAAAAACGATCTGGGCGCGATCCATGGCCTTTGCTTCAGAGACAGAGAGAGAGAGAGTTGGAGACGAAGAAGTGTCTCTTTCTTGACTAATGAGGATACAAATTCTTTGGACCATTTGGGCTCATCCTATGGGCCGTAACCGGATCTCTTTTTGTTTCTCGCCCAAATTAGCAGGGAAATATTCTTAACAAAAGTTTTTTAAGAGTCACTCTTACACTTGTAGGAGTTCTATCATTTGGTTCCTTTTGTAAAAAGAAACAATGGGCAACAACCTCTATAGTTTAGAAGTAATTTCTTTTGAGAATGGGGTAAGATTTGAATAACAAGAGATAGGTTTTAAAAACCAGCTAACAATTGGTCTACGACGAGTAGAACATTCTCTTTGACTAGACAACCAAAAAATTCCATATTGACATTGTAAGACATGAGCAAAATGTATCTCCTGAAATATTCAAAGAAAATGACATTTTTGACATGTGAAATATTTAAAAAGTATGACGTTTTTGACATGTGAGTACCAAAGGGCCAAAACTATCATGCATGAAATTGACAACGTTCTGCAACATTTTGATATTTGATGCAATTGTTTTGTGACTGCATTTTAAACAATAGCGTAGTTTTTTGTTCTATATATCTTGGTACTAGTTCAACAAGTGTAGGATAGCTTGAAGCCTATTCTTTGATCTTAATTTACCCTATTGTGATAAGATTGGTCGATTAGCTTAACATGAAACCCCTATATTTAGCAATCAAGTTTCAATTCCCACATGTTTGTAGTCAGCAAGTGTAAGTGACCTTCGTATTCGTGCACTTGCCGGGGGGGGGGGGGGGGGGGGGAGGGGGATACTCTCAATTTAAATATTGACTAACTGACTGTGTTACTAACTCAGTAACATAGCGAACTCATCCAGATATTAACAACAACAACAAAAAAATTGGAAAGAAAATTCTGACCAATATCTTGAATAATAAATTAAAAAGAGTACGATGGCCAGAAACGTAACTAAAAACCGTTACTGTAGCCGTCTATCGAGACTGTGCTGAAAGTCAACACTCGATCATTTGACCTTTCGCTCCATTTTTCAGTTTCCACAAGGGTGGTGTCAAGTGTTGGAAGAAAGAAAAAACGCGGGCAAAGCAAAATTATCCATGCCCGAACCCTCACCGGAATGACGTCACCCTCCGCCTCCTCCACTTTGCTGGACTCCATCCACGCCTCCCTCGCCGACCTCTGCGCCCCTCACTACGACCACTCCTCCTTCGACCCCCCTCGCCGCTTCTCCGCCTTCGCCCACCGCCTCCAGCTCGCCCTCACCCACCTCACCCGCTCCACCTCCTCACCCGACGCCGCCTTCCCGCCTTCCGTCCTCACCGCCCTCAAGGGCATCGCCGCCGACCTCAGCGCCGCCGTCAAAACGATGTCGTCTTACTCCAAAGGCAAAATCTTCGTCCTCATCCACTGCCTCTCCCTCTGCAAATCCCTCAACGAAAACACCGTCGCCGTCTCCGGCTGGCTCGCCCTCCTCGACTCCGCCGTCGAGGACCTCCCCGATCTCCGCAAAAAAATCGCCGATCTCTCCAGGGACATGAAACAAGCTCAATTCAAAGTAAGTGAAGTAATCCAAGCTCTGTTAATCAATTCCTCACACTGTTGTTCGAAATTGAACCTCTCAGTATTGAAATTTAGGTCACAGAGAACGAAGAGAGAGTTCACCACACGCTGCGGAAGGAAGGAGAAGCGACGCAGACGAAGACCAGCAAAGCCGTTGAGAGCGCGATTATCATGGATTTGGCTCGAGCTCTCGGAATTGAGCCGGAGAATCACGCCGAGCTGTCCAAGCAAATCAAGGTCCTGAGAAACGACATCGCCGGCTCGAATTCGGCGTCGGAACGCCGGATTTTGGTGTCGTTGGAGAGGATCCTGGAGAATTGGGCCGTGCAGCCCAATTTCGCGACGGGCCTGGAGTTCGAAGACGACGCTCAAATCTCTCCGTTCAAGAATTTTCTGTGTCCGTTGACGAAGGAGGTGATGAGAGACCCGGTGGTACTCCAATCGTCGCAGACGTACGAACGGTCGGCCATTAAGTACTGGTTTGAGCGGTGTTTTGACGACGGCCGAGAACCGACTTGTCCGGTCACCGGTCAGGTGCTTCAGTCATTGGAGCTGAAACCAAATATTGGACTAGCCGGAGCAATTGAGGAGTGGGTGAATAGGAATGTTGAGATTCTGGTCAAAATTGGGGTTCAAAAGCTTAGCGAAGAGCCTTTAATGGTGGATGGTATAGAGGGAGTGTTGGATAATGTTTATAACATCTCAGAAGAGTATCCCCTTTGTAGATTTAGAGTTAGGAATGCTGGCATTGTTGTGCTTATTGTTAAAATGTTGAGGAACAGTTCGAAGAGTATTGGGACTCATTTGAGAAGCAAAGCTCTTGTGGCTTTGGTTAGCATGGCCAAAGATGAAGAAAGCAAGGTAAGTTTTTCACTTTATCTAGATTTTCCCTCCTAATAATTATCGTTATTCAGTTGACTAATAAGGTGGAGGTATCAAAGAATGAAACTTTAGAGTGATTTTGCCTTTGATTGCTTCTCTTGTGAAATTATAGTACTTGTAAATCGCTTCAAAGTAGATAATGTATAGCTTTGTGTGTTTGATGTTTGGGTCTAGTACGCTCTTCTGGCATGAGTTGTGCTATGTTTCCTACTGTTACTAGTTTGTGATAAAACTTTCTGAATATTTGTAGGAAATCATGCTTCAAGAAGGTATCACTAGATTGGCCATACATAGTCTTATAGGGAGTTCAGAGAAAGAGAGAGAGTGTGCTGTGAAATTGTTACTTGAGTTCTCTAGTGATGAAGCTTGTTGCATTAAAATTGCATCAGAGAAAGGTGCTTTGGTTCTTCTCTCAAGCATGGCAGGAAACCTGGAGCATCCTGGTTTATCCAATCTAGCTGAGGAGGTATTAAAGCAGATGGAGAAAGTGGAGGGTATTGTTCAGCATTTGGCCGCAGCAGGGAGATTCAATCCCTTGCTTACTCGACTTTGTGAAGGTGTGCCTTCTACTATTTTTTGCTGTCTCCAGCTCAAAATCATCAATTATAATCGACTTTATAAGAAAGATCAATTTTGCATCTTTCTTGGACAAAGTAATGGAACGATAGAAAACAGGAGACTTGGGGAGATTCACATTTTGTTTTTCTTTCTCAATAGATAGCTCTTAGCAGTGTATGGTATTTTATATTCAGCCCTTATACTGGAATCTGTGTATTTCTGGAAACAGGTTCTGAAAATGTCAAAATTGAGATGGCATCTATAGTGGGAAGTATGACCTTGACGAATAGCAGCAAGGAACAAATAGCTAGGCAATGTGCCAAAATACTAGTTGAGATGCTTTCTAATCCGGAAGGAAGAGCAGCGAGCTTGAAAGCGTTGTATAACTTGTCAGGTCTAGATGACAATGCAACCATCCTTGTTGATTCTGCTGTACTTCCCGCTTTAACAGGTATCCTTTTCATCAACCAGGATACTTCGTTGGAACTGAAAGAGTTGGCTGCATCAACCATGGCAAATATAGTATCAAATCCAGGGCACTGGGAATTGGCTTCAGCTGACAAAGAAGGGAACTCTATGCAGTCAGAATCATTTATATATAATCTTTTGGGGGTTTTACCTCTTGCATCCCTTCCCTGTCAAATATCTATTCTCCATATCCTGTATGGAATTGCCTCATCTCCGCAAGCATCAGGTAATTCTTCCTTTACTTTGCAAATTAAAGCACTATGTGAGATTCGTTTATTATTCATGGAACCATGGGTTTCCCTCTGTGTATATCTTATTGTATCAATTTCTGATTAGTACCACATAGACCTTGAACTTGCCTGCATTTATTTTGTGGTTCACTGCTTAGTAAGTTGGTGCATTTTATTCCTTGGATTGTTTGTTCTAAAAATCAAAACAGGAAAAGATAGTTGCTATAGTTCAAATGGAATCCTGTTGTAGTGATTAGGGTTGTATCTTGTTCCTGAAGAAAGTCTTTTGTGTTTAGCATCTTTCTGGAGAAGTGGCTGGAGATTATCTCCCCAGTCCCCACATAGGAGGCCAGAATACTTTTTATCTTTTGGTTTAAGAACACTTTCAAAAGCTACCTATATGTTTGTGCTGCAACAATAGCAGGGCAAGGGCTTAAATGAAGAATCTAATTTTTAACACCACCATGACAGTAGTTACCTTTGTTTCTTCTTATCTACATTGTAGGCCACAAGATCTTAAATGCTATTCTAAAAACATTATATTTATATTTGTTATATTTGCTCTTACTCTCGAATCTTGAAATAAATATACTGCTGACACACACACACACACACACACACACACACACACACACATATATATATATATATATCAAATTGCAAAACTAGGAGGTCAAAGAAAATAAAGGCATTGTAGCTGAAATTTGCTGCAGAAAAAGGTTTTTATTTTATTTTTTTATGGTCATGAAATTAGCTCTGTTTTTCTGCATAAGAGCAGTTCTCATAAAATACTCATTTTCTAACAGGGTCACCCATGCTTTGTTGTTTCCATTTACAGAGTCAGTAGCTTGTCATATAAAATCTGGGGAAGGGATTAAAACCATTTTACCATTTCTTGAGCAACCTGAAGTGGAACTCAGAATTCAAGCTTATAGGCTTACAAGACTACTCTCAGAGAGGTTTGGTCAAGATATTGCTGATGAGCTAAGGCCTTGTTACAAGCTTTCCCTGTTGAAAGACAAACTATTAGATGACCAATCGGCAGATAGTGAGAGATCTGATACTGCATGCATACTTGCAAACCTTCCACTCTCGGAAGACGAAGTGAAGACACTCCTAGAAGTTAATTTTGTTAGATGGATAGCTTCTACTCTAAAAAACCAGCACCAAACTTCGAGTGGGAGGAGTATTTCTCGACCTGCATCAAGCATGTTGGAAGGTCTTCTTGGTCTTTTACTTCACATTACAAAGAACCTCAATCCGCAAACTCTTAGTACAGTCAAAGAGCATAGCCTTATTACTATTTTTCATCATCACCTTAATTATCCTTCAAACCCAAGAGTAAAACAACTAGCCATCCTTGGGTTGAAAAACTTGTCTGGATATGGAAGATCAGTAGCCGCTATGCAGTCAGAACCACAACTTCCCCATGGATTATGTTCTCATTTGATGTTCATGTGCGGACGGTCTTCTCTAGAACCTTCCAAGTGTCCGATACACAACATTCCATGCGAAGAAGATAGTCAATTGTGTTTGCTAAAGAGCAATTGCATCAAGCCCCTTGTTGATCTACTCACGGATAACAACACTAGTGTTCAGATTGCTGCAGTGGAGGCACTATCCACTCTAGTAATAGAGACTTCTAGTTCTAGCAACTTCAAAAGAGCAGTTGACGAACTTGAGCAATTGGGTGTTATTGACGCTGTGATTACTCTTTTCACAGAAGTTCGACCTGGCGAGCTGCAAGAGAGAACAGTTTGGATCATTGAGAGGATACTGAGAGTCGAGAACCATAGGCATTCGCTCAACCAGGCTCTGGTGTGGGCATTGGTGGAAGCCTTTAAGCATGGCAATGCCAACACAAAGCGAAATGCTCAAGATGCTCTTACTAGTCTTAAGCAGTTATCGGGGGTTAGCGGAAATCGAAGATCTCTATAGTCCTAAAATTTTTATCGTAAATTTTCTCGAGTCACATTCAAACTGTATAGTTGCACTATTCTCACTCTACAGTAAATTGTAAGAAATGGAATGAGTGTTGCGAATTATGAACATTGAAAATTAGGGGAAAAGTCGAGGCCATTACATTGTTCAAAATTGTCGACTTCTCTTTTGGCCATTTTTGATGTACATGCAGCTCCCCCTTGATTAAATTAAAATAAAATTAGAATACAATTGAAAAGTAAAGTGAAACATTTTTGAGAACTTTAGCAACTGGGCTAGTCAGCCCAAAAAGGAAAAGAAAAAGACTAAAGGCTAAACCGCCGCTGTTGAAAATTCCAAAACATTACGCGTGAGTGATGATGAAAACTCAATAAAGACGATGTTACATCGCTGTTTAAGTTAAATCAAACCTAACTTCATGACCAGAAAAGTAAACTCAACAGCTTATTTCCTGTATATAAAATCTGATTTTGGTGCTCTGACTGCTCTCCTGCATTCCTGGTGTTGTATAGTATAAACAATATATGCCATCGCTATTCTTTTCGGTTTACCTGGATTTATAATAAGTTAAAAATTACTGATTAATTGACCCCTCACTTCATCAAACTTTCATCCTACTTCACAGTAGAACAGACCTCATCATCGTAGTCAATAAAATACGATAAGTGTATTATACGAGAAAATATACCATATATGTTGAAAAGTTTTGCATAGTATTTTTAAGGGACAATGATAAAAGAGGTTATTTTAAAGTGTTTTATTATAATTCAGGATACACAAATGTCCCCATGATGATTAAGGTCACTTCTTCACAACATACCATTAGAGTTACATTTAATTACAAAACTGCCATCGACAGCTCTCACTCTCTCCCTTAAGCCCATCTGAACCTCTCTCTCTCTATCTTTTTCTTCTTCTTGAAATAGAACGCCTCATTGCACTTGACGAACTCGAGGCCGATGAAGGCGTACTTGCCGGTGCCGTCCTCCATCTTAAGGACGAAGTAGCGCGACGAGTCGAGCATGGTCTCGACAGAGATCGTTGGAATTTGGATCCTCAAGTCTGATCTCGTGCTGGTCCTTGCACGACACTACCCGGAGCCGACTCGTCCAAATCTTGTCGGACTTGAGCCACTCGCCGCAATTGTACCCGTCGGATGTCGACCGCGGCGGGGTTTTTTACACGGCTACCTCGCGCACCAGCAGCAACTTCAGAATCCTCGTCGCCGCCGCGATCCATCTCCCTTGTCACTGTGAGTTCTGATTTTTCAGTTTTTCAATATTATTAATCAATTTTCACATGCTAGAATGTATCTATAATCTATGTGCTTCTGTTTGGTAGATTACTTGCTTTGTTGCCTGAGAATTTGGAGATTCTGTTTCCCATAATCGATTGAAGTAGTAGTATTGATCATATGCGAACAAATCTTCAATTTGCTTTGACGTTTATATATCTTCTGGACTACCAGTATTGTTAGTCTTGGCTACTGGCTCAAGGAGTATACGGGGTTAGAAATTGATTTTTGGTTTCATAATAGCAAACGCTGCTGCTATATTGCTTTTAAGATGTCATTATGTTTGATGCTAATGGTACCTCGGCTTCATTTTTGATAAGGAAACAATATTATGTTACTTCATTGGTTCAATCTTCCTAGTACTTTATGTGGGTCCTCATATTTTTTTTAATCTACTGAAGAAGATAAGTTTCTTTTTTATAAATGATTAGAGTTTATCATCCAAATATAAAAGGTGAAAAATTTAGTTTAAATTGGTGTCAACTTTTAATCATGATGTAAAGATTGGTCAGTTATGATTTTGTTTGCATGTAAGTAATGAAAGTTGTGATACAAAATACAGCACATCATGCATTCTTGTAACCTATTTACTGGGCTTGTCACTCATCCCCTTCCTCTTTGGTTTAACTAGTAAGGAGTACATTATCTGTTAAAAGACATTGGTTTAGAGTGAAAGGAGATGGTTTTACTAGTTTCATAATCCCACCACTTAGCCCTCCCTGAATAACTTTTTTGGTTGACCCCATTACTTTAACTAGTAGGAAGTGCATGATATCTTAAGGCAGTGCAGACATGAGCATTGCAAATCCAAAGGGTACTGGTTTGTGGTATAAAGATATGGCTGTACTAAAACTGTGAACTAAGTTTCTGCACTGCATTATATTTTTTTGGTTGATCTGCAATGAAACTGACTTAATCTGCTAATAATATTACAGTCATTGAATGCCCGGTCGCGAGCAATTCTTATGCACAAACTGGATCGCAGTGGTAGTGGATCAAGGTTTGTCTTTTCTAATTGTTGTATTTTTAATTGTTTTGGTTGGGCTTACATGTCATCACGGCTGTTGGTAGACTGTTGATATTGCGCCACATTGTCTCTAATAAAAATTATTTCATTCATGCAGTTGCCTCAGACCTATGAGACTAAATTCCCTGAGAGCCGGTAGGATTATGCACATTGGGAATGTGAATAAGGCAACTGGTTTGCCTGTTACTTCCAATTTCCAGATGATGGAGTATTTAATTGTCCTCGTGGCTTTGTGTAACAAGAAAGAATGTAATGTTGAGATGAGAAAGTTGCATGTACATCACTTGGAATTTTTCAGTCAATGCAATGTGAAATTACAGATACTGTTTATAGACTAATTTTTCAATGTATGTAACTGATCATGTAACTAATTATGTAACTGATCATGTCACTTACAATGTATGTGACTGACCATGTCACTGACAACACCATGTAACTGACGTTGTCAGTGACATGGCCTGTGACTTCACTGGCCAGATCACTAGTTGGCCTGTGACGTCGCTGTCAATTCCTAGCTAAGTTACTGGCCACATGTGACTGGCTATGTCATTGGTCAAGTTACTATTAGCCTCAAATCACCGACAAAGTCACTGACCATGTCACTAGCCAAGTTGCATGTCACTTTCCATTTCATTGTTATACACGTCACTGACCATGTCACTTACAATGTATGTAACTGAACATGTAACTGACCATGTAACTGATTATGTAACTGATCATGTCACTTACAATGTATGTGACTGACCATGTAACTGAACATGTAACTGACAATGTGTCTGAAATTTAGTTTTTTTTTTTTTTGTTGTGTTTATGGTTTGGTAATGGATTCTCTTGAAATATATCCGCATCTGTTTGCTTGTTTTCATCCCACAATCTATGAAAAGTAGGACATTTGGAAACCAGTAAGGGTAGTTTTGTTCAAATTGTGAGATTAAATATGCTGTAGTTGGTTTTCTTTTTTGTTTTGGTTCTTTTACATGCTGTGGGGGTGAAAATTTCGAGAATAAGATCCGGGAAGGAGCAAGGACGAGTATCTCATCAAGAGAAGAAATATCTAGCTAAGGAAGAAGTATCCCGCCGAGAGAGATTTGGTTATGGCGAAAACCTCGCAAGGAGGAATTCGGTTATGGCGGAATCCCTCAAGAAGGAATTAGCTTGAGGAGGGATTCGGTTACGGCGGAATCCCTCAAGGAGGAATTAGCTCAAGGAGAGATTTGGCTAGGGCGGATTCCCTCAAGGAAGGATTAGCTCAAGGAGAGATTAGGTTAGGGCGGATTCCCTCAAGGAAGAATTAGCTCAAGGAGAGATTAGGTTGCGGCAGATTCCCTCAAGGAAGGATTAGTTCAAGGAGAGATTCGGTTACGGTGGGATCTTTCAATGAGAAATGAGTTCAAGGAGAGATTCAATCAAGGGGAAACTTGTTCAAGGCATGGTCAATGACATGTAATGTGACATGGTCAGTTACTTAGTTAGTAACATGTGATTAACAGTGACTTGACTATCAACTTGTGACTTGGCTATCAACTTGTGACTTGGCTACTGACAGTTACTTGGTCAGTGACATGGTCAGTTACTTAGTTAGTGACATGTGATTAACAGTGACTTGGCTATTAACTTGTGACTTGGCTACTGACAGTTACTTGGTTAGTGACATTGTCAGTGACATGTAATGTGACATGGTCAGTTACTTAGTTAGTGACATGTGATTAACAGTAACTTGGCTATTAACTTGTGACTTGGCTACTGACAGTTACTCTGTTAGTGACATGGTCAGTGACATGATCAGTTACTCAGTTAGTGACATGTGATTAACAGTGACTTGGCTATTAACTTGTGACTTGCCTACTGACAGTTACTTAGTTAGTGACATGTGATTAATAGTGACTTGGCTATTAACTTGTGACTTGGCTACTGACAGTTACTTGGTTAGTGACATTGTCAGTGACATGTAATGTGACATGGTCAGTTACTTAGTTAGTGACATGTGATTAACAGTGACTTGACTATTAACTTGTGACTTGGCTACTGACAGTTACTTGGTCAGTGACATGGTCAATTACTTAGTTAGTGACATGTGATTAACAGTGACTTCATTCTAAATTCAGCTGGAACCTTGTTTAGTGATGCAAACATGTGGCACTTAGGAGTGTTGGTAATGGCTTCAGATATTTAAAATTCTTGGACTACCAATTATAAAATTTTTGGTGCTTAGTCCATTGAAGATTGGTTAATGCCATGTTCTTTCTTTCCGATATTTCAAGCAGCCAAGAATAGTACGTGCATCTGGTAACTTAGCATCTAGAGGCCATAACAGCCCTAAAGTCCCCAACTTTTGCTAGGACATGTTGACCTTGAAGATAATTGATGGGATACTGGTACTGATATGAGAGCGGAACAATACCAATTTTGCTGAACTTACTAGTTCAAGATCTTTTGGTACCGTAATCAAACATCTTCTAGCATTCCTTCTTGAAAAAGTTCAGTCACCTGAACATACTAGTTTCAAAACCTGAAAGCAGTCTCTTACAAGATAGATGCATGGCTTGCTTGAAGAATATTCTGAAACTCAACAAACTAGTCTGAAACAACTGCTTTGCAACCGTAACTTAACTTGCATAAACACTCACAGAAACTTACCTCTTCAATGACTAACCCTGTGGCTTCTGTCAGAGTAAATATAAGAAAATTTACTTCTTAGACTTTCAGAAGAACAAAAGAGGTTCCCGTGCCCATTCAATTCATTCAAATTTTGAATACTTGATCAGTACAAAGGTGAAGCGGAATTTTGAACTTAATTCTGTAGGGCGCACCAAACTACCCTACCAAATTATAGTTTGGCTTCGACAAACCTGAAACAGATAAACAAAAATATCATAAAGCCACAGAAAAGCTGGTGAACATTATTAAGATGGTGAACAGGCAACTCATCCAGAACTTTAGTTCAACCATATATCTCTCATTGTTTACTAAAGCCAAACATTATTAAGAAGATACCAGAGATTGAATCAGTAAATGGAGTCTTGAAACAAATTTGACCTTTTCCTTGGGACAATAAGAACAAACTGTTACTAAATACTTAGAAAGCACCAAAAACACATTTCAACTTCTCCTTTAAGAGATAAGAACTCATTTGTTACTAAATACTTAAGACTGGGGGCTTTCTTGAGACAGTAACAAAGTTGCAAGAAGATATCAAGCTTGATCATAATTCATATCTCCTTGGTCACTAAACCACTCCTTTAGATGTGATAGAATTGTGTTAGGTAAGGCAAAAGACATGATGAAAGTTAGATTTACTTCCAACTCAGCCTCTGCAAGGCAGTTGGTGATGAGGGACTCCAGTTTTACTGGTTTCCAGCCTCA
This sequence comes from Rosa rugosa, assembly GCF_958449725.1. NCBI lineage: Eukaryota > Viridiplantae > Streptophyta > Magnoliopsida > Rosales > Rosaceae > Rosa > Rosa rugosa. The sequence continues at coordinate 11,314,199 of NC_084821.1, forward strand.
GTAAATGAAACCTTGAATAACCATCTGACCCACGAACGAGGCAATTGCCCCAGCACATGAAAGATCAATAATAGAAACATGAGCAGGTATTAGAACAATTTTCGATTATATAATACACATTTTAAATCTCTTAGGAAACTGCAATATCTAGCTAGCTAAAACTACAGTTCAAGAACCAGAATCAAACATAATCTAATCACTTATATATAAAGTGTGGATATTAGTACTTGCAAAATTGAACACCGTCTTTACTCACATTTTTTTCCAAAATATAAGAGGGCTAGAGAGTCAAAATCAGGACCCCAACAAATTGAAAGATGCTTGACAGTAACTTATACAGCTCAACCTGAAACTGAGAGTCAAGACTTTATATACATCCAATAGACAACTATGTCATTATTTCCAGAAAACAAGCTCCACAAGAAGATAAACAGTAACCACAATACACAAAGTGCCCCAAAACTACCAGAAACAATATCTACTTCACTAGTAATTTTTGTTTGATGGAAGACTATACTTTGAGCACAGTAACAACCATTCATGTAATTCACCAAAATTGAAAATCAGCTGATCATGATCAATACACAAATCAAATTCAACTTTTCTCAGAAACCCAAAATAGAGAGCATGCTCAGAATCAAAATAGCTACCGCTGAGCTCTTACTTAGATCCCTCTTCAGTCAAAACACGAACAGAGAACAGAACCCTGCTCTATTTAACCCAGTCCGATACTTTCCGCTACCTAACACTCAATTGGCACGAATCAAACTCCATCGATCCCCAAAATGCCAGAGAGTTCCGTCCGGCTGAAGACAACGTAGCCATGAGCGAAGCGCCACTGCCTTGGTTTTGTAGGCAATAGAATCGGATCTGTAACGGCAAAAACATAAAATTGAATCATTTTTCGAGAGAATTTTTTTTTATTTAATTAATCCGTTAACTAATTACTGGAAAAATTGACTGACCATTTCGAGAGTGTAGCTCCGGTGGGGGGTAGGGAAGCGCTTATGAAGGTCGGAGAGGAAGATCCGAGCTTGAGTTCGGGTTTTCGGATCCTCGAGACGCTCCAACACTGATCTCAGAGCAGAGTAGGCGGCATCGCCGGATTGTTGGCACCGCTTCAAGAACTCGTCCACCGATTTCAACGACGCGTTGTTCTTCGCCATTCACACACACACTCTCTCTCTCTCTCGGTCTCTGTCTGTGTGGAGGAGAAGAAGAAAGAAGATAGAGGGAGATGGCTTTAAGGGCAGAATGGGAATCAGAAAACTTAAAAACTGACATTTTTTAACATCACCTCATTATTCAGAAGTACTAAATTAATATTACTAACAATTTATAATGGACCTTTTTATCAAGTGGGAAACTAGGTGACATTTTTATCATTTCACACTCTAATGTGACCTTTTTCATCATTACCCTTATTTTTAATTCATTTCTTTGGTTTTTAAAATTTTTGATTTATACTATTTTTTGTTCAATTGTGTATAAAGATGGGGAAAAAAGTGTAAGAGTTTGTGTACAATGGGGCATAATATTGTTTGATTTAAAAGTATGGAATTTTAAGTAGTTCTTTTGAAAACTACGAAATATAAAAGTATTTAGAAGAATACATAAGAAAAATAAAATATACTTTTTTAGATTTTTATAATTTGATATTTCAATAGCGATTTGCATTTGCATTTAATCTAATTACAGGATATTTCTCTCGAATAAAGTGTAAGCAAGCAGTCAAAAATTCCAAGAGTTATGTAGTACAAGGAACATGATGTTTTGTTGCCTGCACGTACACATGCATGCAGTTGAACCCTAATGCGTGAATCAATAAAGTTTTGACAGTGATTAAACGATGTTGGAAGACGATTGAGGTTTAGTACCTTGGTCGGTGATTCTGTTGGGTAGTTAGTGACATATTTTGGGACTTTTGATAAATTGATTAAGACTTATCAGACAACTTTACTATTTGCTTTATAATTTTACAAACATTTGTCCTTTCTTTTATTATTATTTTTTCCTAACACGAAACGCGTCTTAACGAATTTGACTCGGAACAATAAGATTTAAACATGAGATTTTGGGGTCTAAAACCAACCATGAGAATAGATGGACGGATACCTAATATGAAAGAAAAGTAATAAGTTCTCCATATATTATAGCAAAGAAAAGTAATATCAAAGAATAATTTTAATGGATGTTACTTAATTATTTCTAAGCTAGTTGACCATTGATGTAGGACGTAAGTTTAAGAAATTATTGTACGTTTCATTCTAACTTTTGAATTAATGAAACTTACACCAAGATTCAAACAAGAGATTTTGGGGCCCAAAACCAACTATGAGAATAGATGGACGGTACCTAATATGAAAGAAAAGTAACAAGTTCTTCATATAATATTATAGCAAAGAAAAGTAATATCAAAGAATAATTTTAATGGATAGTACGTACTTAATTGTTTCTAAACTAGTTGACCATTGATGTAAAGCGCAAGTTTAAGAAAGTAATTTTCTGGCTTTCGGATTAATGAAACCTACGCTTCTGCTCAAAAAGAGAAAAAATGAATTTTGTAGTTGCAAGAATGGAAGACCAAATCTAGAGCAAAGGGCACTTGAACAATTGCACTATAATTCATTCAGTTTAAAGATATGGTTTTCATTTTAATCATCCTGTTTCCTTTTTTTCTCTTTTTCAGAGCTATATATATGATAAAAATAAAATAAATGAGGAGGTATTTGTTTGAACCATAAATGCACGTCCGCACATAAAAGAGATTGTTAACCATCTGCAACAAAACTGGAGCCAAACAGTATTTGTTAATGAAGATGATAATTTGGAGGTCCGGCCAAGTTCCTTATAATCAAAACTGTTCACGTTTTGATCTAGAGGATCCAACACAATACTTTCATGTATTACAAGGAGGCCACATGTTTGCAAGTAAGTTTATACTACTAATCTAAACTGTAAGAGCACTAATAATGGTGTATTTAGTTTACTAATTTTCCTTTAAAATTTGGTTGCAGGCAAACTTCGAGATTTGTTGAAAATTATCTTTGCAAAAGAAATAAAAATAAGAAAATATATTCACAATAGAATATAGTGTCCAAAACTAGCTCCTCCACTCTTCTCAGATAGGGATCGAATAATTGCCACTATGAAATTGGAGTTTGAGATTGAAGCGGTTACTATGAGCTCATCAAATATCAAGTTCGTCACTATTTTTCGGAAGTATTTGTATGGACGCCATATATAACCTTTTCCTCACATCATGCATGCGTGAGTGTAACTGACCAAAATGATAATGTCACCCCAATGTACATATCTTATCATACATGTGACGCAGTCGGAAAGGTCACCTAGGTTTACAAGCAATAAACTTAAAATAAAGATTCTGGAGTCCACCAGAGATAAAAGAGAAAACTCTCAATTTTGATTGATAATATGATAAAAGATAGGTTCTGCAGCCGCTTAAGGCTGCTTATATATAAGAAAAAAACCCTAAGGCGACTAATAATGAAACCCTAAAGTCCATGGGTAAAAACGAAAACAATCCAAAATAAACTTGAAAACCAAAACTATAAAAAATAGAAAAACTGCGTTTTGAGGCCCTAAATGCCCCCGAAAGCCCACACGTCGTGGCATAACGACGAGTTTGGTTTCTGGCGCAATTCCCTTTCCGGAAAGCTATGGCACGCTCCAATCGGACTCCGAGCGACGTCGTGGCTACTAGCAGTAACTTTTCGTTTACCTCCTTTTGCACGATCAATCTGCTCTTCGAACTGGACTGTCATCCGTTCTGCATCAACATGTCATCACAATCTAGTCCAAAAACAAAAAGTAAAAACAATGTTCTACCATTTGGAGTTTCACAATCTAAGTGAAAAATGAATATATGAAGTAAACTCAAAGTAATGAATGAGCCAATATAGCAAGCAAAAACATTGACAACATTCTAAAAAAAAAAAAAAAACTTCATCAAATACACAAATAAACGTCAGAAATTCAAAGTAAATAATACTCGATCCACTACTTATAATTTATTTTTGTGTGTGGTGGTATTCACAAATACCTCGTTTTAAGCTTGAACGTATTTTAATTTTGTAATAACTCCTAATTTTCCTACCATACACGTCATACGCTTGCTCTATGTAAGAATCTCTCACCTTACAAATAAATTCTTATATAGGGCAAACGTATCACGTAACGGTGGGCCTGCCCAATCAAATAAAACCCTAATGCATGTACGTACAAGCTCAGAACCTCTGGTCAATTAAAGTTTAACTCTGCATACATTGTCATGAAATCTGTTAGGTGAGCTGCGCACATCGAATTAGTGTCTCTGAAGAGTGAAGATGCCCCAATAACGTTTCATTTAATTTCAGATTCTTCAATTGGGGCTATCTAGCTATATATAGAAGAAGATGATCGATGATCGATGATCGTACGTACAGGGACGGACGCACGTAGGGACAAGTGGGGGCAACTGCCCCCAGTGGCTTTTCATTTTTTTTGAACTGGCTTCATATTTTATTGAGAGCAATGCTCCCAGTGGCTACTCTTTCAACGATTCTGCAAAATGCATCTTGAAAAAATCTAGAAAAAGATAGAATCAATTCCAAAATTAAGAGGAAGTTTAGAGTTTAGACTTTATATTCCCTCATTCGATCGGATTAGTTGGTTCTGGGTTAATTTGAGTTTCTATGGAAAGTTTCCTTCCAAAAATAGAAAAAGAAAGAGAAACTAGAGAAATTCTAGGGGAATATAAATTTGTTGTTCGATTTGGAAGCTACTGTAAAAGTTTCTTAGATGGCCAGTTGAATTTTTTGATTGACAAAAATAAAGGGAGAAATGGTTTGCAGAGAGAGAGAGAGAGATGAGAGATAGACGAGAGTTTCTGGGTTGATGCCTTGACGGGTAGTACGTAGAGGCAGAAAGGATTAATCAGATTTGCAGATTTGCACATGGTGGTGTGGTGTTATCGAGAAGAAATAAGGGTAAAAGAGGAAGTCAGTATTTTAAGAAAATATCTCAAATTCTTGTTATTGGAAACCACTGCCATGAGCTTGCTATACATATACTCTTAGGTTATTAATAAAAATACTAATTATAAATATCAAAGGTTGAGATCATCTTATAAGTGTTGAGTCATTTGCACCGCACCGTCGGTACATAGAATAATTTCTATTTTTGTATTCATCAAAATTTGGTTGTGTGGTTGTTCATTTCCCCCCCCCATAGCCAAAAGTTTCTGCGTCCGCCACTGCGTACGTACTTGGTGTGGCCTTCCTCTGCAGTCACTCATGGCCGAAGATAGAAGATAGATGGATATTTGAATTGAATGAATGAATGAAAATGAATGGCATCTGTAAAGAGAAACTGGGGGAGAGAGGTCCCAATTATAATATGTATGTATGGACAGTCGGACACTAAATCTTACATAGAAAGGGATATGTGAGTACGTGACATGGCCCATGCACAACTACTATTACTACCTCTATACCTCTGATTAATCAACTTGCTTGTATGGAAGCATAGTTGTCGAGCAATTATTGAGAGATGGACCACACCATAATCAACTCTTTCTTCTTCTTTTTTTCCCGAGCTGGTTAGGACTTAGGAGTAGGCGAGAGAAACCCTAGGCGCCCCGGCCGCTCATCCTTAGAGCTAGTTTAGAGTTTCAGAGTTTGTTTCCTTTGGCCGTTTCATAATGAACTCTTGCGTCATAATGATCCATTCTGATCTTGATTAATTTCTCGTTCCTTTTTGGGTTGTGACACAATAGAGGCAGCATTCGGCTACACGGTTTTAAATTATAGTTGGAATCAGTGGCGTAGATAGAAATCTTATTAAGAAGGGTTAAGAACTTGATCGAAATAGTTTAATAACTTTCCGTACAAAAGAATTGAATTTTCGTAATAAACAATAAATGATAGTTTTATGGCTTTTTCATATGTTTGTGGCTTAGATTTATTAGAACTTAGATGATTTACTAAAAGTAAATAAAAAATAATGAAAAATCACAGAATTTGAAAAGAAAAATACTGAATTTGAAAAGAGGCAGAGAGGTCGACTAATATTTTACAAGTTATGTGAAACTAGAAACATCACATAATTGGAACTTAGAAGCTAAAGTTTGAGGAATCAAGTGACCCTCCTCGACCACCCGTAGCTACGCTATTGGTTGGAGTAATCTTTATAAGTGAAGGACCACAACATAATCAACATTTTTTTTTCCTCGAACTGGTTAGGATTTGGCGAGAGAAACCCTAAGCGTCTTTGCCACTCCTCCAAGCTAGTATAGGATTTCAGAGTTTCTTTGCTTTTGCCATTTTCTCGTCATGGGCATGGACGTGAAGAACTTTAGCGTCATAAAGTGGAGTGACTTCTATTAGAGTTTGGTAATTATCTGGAATAAGATTGGCTATCAAGCGGCTTATGGATAAGGAGTTGCTCCTATTTGTTTGCTGGGAAGTGGCTCTTCTGTTAGTACCACAATTGCGTGCTTGGCTAATGGAAGGCTAGTTTATGATTTTGCCCTAGGAGACACAGAGTAGTTCTTTGTACTATAAGCTCAGTGCTACAGCGAGCTCAAAACAAACTTGTAATGAGTTGGCATTTGCTTGATAGAGTTCGGGATTTATCTGTTTCCTATCAAGTACATGGTAGACTCTAGCCCTTTGCTAACGGCTATTGAATCTAATGCAATCAATACCCTTTCAAAAACAAAAAAATGACTATTGTTTGACGAGAATATCCTACCATAATTCCGAATCCTTTGCAACTTAGCTGACCATTACTAATTTACAGATGGGTTTAACTTGGGGATTAAATATAGCCTACGTTGATTATGGAGTTACTAATTCAGAATATCCTATCAAGTACTGGGTTCTATTTTATTTAAATATCAATATGATTAGGTTACATTTGATTTGACATACATGATGTATATAGAGTTAGATGCAGATAATCGATCTAAATTTTTGTCGAAGAAAATATATAAGCTCTTTTATTTAAGAGATAACCAGGCTTTGGTCATATTAAGCCATTAATTAGTGCTTAGCTGAAATTGTGGTATGAATAGAGAACAAGATTAGGGGAATGGAAACAAAACATTACGGGATCAATGAGTTAGTAGTAGTTGACGGAGCCAAGTTTGGAGAAAGAATGACTGGGCAATGGGTAACAGAGTTCTCAGATTTTGATTTTACATTGTGAATTTAATTATACAACAGCCTGTTTGACATATCATTGAAAGACAGAATTTAGCTTTTATTTGATCAAAGCATATGTATCTTCTGTTTCTACCTGTTGCATAATGGACATATATATATGTTTAGACCAATCTTTCTCGGATACATTAAACGAGATGAAACCAAAAAATGAAAAGGCAAGATGAAATGTTCTTGGTTTTTAAAACTCATATACTTGTATGTCTTTATAAATTTGTAGGTCATGATACTTGTTGGTGATGAAAAACTTCCGAATACGATTTTGACTCACCAATAAACATGGACTGAAGCGAGAATTGACCAAGAACAATCAGGAAGCCTCTTAGGATCGTTGACCTAAAGTTTGACCGTCGGCTCGAAGAGAAAATGGAGGGTACCTGCAAAAACCTCTGATGCCTAGGTATATTCTTAGGGCACGTTTACTTACTTGGAATAGGAGGGAATGATTACGGGGTAAAAATATTCCTACGTTTACTAACACATAAAGGAATCGGAATGATTTCGGATAAAAGTATTCATGTGTTTACTAACACATGAATGAATTGGAATGGATGTAGGTCTCACCTCCTTATAAGGAATCGATTCCTGAATACTCAGGAATTTGATTACGAAGGGGGGAGATGGGTTTAGGAATCAACTCCTCCAAAATCAATACTGATTCATTTCTTCTCTCATTCCAGTTGTCATCGATTCATGATTATTTTCCATTCCAAGTAAGTAAACGTGCCATTAGTTGAGTATCGTAGAATGAATCAAAAATGAGATGTCATATATGGTCATCTTTCCCCTATTTATAGGTGCATCATAGCTTGGGCTACAAGTAAATTTGCATGGCAAGTCACGACTAATACCGTACTTATTTTTGTATGGGTTAAATATTGCTTACTCCCTATACTTATAAGGTTTCATCGTTTCAGTCCCTGACCTTCGAATTTCACCTAAAAAGTCCTTGAACTCACTATGCCAATAACATCATCAGACGACAGACCATGACCGTCGTCTGATATGTAAAAAATCTGTCGTCTAGTAAGCTGATATCTGATTGACGTTCAGACGACGGGTAAAGCCCGACGTTAGAAATTCACTCAGATGACAGACACCTAAGAAAAATATGTCGTCTGAATGTGCTTAAATATGCACAAATTGTAAGTATATGTGGTTAGATATGAAATAGAACAACAGTCAAATGTTGTTGTTGTCAAACTCTAGCAACATACTTTACAAAAAATCTATTGTCTGTTTTAATGTGAGATGACAATAAAATGTCGTCTGAATGTGTAGAATTTTAAAGTTTCTTTGTTACACCTGTCGTGTGAAATGATTTTACACAACAATAATCTATTGTGTGAATAACACTATGACTACAAACTCTTATCTTAGTTTGTGGATTCTGGTTGTTTCAAACAACAGAATTTTGCTTGAATTCTGTTGTTGGATGTTCAGTTGTTTTCCTTTTTATGTTGTGTGATTTGGTTTACAACCACATAATTTGGCTTCAATGTGTTGTTCTTTTCTTAATAAAGCAACATACATTCTAAAACCTGGAAACCACAGTAATGTAGCATACATTCATCATAACCTGAAAATATAAACCAAAATATACTATTCATATAGAAAGTGGAAATAGCTTTGTACCATATATTCATCAAAAACCTGGAAACCACTAACAACATATCCATTGATAAACACTGCAAAAACTTTACTACCACTTCAAGCAGCCACCAAACTACATCAATTGTTCCAAATATTCAACAAAGTAAAATCGATCTAGCCTGAAGTAGCATCTTTAACGAATCCATGAAGTGAATGGTTTCTTCATCCAGATACACAACAGCCAACGTCTAATGACCACTGTTCACAATAGAAATAAGTCTAGCTCTCACTAGCAAAGGAGTCCGCGCGTTGCCGCGAGACTTGAAATTTGTTTTGAGTTGGGGCTGCTGGGTTCTTCTGTGCCTAAGGGAGAGCGAGATAGATAGGGTTTCTCAGATGTGGAAGAGAAAATTTTTCAAAGGGTTAAATTTGTCGGGGAGAGAGAAATAGCTTTAAAATTTGGCATATATCCCTTCATGTTGTGCCAAAAAAACAAACAGGTATGACAAAAAAATTTATCTCTTTTGACAAGATGACAGATAAATGTCGTCTGAACAAAAAAAAAAAAAACAGATACAACACGAACCAAAATCAAATTTATCTCCTTTGATTAGACAACAGATAACTGTTGTGTGAAGACAAACCTAATTCTCAAAGCTAACTTACCATGGTATGTTGCTATATTCAGACGACAGTTTTTACACTGTCTGTCGTTAAAATATATCAGACGATAGAAACCAACCTGTCTGTCGTCTGATGAGGTTATTGGCATAGTGACTCCTAATTTCCTCCCAATAGGTCCCTGCCGTCAAGCATCCTTCAAAAACTCTGTTATCTTCCCCTAAAAAGTCTATTATACCCTCAATTACTTTAAAAAATATATATATTTCTCTTCCTCTTTTTTTTATTATTAATTTTTTTTTTTCTTTTTACCTCTTCTTCTTCCGGCTCTCTCGCCTCCTTCTTTTCATCTCCTCATCAAGATGGTTCCAATCCACAGACCTTCAAGAGGTGAAATGAAAAAAAGAAATAAAAGAGAGGAAAAAAAAAATTAAAAAAAAAAAAGTAAGTGAGGGCATAATAGACATTTTCAACAACTTTAACAGAAAATTTTGACGACATGGACCAATTGGGAGGAAATTGAGAGTTCAAGGACTTTTGAGGTGAAATTCGAAGGTCAGGGACTGAAACGATGAAACCCTATAAGTATAGGGAGTAAACAATATTTAATCCTTTTTGTATTTATCACCACTTATAGCTATAATCATTTGTATACTTACTGCTGCAATGGTTGCTGCACTTACTGCTATAATGATTGTCGCACTTATAACTATAATCATTGTCGTTTTTATAGCTGCAATCATTGCGCACTAATGACCTGCAATTATTACCACACTTCATGGATGCAATCACTATCGCTTTTATAGTCGGAATTATTGTCGTATTCACGACTGGTTTATTTACCATAATTACAAGTCTAAAATATTTGACCACCCCACAATGCCCCCTTTTTTCCTTGTCGTGCATACTCAAATAAGGGCACGAGAAGGGAAAAACTATGACTTTTAACAACCTGTCATACTTGAGTTATTCATCATGAATTTGTTAGCAGAATGAGGTAATAAAATGTGTAATATTCACATCTCCCCACAAGAAATATATACATTCAACAATATATAAAACAAAATGCCTGCTCACTTAAGGGACAGTTTTTAAGGGACTGTGAGGGACAAATGCATCTAACGGCTGAAAATAAATGCACAGTTTTAAGTTGTTATAATTTCTGCTTTTACATTTAATAGATGTGATTGAGATGCATTTGTCCCTCACAGTCCCTTAAAACTGTCCCTTAGGTGAGCAAGTCTGGATAAATAAAGACACCCAGCGATATTAAGAGAGAATAATCTCAGGTGTTGTGGCCGGATTTGTAGTTGGCATTCATGTCGCCACAGTGACTGTGGAGGTCTCGCCGTTGGGGCTGAGGAAGTAGAGGGTGATGCATCCTCTCGGGACTGATCGTCATCGTTTGTGTTGGTATCGCGATTACTGGTAGTCATTGGTTAGAGGTAGTGTTGTGCAAGGGACTCTTTCTGGCGCCAAATATTTCTAAGGAATAAATGAGGTGGTCTATAGCCTCCGGTCTCTTGTCTATATGTGAAACGAACAAAGGTCAGAGGGAAGACCGGGTGTGCCGGCCTTCAACTCTCTAATGCCTAAGTCAGAGTCGATATAAGATGTTAACAATTAGAAAGCGATAGTAAACAGTTATCTCTTTATGATGTTGAGGGTATTTTATTTATAAGGAGTCTGAGAGTGTGGTTCCTCCTGTTTCTAGTGTGGGACGATTGGAGTTTCCGATACTGTAATGTAAGGTATCGGGATCATGTCTGGGGCAGTTTGTGGCGTTTCTTATGGCTTCATAAGCCTTGTTCTTCTGATTTTTTTGCTTGGAAAATATATGTACAAACAAAAATCATATAGGATAAACTAATCCCTATGACTATCCTACTTGAGGAACCAGCTCTTACGAATCAAACTCAATTGTCCTACTCGAGGAACTAGTCTCGAAGCTTAAAGGGAATTTTCCTACCTGAGAAACCAGCTCCTATGAATCAAAAGTAGCTGTCCTACTCAAGGAATCAACTTCTACGAATCAAACGCAACTATCCTACTTGAGGATCCAGTCTCAAAGCTTCAAGGGAACTGTTCTACTCAATTAAGGAACCAGCTTCTACGAATCAAACGCAGCTATCCTACTTGAGAAACCAATTATACAAAAATTAAAGGTGACTGCCCTGCACTCTTGCTCAAGGAACCCACCTCAACAAAATCATTCATGCGAGGAATGCAACAAAAATAATTTCAATAGTCTCTTGAATAGAAAAATCAACATGCGCAAAAAATAGCTAAACAATCACCAAACACTTTTATTTCCTCATCTGATTTTTGACGAGTCATACTGATCTTTCTATCAAGACAAAGTCAGGAATCATCACACCTTCTCCATTGCTCTAGATGAATTTCAGGTCTCCAACTATATTTGTCTTCTATCATCACATCTTCTCCAAACTCCAATAAATACGGCAATCATTACAGTAATAAGTGCAGCAATCATTGCAGCATTAAGTATGACAATGATTATAGACATAAATGGTGATAAATTTGAATGACAAATTTGAATTGAGTACACGATACAAATTTTAAAATCTCTGAATTGACAAATTTTAATGTATCTGACAAAGATTGGTCTAAACATCATCTTTGTAACATTGATTGATAGGACCTACCCCGAATTACATCTTGAAATCTGAGGTGGCCCTGTGGGGCCCATCTTAGGAATAACTCTACCGAAAATTCAGTAGAGTCACCCCTAAAAATGGACTACCCAAAACCTATAGAAAACACATTGCACTTCTAACAAACCAACTTTACTCTCCTGGAGCCACCATGCTCCCCAAATTCCAACAACTCCACAATATAACAGAAATCCGAAAAATAACATGTTCCAAATACACAAATAAAACCCTCAAACTTTATAGCAAATGTCCCACAGGTTATCAGAGCGGTCTAAGGAAAAAATAGAAAAACAATACACTAAGTAGGTTAGCAAGTAACCTACGAATGATAGGTGGCAGCGATGGTGATAAGCCTCAACTCCTAATGCTGAATAGATACACTGTAAACTGGGCATTTGAAACCAAAGGGCTCCGGGGAAAAGCATATAAAAAAATGTTAGCGTGAATGGATAAAAATAAGTAATTGTAAAAAAAAATTATTTTATACTTTCCCACATTTATTCCTTTATAAAGAGAGAGTTAGAGGTTTGACCCCCTCTAATTCCTAAGCTAGAAACCTTCAATTTTGTATTTGAGGGGTTATAAGCATGGTGATTTACACCCGTTGAGTGATTGCGCGGGCGGGTCGCTTAGTAGTCTAATTCCTCGATCTCTAGGCCTCTTGATGTGAATTAGGGACCCTTGAACTGGCTCTAATTTATGTCAAGTGAGTTCTTACGACCCTTGAACCGGAGTAGGAATACCATGAAAGGGAATTTCGGTCCTTGAGCCTTGAACCGTCTTGGATACGACTACCGCCAAAGTAGGAGATTTGCATCTACATTATATTAGCTTCCGACACATAGAATTTGGGTGAAGGAACCTCCCTAACACCCGGCATTCCCATTTATTTGGTTATGCTTTTATTAATTTCTTTGCATTTTTATTAATTGCTTTACATTTCATTACATTTTGTTAATCTAAAATGGTCTCTCCAAAATATTGAACTTCGACTCATTGTAAATAACCACCGCTAGGCTCTTAGTTTTGATTAGGCTTTGGTGAGAACCAAAACCGAGCATTGCTAAGGCTTGGTGCCTTAGATTAGCCTTTTTATTTATTTTACTTTCCTTTATTTGCTTGTGACTTTAGTTCCGACTATCCAAAGATTGTGGGTTAGCCACTAATCCCCGTGGTACGATAATTTTGGGCTTAATACTTCCCTATCTTGAAACGATTCGTACGCTTGCAAGAGTATATGCATCAAGTCAACGTCTTCATATATGTTAGAACAAATTTGTGAGTATGGATTATGAGAGAGTTTATGCCTCTAAGACACGTTGTAGCAACGCTTTCTTTAAGACATTATTTGCCCCACTATCAAATGTGTAAAGGGGATTAATCAAATATGTCTTTAGGATTCAATGAAGCCCAACACAATGCTGTTGTTGGTCTGCGTTTTGCACTCCCGAAAACTAACCTAACACTCAAAAGAAGGTTTACAAGATTGCTCAAGGTTACTAGAAACTAATTGTGCACTATTTTTTTTTTTTTGAATAAAAACTAATTATGCACTATTAGTTTCTAGTAGTTTTATGTGTAATAAAACATGAAAATGGTGAATATTGGAGGCTTAGATCTTCTTAGGATTCTCTGGGATTGTCTTGGATTATCCCATTCTATAGAGAATGAATCATTTATATAGAAGTATATGTACCCTTTCAAATGGTAAGGTACCTTTTCATTTGTCTCATTTGAATTTTAGTCATATCACTTCACTCTGATAAATCCAAAAGGTGTAAACATAAATGACACCTTTTCATTTATTTATCAAAGATAATATTTTGAAAATCTCTCCAACAATCATCCACCATTTTCAAAGTATAAAAATATAATGAAAATATGATTTTAAAAAACATTTTGAAAATTCTTGAGCATAATCTAAGGTGTCTTGTGGACTTGAACCTTAACTTAGTGAGAACACATCAAACTTAAGTCAGAATGGCGAAGTGGCCTTAGCTTTGAACTTGCGATTCTATGTGACTTAACGGAACACATTTCACACACTATCTTTCTACTCCCTTTAAAGTGTTTTTACAAGCCCACAAGTCGATTGATCTTGTGTCTATATCCTATTTCATGAGTGCTCTAGAGACTAGTCCAAGTCGCATAGAAGGTGGCACCACCTTCACACTCATATAGGTAAGCATGTAGTATCCCTGTAACTATTGTACTTTCCATCATGCTTATTAAGAGTTTTATAAACTCAACCTCCACCATACATTACAAGTACCAAGCACTACTTTACCTTTGGATGGATATTATACATATGTAGAAACATATATTCATTCATTTATTTTAGTACTTGTAATCACTACATATGATGTACTTTGCTCATTGAACTCAAGGCTTGATGTTTCAAGTGTTGAGTTGAGTTTCCATCATTGGTGATCAAAATAATGGACTTCCCCATCCCATTTGATGTATCACCCATCAAATCCTTGTAAATTTAAAAATTTACAAGTGCTTTGTTAATTGGTCAATCAAGTTTTATCATGACCTTAGAATTAACGGGAATAACGGCTTACACTGTCACTTATAATTTATATCACATAGCTATGTCTCAATGAACCAGTAATCATCATTGTCATTATTTACTTGGCAAATTTCCTTTGATAGTGAAGACTATCAATGAATTTCTTATCCATAAACTTAGGATCCATCTAAAATTTGGATTTGGATTTTCTATTGACATTTCAACTAGTATTATGTCAAATTCATCTTTATATTAGATATATATTCATTCTATAGACGCTTTCAAGCTTAATGCTTATTTTTATATTTCGATGAATATCATGCAATGAAACTTAATTCACAAAGGCTTTCAATAAGCTTGCATTTTCTGATATTCATAGATCAGATAGTTGACAAGCATAGTATATAACTAGTACAGTGACTAAAACTTTAATCTAATAATCATCTTCTCATTAGTTATTACATATATAAACACGTAAATTTTCAATTTGGGCAATGATATGGGGCCTCAATGAGGCCTAAGATTTGTGGCCTCAAATCTTAGGTGTCATGCCATGTAAGCAAATACAAATTTTTTTTTAATTCCACATAATATATCTTGCCACATCATACTATTGCAACACCAACTTTACTCTTTTATATTTCTTTTTAGATGTTAGGGGGTGAATAAATTACATTAATGAATTTAATTAGGTGATGAAAAAAATATCGGCTATTAATTATATACTAATTTAAGAGATATGTCTACAAATTATTTGACCAATATTTTTCTTCATTTAATTAAATTCATTTCCTATAATTTTTCCTTCCAAATAGCATTAATATATTGAATTAGGTGTCAAGAAATAGGTATTAAATTTTCTTTCCAAATAATGATTAATTTCATAAAAAAAAAAAGCATTAATAAATTGAATTTGGAAAATACGTATGTCTAAATTAAGAGGTAAGAAAAAATTCCATGTTAGTAGCAGTCATTAGTTATCATCTACAATCTAAATATTAGGGAAAAAAACAAACAAAAAATAATAAACTCTATTTCAAATTATTATTTTTTTTAGAATAAATGTCAACTCCATTAATAAAACTACATCATAAATGAAAAATACAAAAATAAAACAATGAACATAAAACCTAGCAAAGATACGATTGGATGCAAAAATGCCTCTGAGGACGCATCGGGTGTAAACCGTGCTATGTGAAAAGTTACTAATAGTATGACCGACCATGAAAGGGCAATCTTCTATCAAAGTAATCAGTGGTATGACCGACCAAGCAGATGCCTCATACATCTTACGTCGAAGAGAGAACAATCTTCCACCTATGTTACCGATAATATGACCAACCACGAAAGGGCAATCATCTAACAATGTAACTGGTGATGTGACCATCCAAACATCTCTTCCACGTAAAAAATACGCCAAACAGAGATCAATCTTCCACCAAAGTGACCTATGAACCAAAAAGATGAAAACCAAATGAAAGTCAACCTCAAAGCCCAGATCCAGGCCTAGTGCCAAGCCCAAATCCAGACCCGACTCCTGATCCAGATCCAGACCCATCCTCAGATCCAACCTGGATCCCAAATCCAGATCTTTGGACCAGTCTGCACCATGCCGTCGTGCAGCATCTTCAGCCTGGAAAAGCTGCTGACCATCGGCTCAACATCCGACAATCTGTCGCCTGCCGCACGCAGCCCAACGCTGCCCATATCAACCTTCCATATGCAAATCCAGGTCCGCCGTACGCGACCAAGACCAGGGACGAGGTTCCTTGCCCCCGTTGCTGGTTGACAACCGCTCGACCCGCTCACCACTGCGTCCACCGTACTACCCTTGTCCACCACCAGAATCGGAAAGCTATTCCACCATCTGATCCTCCACTGGCCTCGAGAATCACAATAGTAACTTTGTCGTAAGGAAGAGAAACGAGGCAAGCAACCCCCGTCGCTACGCCAGATCCCCACCGAGCCATTTGAGTCACCCAAATCCTCCATATTCATGGAGGAAGATTCAGAAGCAGACCGCGAGGGCGGCCACTCTCTCCCTTAGCAGAGCGCTAGGTCACTAGATAAAGAATACAATCTAATATTATAAACTCAATTTCAATGTTTAAACCCTAGCTACATAAAGAGAAAAAAATGAACAAAAGAATATATAATAATCATATGAATATGTATTTTTCACATTATATTTTTAAAATTTGCAGGAACCCAATAAAGGTTGAATTTATATACATGTGTTATGCAAATCTTTTGTTCGAATGTATGTGCAAATCTATTGACTGAATTACATGTAATTTTTTCTGTTCTTGATTGAAGAAAAAAATTGTTGTTTAAATCGAAGCATGAGTGTAACAAAAAGGGAAAATGAAAAAAAAAAAAAAAGCCAAAATAATTTTTTAGAAAAAATCCAAACTAGCTAATTTAGGGTCATTAGATTCTGGAAGGATAAGATGGTCTTTTTCTCAAGAATTACATAACATGATCTAACAAATAAGTGACGTGTGTAGGTGACATGGCATGACACCTAAGATTGAGGCCATAAATCTTAGGCCTCATTGAGGCCACAAATCATTTTCCTTTCAATTTATATCAAATATATGTTTCATGACAAAACCATCGAAAATGCAAATGATCAAAAGTCATGTCACTTTATATATGTATAATCAATCATGCATAGAAAATCAAATCTAGATATTAATACTATAACATGTTAGAACATATCAAGTCTCATGCAACCCTAGAAGATTAAAGGACTAAATACTCGTTACTCCTCATACTTTTGCATGAAAAACAGTTTAGACCTTATTCTTTCTAATTCTCACACAACAGGTCCTAAAATGACTATTATATCCCTCATTTTTTATTTTTTATTTTTTATTTTTTCTGCCTCTCTCTCTCTCTCTCTATATATATATATATATAGACACACACACACACACACATACACATATATACATACACACACACACACACACACACACACACACACACACACACACATATACACACACACACACACACATATATATACATAGTGTGTGTGTGTGTGTGTATATATATATATATATATAGAGAGAGAGAGAGAGAGAGAGAGAGAGAGAGAGAGAGAAAAGAAAAGAAAAAAAAAAGTGAGGGTATAATAGTCATTTTAGGACCTGTTGTGTGAGAATTAGAAAGAATAAAGACTAAATTGTTTAATTTTAAAATTTTGGACTAAACTGTTTTTCATGCAAAAGTATGAGGAGTAACGAGTATTTAATCCAAGATTTAATATACATATACATGCTCATTTCATCTAATATGCAACAATAACTTTTCTTCCTGATGATGTCATTAAGAAATGCAATATGTAAGTTGAGATCAACAGCTTCATCAAGAAATGCAAAATATATATATATTTTTTTTGACAGAGTAATAGAGATTTCATTTAATCCCAAAGCCAGAACGGCACATACAAATAAACCCTATATGCTTGTACCCTAAATCAGTGGTCAAGCAGGTAAGGGAATACGGGTACCATCCACTAGTACAATGATGCTCATTTGAATTTTACGAGCCTACACAAGTACAAATCTCAGCGTACACTAAGAAAACTATTTCGAATCTCCCTTCGTCAATGCACTCAATTATGGTACTCCAGGAGATTCATTAACTTGGTGTAAGAAGAAACCATAGCAATATAGACTAAAGCTCACTAATAAATTAAGCAAACCTAAACTGGGCAAAAACCCACTACTTTCCCCGAACAAACTAGGGAGTTATTGGAATTAAAAAAAAAAAACCTTAAAAAAACCCTAAAGCCAAAAAAAAAACCCTAACCCAAGGTCCACCCGTGGCCCAGCCCATTCCAATCATCCCTTCCCTGTGCAGCACCGCTGTACACGCCAAAACTCGCCGCCAACTTCACGCCTCCGCAAGCAAGCCAGGGCCACGACGCCTGAAGGAACGATCACCAGAAAGCACCGATGAAGCCTGAGCAAGCCAGCCAAACTTGGATCGCTGTCTCAAGCCGCTACCAGCTCCCCCCAAAGTAGCCATCCCCGCCGCCGAAACCCACCTCACGCCGTGAATCGCCTCCCTCGAGATGATGTCCATGGCCTCCATGGCGTAGAGAAGAAAGATCTCGAACTACGCCGCCACCGGAGTCAAACCTCAGGCCAGAAATCCCTAAGCCAATAGGGTACTAGCCCAAAACCATTCCCGTCCGGCAAACGATACAACAACAGCGAGACAGAACCGCCAACGCCGTCGTCAACCGCCGCCGGACGAGAGGAAAAGATCACGGGAGTCCGCCTTGCCTCCTTGCCTCTGACTTCTATGAGGAAGAAGATTATATAGATGAAAACATTAGTTTTGTTTGTTAAGAAATTTTCATTTGCATTTGTACAGAAATGCAAAATATATTTGAACATATGCATATTAATTTATATGGCAACAATCTCAACCTAAAAATATATGGCCAATTTGGTGCTAACCCAAATCAAGCAATATAACCAGATTTCTATCATGGATTGAACTTACTCATTTATACACATATATGTGCGACATAGTAATTAAAGCACATTGCAGAATCAAAATTCATGTTTCTTAAAAAAAACATCACTAAATATGAACTACTACTAATAATTGGCGTACCTGTAGCCTTTAGAGATTTAATGGTGAATGAAAGAGTCTTACATCATGTTCAGATCGACAAATTCTTGTATACTTTCTTTCCTTCTCTTTTGAAATAGCCTCCACCAGTTTCCAAACTTAATTTGGCATAAAATATCTAGAATGAAAATATTTCATTGGCTAACATAATGTCTTAAGATTGTTAGAACAAATTTGTGGGTATAGATTATGAGAGGGTTTATGCTTCTAAGGCACGTTGTAGCAACGCTTTCCTTAAGACATTATTTGCCCCACTATCAAGTGTGTAAAGGGGATTAATCAAATATGCATTTAGGATATAATGAAGCCCAACACAATGTTGTTGTTGGTCTGCATTTCGCACTCCCAAAAACCAACCTAAACACTCAAAAGAAGGTTTACAAGATCACTCAAGGTTACTAGAAACTAATTGGGCACTATTAGTTTCTAGTAGTTTTATGTGTAATAAAACATGAAAATTGTGAATATTGGAGGCTTAGATCTTCTTAGGATTCTCTGGGATTGTCTTGGATTGTCCCATTTTCTAGAGAATGAAACATTTATATAGAAGTATATGTACCCCTTCAATTAGTAAGGTACCTTTTCATTTGTATAATTTGAATTTTGGTCATATCACTTCACTCTGATAAATCTAAAAAGTGCAAACATAAATGACACATTTTCATTTATTTATCAAAGATAATATTTTGAAAATCTCACTACTAGAATTTTGTTCATAGACATCGGTTCTGGACCGATGTTAAACTAATTTTCGACCGATGTCTTAGTGGGTGTAGAGAAAAGTATAGACATCAGTATAAGCGCGTTTTCAACCGATGTCCCAGACAACAACCAACATCGATTCTAAAAAACAAATCGATGTATAATCGTTATAATCATCATATTTTTGTATGTTAGGTATGTCTAATTCTTCATATTTTCACATTTTATGCTTAATAAAGTATATGTCGAACAATACCTACGTGAACATTTGCATCGATTTCTATTCCAGAAGCGATGTCCAGTACACTTGTAGACATCAGTTCCCATGAATATTGTTTGTTCGTGGCCATTTTTACATGTAGGTTGCCACATTATTTTCTTAGGAACGATGTCTGTATCTTTATTCTACATCGTTTTTTTATTCAGAAATGATGTTCACCTTTTGACCACACATCAGTTTGCTCCATGGTAGGTGATTTGTATGTTCATAATAGATTACGGTTTGGTGATTAGAAATCGATGTGCAGTAGTTTTGATTACATCGGTTTTGAGTTACAATTCGATATATTGATAATCATAGCACATCGATTTCATTTTTGATATTGATTTCTAATCTCTCAACTGACTTCGTTTTCCTTGGCATTACTGTTTTATTATACTTTAATATACTTCACTTTATTTTGACAAGCATGATGTGAAAAGTTTGCATTTAGCTATTGCTGGGAAAAAAATTGCATTTCTCATCATCCAAAATAAGGGGCTTTCCCATTAATTTTCTTTCCAAATTTCATGATTCAACATAATTCACAAAATAAACCCCTAAACTTACAAAAGCTAGCTTGGAAACATATGAGCAACAATGTACAAAAGCTCCACACCAAGCTTTGCTTCAAAGCCAAAACTAGCTAGCCTTACTCAAAAAACATCTTGGCAGTCACATTTCTACATCAAACTCTGTATATAATCAGCCACTTCAATGCGCACCTCGTCAATTTGATCAGGGGATGTGACACCATTGATAGGGTCAGAAAACTCTGCTACAAGTTCATCTGCAACCTGGAATACAGTTTAGTCACTTTCCTGTTATATGGAAGATGCTACAGTTTAGCAAAACCCTCATTAACCAAGTGGGAATGCAATGGTGTGGTGCATATACCAGCTCTGCCTGGACCACTGTGACAATAACCAAAGGAGAAACAGACAAAAACATTACAAATTTCCCTTCTAGATATCTATTCCAACTTTACATGATAACACAGAAGCAATGCAAATTTTCTCTTAAAAAGATAAGAACAAAGGTTTTTGAGATTTGTTCAAGACAAGCTAGAGAAACAATTGGAGAAGTGAAGCAGGTTGAAAGATTCAGAATAAAGCAAATCCAAGGTAGGGAGGTTCAAAATGAATAACATTAACATATATATGGTACAATGGTAGTACAGCAACGCATTTCAAATCCTCCATGACAGGACCTACATTGATTCAAGAAAATGGATGCTTTACATTAATGTGATTCCGACTACATTGATTTCATCATCCGCCACCTACTTATGACCAGATAGATGAGTAGGTTTTCTTTTGAACATATAATTGATGGAAGTTGAGCTAGTTAGGAAAGGAACCAAAGTAAAGAATGAATACTGCCTCAGCTTGATCAACAAATGGGCATCAAAATTAGGAACTGGATGATAGGAATCAGTTTACCTAACTAACTACATGAATTGAATGTATGAGACTCTTGATTACCTATAGTTTTTTGTTGTAATCCTTCAAAACATTCCATATAGCTTTAGCAAAACTCTGCATAATCTGATGGTTTCTCTCTCCATCTGCAGTGTCAACATTACACGGTTTTGAACCACTACTTAATTCCACCTTGTAGATTCTTTGTGCCGCTATAACAAAACAAGCAAGTATTAGACATTGCCAAAAGATAATTAGGAAATAAGGCTATGCAGTAAAAAGAAGAAAACAATAAGGTAAACCAATATATGAAAATAAAATTTTCTTTAACTTAAAAGAATATATTCATGCCCTGGAATTCATGTAAAGATTTCAACAGAAGCTTGGGAAATGCGTGCACGTATATACACATACCAAGGAGTTAAATAACCAAGTCAATAAGGAAATATCAACCCTGAAGAAATCATTTTAGGTCATCATCAGGAGCCATATGTATCCTTCAGAGTTACATTAATGCAGTCAAAATAATTTAATAAGGATCCAGAGTTTACTTGCAGGGAAAAAAAAAGGGAGTGAAATAACCTTACGTCAATCATTTAAAGAAGCATAATGGAACAAAAAAAGTCTAAAGCTGCCAGTTAAATTATGACACAGAGATGTAATTACATGATATAAATAAGTGAACAACTCAAAAACAAGACATACCACGCAAGACTCAGAACCGGTTAATTTCATTCTTTTGCGCTGCTCAGTTCTAGACAAAGACTGGATTTGCCTTTTGTTCGGAATATTTGAAGGGTCTTCAGCATTATTAAACCTGCACATATAGTATAAAAACTCTTAACAACTCATGTGAAAAATAAATTGAAGGACAACATTAAGGTGTTGTAAAGTTGTACTTGATTTCCATATAAGGTGAGGCCTGTCTTAGCAGGTGCGATGTATCACGATAATCTTCTTCTCCTGATTTTACTGTTAAAATCTGTAATAGTAACGAATCAATCACATGAATAATTTCAAAGAAACTTGATACACAATAAAATGCAAACTGATTTTCAATAGTACTCATCAGAGGTTTCTGAAAAAATTTAACGAGTTAAACAATTTGGAAGGGAAAAAAAAAATTACCAGTGACATCTCCTTCTTGCCTTCCAAATAGTCTCTCAAGTACTTGGTCAACTGTCCAAAGATCATTGCATCAGTAACAATAGTCCTAAGCAATTGTAACAGATATTATAGGGACTCGAAAGACCATGTCTAGCCCTATTTCAGATTTTCAGTATCAATTGGTATATTAATCATTTAAGCATATATGGCTACAACTAAAAGCACACAATGAGTTAGGTACACATGTCATCCATATCTAATCTGAATGTGTGTGTGGTGTCACCAAGGATGAAAGAGAAGAAAAGTTAGAGCCAATGAAGACTACATATAAGTAATATAGAACCAGTAAGGTCAACAATACTCAGGACGACTTCATTTGCTTTATTGTTATCCTCTCCATCAAACTTGTCGGCAACACCTCGAATGTTAATAATACACTGTGACCGACTAGTAGAATGGAAAGAAAATAAGAAATAAACCAATATAATGTGATAATATGTAGTACACCGTGTTTGGACACTGCTGCAGGATTGTAGGCTCCTCCATAATCTGTTTGGCGCCGATACCGAACCCCAATCGTCGTTGACCACACATCACCCACCACCACAAACACAAAGCTCGCATGCCCAATTCCATGAAGAAGATCAACACCCGAGCCTATATTCCCACCGTCTCCATCCCCAAACCCAGAGGGTCAACAACCCTACTGCCGGATCCGAATCCCCGACCGTCGCCACACACCCAGTCACCACCATCTTCCGCTCACCCAGTCTCCGTGCAGCCACCGTCATCAAATAAAAACCAAACAGATCGAAATCCCAACGCCCCAGTCTCCGATCTCCATCCCAATCACCTCCGACAGCAACCTGTCCGGTCACACTAGACGCACACCTGCGAGGCCAGAGGCCTGCTCCAATCTACACAGAAACCAAGCAAAAAGAGGTTGAGAACTGACCCAAGACGCGAACTCTCCGTCAGCAGAGAAGAGAAAGCATCCGAGTTGAATCGAAATTGCGCTCGGACAGAACGAAACTCGCACGAATGACCTCGCCATTGAATTGAAAGCATCTGAGTTGAATGACCTCGCACGAGAGAGGAAGAGGAACGACTGGAAAGAGCCAAATTGAAATACCCAAAAAGAATAAGCCCATAAGCCCTGGATCTAGATCAACACAGTGGCCACCAAGTGCTCAATTTGTTGAGTTAGATCGAGAACGGAGAGAAAGAGAAAAAGGATTGCGGTGGAGATCGAACAGAGTTTAAGGGAAAAGACCAAATTCCGGAGCTTGTTCATCATAGAGAGAGAGTGAGAGTCCGGGGAGGGGGGGGTACCACCCGAGTAGGGTTTGGAAGGAGTGAGAGTTAGTCATTACGGTTCGAAAGTTTCAGAGTGAAAAAAAATAGTGTTGGAGGAATGGAGGGAATGAAAATTTAGTCCCCCCGCGTTTCTAAAATTTTTAACTTAGTCCCTCCGCAAATTTTTCAAAATTTTTGAACGAGACTTTACACATCGGTTAATTTAATGACCGATGTTTATAATCACAATAAAAATCGATATTTCATAAACCGATGTTAGCATGTATTTTTTACATCGCGTGCAATTCCGACTGATTTAATAGTGGTGATGTCTAATGACATAATTCTAGTAGTGTCTCTCCAACAATATATTTGCAAGTCATGGCACTCAATTTAATCTCATATACTTGCACGTCTTCATAAATTTGCTGGTCATGGTACTCAATTCAATCTCATACACGTGCACGTCTTCATAATTTTTCGTCAATTTTGAGATTGACATTAATTGACGTTGTTAATTGGTACCTAAACCTAAGCGGCTAGGTTTTTAGCAGGGCAGCCCTCTCATCCTTGACTTGTTTTCTAACCCTTAGAGCAACTCCAACAGCTTCCCTATATTTTAATTTTGGGTTAAATACTGCTTATTCCCTATACTTATAGAGTTTCATTGTTTCAGTCCCTGACCTTCGAATTTCACCTAAAAAGTCCCTGAACTCCCAATTTCCTCCCAATTGGTCCCTGCCATCAAGTATCAGTCAAAAATTTCGTTATCTTCCCCTAAAAAGTCTATTATACCCTAAATTACTTAAATTTTTTTTTTTTTTAAATTTCTTTTTTAATTTTTTTAATTTTTGTTCTTTTTACCTCTTCTTCTTCTGGCTCTCTCGCCTCCTTCTGTTCATCTTCTCATCAAGATGGTTCCAATCCACTGACCTTCAAGAGGTGAAATGAAAAAAAGAAATAAAAGAGAGAGAAAAAATATATATATATTTTTTTAAAAAGTGAGGGCATAATAGACATTTCAGCAACTTTAACAGAAAATTTTGACGACAGGGACCAATTGGGAGGAAATTGAGAGTTCATGGACTTTTTAGGTGAAATTCGAAGGTCATGAACTGAAATGATGAAACCTTATAAGTATAGGAGTAAACAGTATTTAATTCTTTAATTTTTCTCTATTTTAGGGAAAAATGAACATCTTTTGCTCCAACAGATTCCCTATAACTATTCCCATTTTAGGGATAATGAGGAAAGAGAAAACAAAATTCCCTAAATTTACAGTAATCTCTAAAATTTTAAGGAAGAATTATGGAGGTTTTAGATATTGCTGTAAAATAGGAAATCTCTTGGAGTTAGAGAAGAATTGGCTAAAACTAACTTTGACTTTTGCTTCCTTATAATACATAAATTAGTGTTACTCCACGGAACCCATATTGTTCACATATATTAGTGTATTTAAATTTTGAAAAAATACACAACAATTCACAATTAAAATGAAACTAAATCAAAATACGTCGTCAGCATTTATAATTATATTTGTCGAATTATATTTGTCGAATAACAGTTAAAGAAAATTATTGAACGAATTTTTGCGTCAAATTTTCACAATAGTTATCTTTCGTGTTTGATGTGCATTCTTTCCGTTCTGTACACAAAGAACAAAGAACATACAAATCTTGTAACCAAAAAAATCAAAAACATACAAAGCAGATTTGCCAGGAAATAAATAATCCCGACGTGAGGACTGGTACGAGTTATTTGTCACATTCACACTTAGCTTTATTAAAAATCTTTCTCTCTGTTTTTATTGCTTTTTCTTTTTCTGGGAATGGGTGCACTGCAGACCTCACTTTTATATAAACTGTCGTATTTTTCCTCTTGTTTTATCAACTGTCTCCATGCATCCATACGATTCTCTTTCTAGTTTCTAATTCAGTAATTTGATAACAAACAAAAAAGAAAAATTCTATATTCCGTTGTTAATTAATTAAGGAAAAAGATACTAATGAAGAAGAAAAAAGAATATTGTCTCTTGCTTTCGGCATAACGGAAAAATGCTAGCAGTAGGCCTGTAGCTGATGACCTTAATTATTATTCAAGTTTAAGTGTTTTTAGGTTGGATGTCAAAAAATTATTGTATAAGTCTTGATAATAATTATTTATTTTATTCCCTAATCTTTGGTGTGTTTGGATGAGAAAATTATAAAATCCGTAAGAATTTTTTTTATAAAAAAAATGGCTGGTGCGGCTGCCCTCAAGCCTTGATTAATGAAATTGAAGAATACAAGGGGGGGGACGTAGAGCCTGAACCCCAGATTACAATAAGCATAAAGAGAACATTCTGAAATAATACCAAGACTCTCCACAAAATCTATGTACTCTGACAA
The DNA here is from genome assembly GCF_958449725.1 of Rosa rugosa. NCBI lineage: Eukaryota > Viridiplantae > Streptophyta > Magnoliopsida > Rosales > Rosaceae > Rosa > Rosa rugosa. Next base: position 11,340,651 of record NC_084821.1, read on the forward strand.
GCACCAATTAGCAAAGAGTGCACGAATGGTTACTCCATTTTCTTTGAGATAGCGGTGACATACCGGAAAGATAACTCTATAACGAAGAAGCATCATTGCAAATAGCACAGCTTTCCCACTATGTTGCCGCACAGAAATAAATCCGACGACACTCAATTTCATCCTGCCACTAGGAGGTTGCGTCCATTTGATCAAGTAAATAGCTCGCCGCCTCGCTAGGCCAAACAAGGCACACAGAGTGTGCATACCGGGACAAAACCCACGTCAAAAAATGATAGGGTCTTATTGCTGGCATAAAGCCACGTCTTACTAATTGTAAAAAAACAACAAATAGAAAAAGAAACATAAAAATATGGGCCTAGAACAGAAGCCCAGGCCCAATTACCATCATGCCCACGCCAAAGATCAAAGCTGCAGGAGGCAGGACGCCAGAATCTCTCCGGCAACCTCACCTTCCGACCACCGACGGCATCGCCACCGCTACCAGCTTGTCGCCGAGAGATCGCAACCCGTCTCAGTCCCCCATTACGCCGGCTAGAGGAAACGATGCACCCAAAATCGATCACAAATCGCCGAAACCATATCGGATCCGATTGATCCGATCTCAACGTCGATCCCAGCACTGTTGCCTCCCAGTCGTCACCTCCCGGTGATCGCCAATGTCGCAACACCAACTCGGACCGGCCTGACATCGATCGTCTGCGCTTCACTCTCGACAACACTGATCCCGCATCAAACCGCCGCAATCCTCCACCATCAGAACCTCCAGCCCGTCGAGATAGTGCTGCCAACCCCCAACAACCTTCACTCCAACTAGGCAACTCATCACCGGACACTAGGTCCCCTCGGGCCCGTCCGACGACGCCGCCACGAGGGCGCGCCGTCGGACGGAGCATCTCCCTCAACGCGGTCTAGGTCTTCACCTCCTATATTTTTGGAGCTCTCAGCTTTTTTTGTTGTAGATGATGGAATCTTTAACTCCATCAATCTAAAATTCCATTAATTGCAATTTCTATTGTTTGGTTGCATCTATTTAGGATTTGAAATGTGTAATAAATTAAGAAAGTTTAAAACAAAAAAAAAGATAAAATAGAAAAAAGTCTTGTTTTGGAAATAAAAATTGAATACTGCAAATGAATTCGTAAATGACACCTGTTTTGGTGGAAATTAAAGTGAGGAATTTAAATAACGAATTCCTTCGTTTTTTTCCACTGAGAAATTTAAAATTTCCAATCTGATAATGCCAAACGAGATAATTGACTTTTAGGAATTATGAAATCTTCACTTTCAATTAAATTCCATCATTTTTTCCCTCATCCAAACACACTCTTAGGAGCTGTTGATGTAGACGTTCTTAGGAGTCTTGTTCATTTTTTTCTTAAGAGAGTAGATGTGATGTAACAAATGCCGCAAATAAAACAAACTAGTAGATAAACTTCTTCATCTCAATTGAATAAAGAAAAATCATTTAAATAAGGATTTTTTTTTTATTAGTAGAGATAATAAATAAGCTTATAAGCATGCGTTTTTGAAAGGATAAATATGCGTTTTAATTAAAAGAAATATTTTTCATAAGGACATTTTTGTCAAGACAAAAACCATGGCAAAACAGAATATAACGGTCATTTCTTTCTTCTTCTTTTTTTCAAAGTTTATGGCCTTAAGTGTATTGAGATTTACACTTTTCATACCTTCATGGGTTTCAATAGTTTTTTTGTCTTTCATGTGTTATGAACGAACCATACCATTTTTAATGAAATTAAAGTATAATTCATCACGCTTTCAATATCATTATTGTCGCTATAGAAAGAAAAATAACCATATAATTGTATTTAGTTGCTAATAGAAAAACATAAAAAATCAATTTTGGAGTTCACCCAGAAATTCAATGCTACCCACGTGTTCTGTGGTTATTTTTTTATTTTTTTCCTTCTAGCACTTGAGAAGATGGAATGAGATCGAAGAGAGCCTATTCCTTTAACCCCCACAACACTTTGTTCCAAGGGGATTCTACAAAATGTCTGAGCAAATTGTAATAACTGCAGACTGCAGGGCAAGGCTGCCATAATTAATGTAAATGAAGCAAGGCATGCCCAAGTTCCCATGCCTTTGCCTTTGCCTATCCTTTTAGTCAGGTTTTGTTCTTTGGGACAGCCTTTAAAGTTTTTATTCTTTAACTAAATATCTTTGCCTTTTCAGATCGTGAAAGTTGAAACCATCATGGTCCTCACTCCTCAGTTATTTATTGGCCATAGCTTAGCTTGCCATATTGACCAAAGTTTTCCTTCATTTCATCCAAATCCTCCTTTTGCTCATTCAATCTTGGAATGCACTATTGAACCATTCAATTCAAACCAATTTGATCTTTTCCAGTTATTAGTATGATTTTTTCAATGCTACTAGAATTATTTGATCATACTTGGATAATAAAAAGAATGCAAGTCCACCACTCTTTGTGATGATGATGCTGATGCTGATGCTGGATGAGTGTAGTTTCTAAGATGTGTGGATTTAGATAATTAGATTCTCGTGATCTTTTCTATTGTTACAGTTCCACCATATGTGTTGTCCCTTATTCTAAATCGATATTACTGTATAAAACATTTGTGACATCCTTTATGCTCGGATTTAATGATTCATTTGAGGAGGGTCGGGGATGGAATCAGATACCTTCAACTTCCCCAAAATTATTCCCCATCATGTCTCCGCCTCAATGCCTGTTACAATCCCTAATGGATTTTTCGTGGCCGTCTTCGCGTCCTCATTGGAGAATAGATTCGTATATCCGCCCTGAATGTTTATATATTGCTACTTTACTCATACCACAATTTCTACAATGTTGAAGGAAATTCATATTTAATGGGTGCCTGACCCAAACAGATTTTCTTATCCTAATTGTAATAGGGGTATATTATTCTAAATATTCTAGTCTTAGTTAAAATAGGATTCCTTGTACTAAAAGATATTGTACTTGTAATCCTCTATAAATAGAGGTCTCTACTATCAATGGAATACACATCTCTCAATATATTTAATGTAACTACAATATCTTGAAGAGTTGCTCACTTATCCTTCTACTGTTGCCTCTAACATATATTGCTAGTTTACATTAACAAATTGATTACTCTGCTTGTGAATTTGAGTAGGGGAATCAAAGTAATTAACATTTCAGCTCAATACATGACTCCCAATACATGGTCGAGAAATCAAAGGTCAGGGATCCCCATTATCAGGTTTTCATTCAATTTTCCCCATTAGGGTATTTGATTTTATGTATGAGGCTTTTTAACACCCCTAATTATTTTGTTGGATTGAATTTTACTTGATTGTCTGTGGCTTCATTGCATTTGCTCATGATTTAGTTGCCTTCTTGTTTTCATTTGTTGTTATGTTTTTTGTGTATGACTTCATTAAATAAAAGACCTAACAAACCAACACTCCAAATTAACTAAAACATTGTGTAATGAAGTCTTTCACTCCGATCAAAAGCACAAAAAAAAAAAAAAAACATTGTTGAATGATAACATAGGTCGTTTTAAATCATAAACCCTAAGGCGCCATAAATAGTATTCCTTTTTTTTTTTTGGTGATTTCTATTAGTACTAATTATTTAATTATTTGTTCTCTTAATTTAAGAGATTAGATAATATTTACACGGTCTCTCATTCATCGAAAGCAATTTCCTACTGATTTTGGAACTTCACTAGCTATAATTAAGCAATCAAAAGATTTTTGGAACATCAAATTTAAACAGCAGTGGACGAAAGTTTCCTATTTAGGTTTTCATCATTTTACACTATGGTAGTGTACATTGTACCACAGAACAAGATTTAACAAGTTTTCCGGAAAAACTTGGTCTGCAATAACAGAATCCAGAAAAATTGGTATTACCAACAGTTAAGAATTCCTAAAATTGTGTCTGATATATATATATATATATATACATACATGATAAATGTGTGGTCCGACTGAATGGACAATTTCTGGGTCACACTATTTTTTTTATTCATACGTTTCATGTTCTTTTTTTCAGTACACCACTTTCTCATTCACAGATAAAAGTCTCTTTTGGGCAACAATAGCTAGCCTCTATTCGATAAGACTACAATTAATTCGTTTTTGAATCCTAGGTCCCTTTTATTGGCCACATCATCATCGTTTTTGGGCAATATTGGACCAGATTAGTAGCATATATGACCCCCTCCAGAAGTGATTCACATGGTTGGTGTTTTTTGGACCTCACATTTGGTCAAGTCCTATGCTTGTAACTAAGGGTATAGTAGAACTTGATGATTTTTCTCAGTCCTCGTTCTGGTGTCACACATTCAACAGGTGACGAACAGGTGGCCTAGAAAAACCAAAAATTCTTGTATGCATGTTCTTAGTCTTCATTTTGGTGTCACACATTCAACAGGTGACGAACAGGTGGCCTAGAAAAACATGAAATGTTGTATGCATCTTCTTACTCTTCTTTTTGGTGTCACACAATCAATAGGGTTATCAATAGGTGCTCTAGAAAAACATGAAATGGTGTATGCATCTTCTTACTCTTCTTTTTGGTGTCACACAATCAATAGGGTGATCAATAGGTGCTCTAGAAAAACGAAAAATGGTGTATGGATCTTCATTTCCTTTAGATTCCTCGAAGTTTAAAAAAACTTGAAGAAAAAATATTTCATTGTTTAATAAGTGTAAATATGAGAAAAAAACATGTTGCATGAAAAATATCTTTAAGGTGGAAATTAAAACTCGTCGATCCTTTCGGGTTTGATTTTAACTTCTTTGGAGAAGTTGAATTATTCTAAGCTCTCCCATATGCATCTCAAAACTGAGAAAACTAAAACCCTCCGATCCCATTAGCTTTATTTCACATATTGTTTCGTGAAGTTGAATCAGGCTAAGCTCTCTCAAACACTCTTTTAGAACACACATAATTTTCTGAGGAGGAAGCTTCGTATTTCGTAGTGGCACGTAGAATAGAATAGATACAAAGATTTGTATGCGTGTAGATATACTAGTGTACCGTTGCACGGTGCACCCATATCATTGCCTCTCTCTTCTTTCAGCTTTATAAATATTAAGCACTGCCCTTAACCTCGGTGCCTGCAGCAGCTAGCCCTCTTTGTCCGCTTTCTCAGAGAACACAAAGAGATTTGAGAACCAGTGGTTTACTCCTTCAAGAAAGGAATCAACTTTAGCTACAATGGAGGGTGTTGAAGCCAAACCCATGAATGGTGTCAATGGGATCCACAACCTCAACAAAGAATACGATGCAGATTTCGACCCAAGTGCTCCTCCTCCCTTCAAGATAGCTGAGATCCGAGCCGCCATTCCCAAACACTGTTGGTGCAAGAATCCATGGAGGTCCTTGAGCTATGTGTGCAGGGACATCATTGTCATATTTGCAATGGCTGCTGCAGCCATTTACTTCAACAATTGGTATGTCTGGCCACTATACTGGGCTGCTCAGGGAACCATGTTCTGGGCTCTATTTGTTCTTGGACATGATTGGTAATTCCTCATTTCACTCAGATGCTTCTGCATTTTTGTACACTTTTCTTCATTTTCTAAATCTTGTTACTGTTTAATTGAAATGAGTCTTTGAAAGATTGCATCTTTTTTTTTCCTGATGTAATTGGTTTTGGATTGAACACAGTGGCCATGGAAGCTTTTCGGACAGTCGCGTGCTCAATAATGTTGTGGGGCATGTTCTGCATTCTGCAATTCTTGTACCTTATAATGGATGGTGGGTTCCTCTGTTTTTCTTCAATCTTCAATGCTTGCTACCTAAAAAGATTTCATCTTTACGTTGTGGTTTGAAAATGTTGTTGATGTGTGGTTGAGATTGAGATTGAGTTTCATTACATATGATTTGATTGGCTTTGCAGGAGAATCAGCCATAGAACTCACCATCAGAACCATGGCCATGTTGAGAATGATGAGTCCTGGGTTCCTGTATGTGCCTGTTCCTTTAATTCACAATGCTAGCGCTTGCTTAGCTTATACATATTGTTAGTGCTGAGCTTCTGGTTGTTTAATCTTCAATTAACTCTGGCTCTCTTTTGCTATTTTTGTTAGCTGACTGAGAAGGTCTATACAAATTTGGATGAGAGTACAAGAAAGTTTAGATTCAGAGTGCCTTACCCCATTTTTGCATACCCATTCTATCTGGTGAGGAAACCCATCTTTCATTGAGCTTATGTCGATTGGTTCAAGATTGTGTTTTAATTTTTTTTTATGGTTCACCTCTTTAATTTGTTCTCTACTGGATTGTTTTGCAGTGGACTAGAAGTCCAGGAAAGCAAGGTTCACATTTCAACCCTTACAGCGACTTGTTTGCCCCGAATGAGAGGAACGATGTGATAACCTCAACTGTTTGTTGGACTGTGATGCTCGTTTTCATTGTCTGTATGTCCTTTATAGTAGGACCTGTCCAAGTCTTGAAGATCTATGGTGTCCCTTACTGGGTTAGTTCATTTTTCTTCGCGATAACAACAGTACATTCGACAGTTTATTTCCTAATTTTGTATTGGCTTTTACTTGCAGATTTTCATAATGTGGTTGGACATGGTAACATATTTGCATCACCATGGTTATGATGAGCATAAACTTCCTTGGTACCGCGGCAAGGTATTGATGGATACATGAATTTAATTGTTACTTGGATATCAACTGACTTATATGCTGAAACTGAAGAATTTAGCACAATGTGAGATTTTGTCAAAAGAGTTAGGCTACGTAAGGGGAAATGTTATCTTGCTCAATTTTCTATCTGGAAGGTTATAGATGGGATCTTGTTGGTACCTAATTAAGAAGCCTTCTTTTCCTGGTGGTTTCATTTTGCAGGAATGGAGTTATCTAAGAGGAGGTCTCACAACCGTCGATCGTGACTATGGATTGATTAACAACATCCACCATGACATTGGCACCCATGTTATCCATCATCTCTTCCCTCAGATTCCACATTATCATCTAGTTGAAGCAGTATGTTCTCCCTCACCTCAACCAAACTAATGACCTGTTCACTATTTACATGTGCAATGTATTAGGATTTCAGATTACTTGATAATTCTGATGGTGGCATTGACATACTTGTATTGCAGACCAAGTCGGCCAAACATGTTCTGGGGAAGTATTACCGAGAGCCAAAAAAATCCGGGCCATTTCCGTTTCACTTGATCAACAATCTTGTGGCAAGCATGAGCAATGACCACTATGTCAGTGACACTGGAGACATAGTATACTACCAGACTGACCCCAAGCTTTACAAAAGCCTCAAGAACAAGTTGATTTGAGTTTCTTGTTAGCTTAATTGAAATGGCAGATATGAATTGTTTCTGTACCGCATAATCTGCCGTTTAAAACCTTGAGAAGGAAAGCTGTATTTGATCATTTGTTAGTTTCTACAAAATAAACTGTGTTTTAGTGACTTCTTTGACTTCTTTTTGGATATTTTAGAAATCTAGAGAGTATTTTGCAAGGCTCCCCTGTATGTTCATTTCAAATTTCAGAATTTGGTCTGTAAAATTCAAGCCTAAGGAAATTGAGCGTATATACATGAGGCGAGTAGAAGAGTTTGAGTTGCATCAACATGAGGCGAGTAGGTTACAAATGAAATTTAAAACGATATATAGTCATGTTATGTTTAGTTGCTTGGTAAATCAGCCTTACCTTCGTGTTACCAAACAAGACCGAAACCTAGTTCTTTGCTTTATAAACATCTCAAGCTGGTGGTGCTACTGATCATTTGGGACAGTGGTGATTATGGTGGTCGACGGTGGCCATGTGGTGGGTCCTGCTCCTGGTTTTTAAGTTGGTGTTGCTGCTCTGCGTAGCTCTGAAGGTGCATGGCCAGCGTTCCACTGCTGCGGGCCTGGTTGGGCTGAATGGGCCTAGTGGGAGTTGTTTATATGCCATGCTTTCCTCAGCCTCAATTTTGGTTAAGAGTGTTTGGGCTTACTTGAGGCTTTTTTTTTTTTTTTTTCCGTTGATTTTTCTTACTAGAAGGATCTTGCTGGTTCGAAGGTTACTAGGAACAGTTCCCGCGCTATGCTGCGGGGATTTGTTATTATTTACAGTTTAATAGTAGAAATCGTAATGTTTCTAGAATTTAACAAAATGATGTTAGAACTTAAATAAGTAGTTTTGTCATCTCTACTCAGCAAGAGCATAAGCAAACAGTAATGGCAGTCACTTCCATAAGTGTCTCTAGTGGACTGTTGTAGGCCATAAATAGGATGCTTTCCTGAAAATTTCGTATCCCCGGTTGCAAACATATGCTTAGAAGTATTATAGGAAGACTGGTCCAAAAGCTTTGTCATTAAGTTCTTCAAAACATCATTTAACTTATTCGGATCGATACATTCTTCTCCTGCTTATTCTTTATAGGATACTTCCCAGCATAGAACATCAATTAAAAGAACATGACATAGGAATAGTGAACTTGACATAGTTCATACCATATAACTGCTTCTTCAGTTTTACAACTCTTGAAGATTTCTTGGCTTGCATCATGAGCACAGTTCTGGCAAACTGTGGAGTTCACATCCCCTCTACAAAGTGCTTGTTGTTGCCACAAAATATACAATCAATCATTTAACATCACAAACACGTATAAACATGTCATATACATATCAATGAGCATACACCAGAACATATCAGATACACATTGATATAAGCATGATAAGAAGACTTGGATCACCAACCTTTTTCAGTTGCTTGGAGAGCCATCTTGATATGAGCAGAGTACAGCTAGAAGTGATGGCAGGAGCCGGAATGAGGAACTCAATAAAAGCCTTTTGTGAAGCACTCAATATGTGAAAAGCTAGATGGTATTGCTGCTGTATTTTCAATGTATCTTGAGTGAACACAGGGACTCCTATTTATATAGAGAAGTGGATCACTCTAAGCCCAGTCCCATCAAGGAGTTAGAGTTTCAATCCAACTCTACTGCATGTACATATCTTCATTTATCTTGTTATACAAGATAAATGCATAAGCCTCTTGTATTTATCTAAACAAAATATATTAGATAGATATCACCAAGTTTAAGTTTATTAATTATCTCATGTTATTTATCCTGCTTTTAAATAACAGTTGTTATGCTTTAAGTAACTATTCTCAATCCACTCTAACACTTGTCCACAGACTCTGTCATTACTATTGCCAATTGTGTCATTGTACAAACTACCAGATATTGACGTATTTAAAGACAATGACTCAAGGAGCAGCTTGAGATTATTTTCAAATGGACTATTGGCAGTGTAGGTTGTGGATGAACAAAATTTGTAAAGAAGATCTGCACCAGAAATGGTACTAGGCACTAAAAGTAGTATAATTATGCAAACCATAACTTAAAAGTGGATCTCTATCCATTTTCAGGAAAAGGTTTATGAAAGGCTGAAATATATGCACATTTAGCTCTCTCTAACTTTTCAGTTCTGGCAGCGACGTAAGTTGAGAAAAAATAGAGGGCAAAAGCGTCATTTCTCACCCCCAAGATGAACAGTAAAATGAATAGTGCAGGAGCTTTAGTATATAGTAAATTATTATTATTATTATTATTATTATTATTATTATTATTATTATTATTATTATTATTATTTTAATAATGTGTTTCAGAAATTTAGAGGATCTGAACAAAACTTTCTCAAGATCTCAACCCTAGCCATAACGGCTAGATTCTGATTTTCTTAACTCTCCGTTTCAAATCTATTTCCTCCTTCTCCCTCCTCCATACTGTCCTCTCACTCCCTGATCTCTTTTCCCTTCATTCAGGGCAGGTCCTGAGCTTTTTGATGCCTAGGGTGAAATTTTTTGTGTGTGCCCAACTAGCCTAAATAGACATGCAGTGATTCTTACAAAAGTCATACTCTAAATCCTTTTTTTTAGGGGTTTGGAACCCAGTCAAGTTAGGCGACTCATCCCCACGCCGATTTTATTACATAAAAAAACATTATACAACGGACATAAAACCAAAACCCCGTATAAAAAAGAATACAAATTTTTTCTGGCCACAGAAAACTCCTAGCTAATCCAAAAGATCACACATAATGTAGCACTTTGACACAATCACACAAATAAGAGACATGATAACGTGTGTCTTGGTAAAACTTACGAAGAATTCCTGAATCAAAAAAGAAAAACCATATTCAAAAGTTGAACAAACAAATAGAAAATGACTTGGAAAAAAAATAGAAATTATCGAATATGCACTTACTTATGGTCGTCCGCTATGAAGTATATGCTTCAACAAGGAAGCCATATAGATATATTCGCCCAGTATGCTACCATTTCCATAATCGAATGGATTACACCAAAAGATCAGTAATGTGCATGAAATTTTATATTCAATAAAACCAATTGAAAAAGCACTAGTATTTTACCTCATCTTGAATATGGTGGCTGACCCCCCAAATGAACAGGGTGCTTACAACATGAAAAGTAGCACAAAATAGCATTGTAGTCCCAAGCCAAATATGATATCTTGCTAAAGCTTCAAACTGAAAGTTGGCAAGCCAAAACACTAAACTTTGAATGATAAACACTTTAGCATAGAACAATAAAACCTGCAAATCTAGAATCAGCTTTTTTCCTTGTTTTTTCTTTTTCTGATCGGGATTGACTTGCAAATCCAACTTCTAATTGCACCTAATATTGAAAATTGAAAACCGATGAATGAGCAGGTTGTTAGAAATCACTTTGAATGATAATTGATAAACACTGGAGCATAGAACAATACCTGGAAATCTGGAATTTGCTTTTTTCCTTCTTGTTCTTTCTTTTCTGATTGAGATTGACTTGCAACTCCAACTTCCAATTGCACCTAATATTGAAAATTGAAAACCAATGAATGAGCAGGTTGTTAGAAATCAACAGAACTCAAAAAACAAGTAACAAGACTTTTGATATCCAAATTTTCATGGGATATCAAAATTGAAGAATACCCAATATGTTGTAGAGAATTGGAAAAATTGTATTGTATTTCATCTCACCATGAGGTTTATATAGGGTTACATCATGTATACACAAGGCAATACATAATAGCTATACTAATCAATCGCACATTACGAGTATGTCAATCGCACATTACAAGTATGTCAATCGCATACATTAAGCAATACCTATTGCATGAATATTCATTATCATTTACAACACTCCCCCTTGGATATTACAAGTATGTCAATCGCATACATTAAGCAATACCTATTGCATGAATATTCATTATCATTTACAACACTCCCTCTTGGATATTCCATGTCAATAGTGTTGCCTCTGCTATGCGCTTCTAAGTTGCCTCGTCAAAAATCTTGCCAAGTAATAAAAACCCTGTGGGAAAAAACAACCTTGGTCGAAGGAGAAAAAGAGCACAACGCGCGTGAATGTGGAGTAGTTGACATCATTCAACACTCCCCATTGTGCCGCTCAAACTCGGTGATGACGCTTTGATCGTTGCCTCACTAAAAACCTTGCCAGGTAACAAAACCATGTGGGATAAAAATAATCTTGGTCGAAGGGAAAAAAGAGCACAACACGTCCTTCACTCTTCGAGATCGAACATGTAGACATCATGCCTCCCCCTGATGTCAATATCTCCACCTGATTGCTACAATCATGGGAGTTTGGATAACTTTCTCAATCCGATGCTCTTCACATGTTTCTCGAAGGTGGATTTTGGTAACGACTTAGTAAATAAGTCCGCTACATTATCCTCAGATCGGATTTGGTTCACTTCAATATTTTGAAGTGCCTGTTGTTGCTGATTATAAAAGAACTTAGGCGATATATGCTTGGTGTTGTCGCCCTTGATGAAACCTAACTTCATTTGCTCAATACAAGCTGCATTATCTTCATAAATGCATGTAGATTCATCTGTGATAGACTTCAAACCACAAGTTCCTCGAATGTGTCTGACTACAGATCTTAGCCATATGCATTCTCGCACGGCTTCATGTAGAGCAATAATCTCTGCATGATTTGAGGAAGTAGCAACAAGGGTCTGCTTTGTAGACCTCCCAGATATCGCAGTGCTTCCCATGGTAAAGACATAACCCGTTTGGGAGCGACCTTTGTGAGGGTCAGAGAGATACCCTGCATCAGCAAAAACCCATCAAAACATCATTGTCATTTTGATGGAGGGGAGGAGGAGCACGGAAGGTGACGTTTTGCCTTGTGGAGTCCGATCCCACACTTCTGTTATTTCTTTTCTCTCTGCAAGGATAGAACAAACCCATATCAATCGTACCTCTCAGGTATCGAAAGATTGTCTTTACACCAATCCAATGGCGGCGTGTTGGCGTAGAACTGTGTCGAGCTAACAAGTCCACTGTGAATGAGATATCCGGTCTTGTACATTGAGCTAAGTACAATAATGCACCTATTGCACTTAGATAGGGTAATTCAGCCTCTAATAAGTCTTCGTCCTCATCCCTTGGACGAAACGGATCTTTTTCAGGCTCAAGACTACGACCGATCATGGGAGTACTCACAGGCTTTGCTTTATCTTCATTAAAGTGCCTTAATAATTTTTGAGTATATGCTGACTGATGGATCATAATCCCATCACTACGGTGCTCGAGTTCTAGTCCGAGGAAAAACCGTGTTTTCCCAAGATCTTTCATCTCAAAATCGGATTTCAAGTACTTAGCAGTTTCTTTTAACTCATCTTGAGTTCCAATTAGGTTCATGTCATCGACATAAACTGCTACAATTGCAAATCCGGAACTTGTCCATTTTATAAATACGCATGGGCATATTTCATTGTTCTCATATCCTTTCCCAATCAAGTAGTCACTTAGACGGTTATACCACATCCGTCCGGATTGTTTCAATCCATATAGTGAGCATCTCAATCTTATTGAAAACGCGCTCCGTGGTTTAGAGCCACTTGACTTGGGTAATTGAAGTCCATCTGGAACCTTCATATATATCTCTGAATCTAGATCCCTATAGAGATATGCTGTAACCACATCCATAAGCTGCATGTCAAGTTTTTCAGAAACTACCAAACTGACAAGGTAGCGGAACGTTATAACGTCCATTACGGGAGAATATGTCTTCTCGTAGTCGATTCCAGGGCGTTGTGAGAAACCTTGCGCCACAAGGCGGGCTTTGTATCTAACAACCTCATTTTTCTCATTACGCTTTCTAACAAAGACCCATTTATAGCCAACAGGGTTTATACTTGGGGGTGTCAGCGTTATAGGCCCAAATACCTGTCTCTTTGTTAGTGAATCCAATTCAACCTGGATCGCATCTTTCCATTTAGGCCAGTCTACTCTTCGTTGACATTGTTCAACGGAGCGAGGTTCGATATCATCGTGTTTTATAATTCCTTGAGCAATAGAATATGCAAACACATCATCAAGGATAATAGAATCTCGATTCAACGTCTCATGTACACTAGTGTAATTCATGGAGATCTCCCTATTCTCTGGAATTGGTTCTAACATTGGAGCGTCACCCAATGATGTCTCTTGGACATAACCATAATCCGGAATATCTTCATGAGACGGGTCATTTATGTCGATGATTAATGGATCTTTTTGTGCCAAACCCGCTTTCTTTTTCGGGCGAGAATCCATCGAACCTTTGGGCCTCCCACATTTCCTTGCTGGGAGCCCGGCCTGAGCCACATTGCCATCACTATTAGTGGTGGCGGCGCCATGCCCAATACCCTAGGGGTGGCGCCATGTCCATGATTTTTAGGGACATCAATCATTGCAGGCACGTTTGCAGCAGGTATATGTGATATTGTCACTTTAGCGATATCAGAAAACGCATCAGGCATAGAATCTGCTACGTTCTGAATATCGAGAATTCTCCGCACTTCAATTTTGGACTGTGCGGTTCGGGGATCAAGATGAGACAAAGTGGGGACAGACCACGACAATTCATGTCGTTCCTGTTGAACATTATTGTTCTTATCTCCCCCTAACGACGGGAAGACTGCCTCATCAAAGTGACAATCCGCAAATCTAGCGGTAAATAGATCGCTTGTCAAGGGTTCTAAGTAGCGGATAATGGTTGGAGAGTCATATCCAACATAAATGCCTAATCGTCTTTGAGGACCCATTTTGGTGCGCTGTGGCGGCGCAATTGGCACATAAACTGTACACCCAAATATGCGTAAGTGTGAGACATCAGGCTCATATCTAGTAACCATCTGGGACACAGAAAAGGGTTGAGTGGTAGTAGGCCTCAAGCAGAAACAGAGAGATTGGTGCGCATAACCAATGCTCTAGCGACCTTTGAAGTCTTTTAATGGCAGATTTTGCGATACCATTTTGGGTGTGAACATGAGCAACAGGGTGTTCAACCTCAATCCCAATGGATATGCAATAGTCATCAAACATTTTTGATGAAAACTCTCCAGCATTGTCAAGACGAATTGACTTAATGGGATGATCAGGGTGGTGAGCCCTTAATTTAATGATTTGTGCTCGGAGTTTAGCAAATGCAGCATTTCTTGTGGACAATAGCATGACATGTGACCATCGTGTCGATGCATCAACCAACACCATAAAAGATCTAAATGGTCCGCAAGTTGGTTGAATAGGTCCACAAATATCACCTTGGATTCTTTGTAAGAATGGAATATTTTCTTTAGTGTCCTTTGCATAGGATGGTCTCGATCCTAATTTCGCTAAAGAGCAGGTTTGCAAAACGAAAGATGGGCTTTAGAAGCAACCAGGGAAGAATCCGGTTGAGCCACGAAGTCACAATGGACTTTAGAAGTAGAAAAAGGAACCAAGGAGGTGTCAATACCACTTTTGGGCCGCAGGGGGTAGGCGGCGCCAGCCCTATCTTGGACCGAATTTCGGTTCTGACTTCTTTTCATTTTGAAAAATGGATGTCCGTGTGAAGTCTTTAATATACGGATCATCATATCACGACCTGGATGTCCCAAACGGTCATGCCAAAGCCTATATGTGTCAGAATCCCATAAGTCATCTCTCATGACATGGTTGGATTCAATAATTCGAATAGTGGTTGCATACAACCCACTAGAGTGACACATAAGTTTCTCTAATACTCGTTTATGTCCGTAGTCATTAGAGGTGATGCAAAGGAACTCTTGTCCATTCTCACAATGTGTTTCCACATGAAAACCATTGGCTCTTATATCTTTAAAACTCAATAGGGTCCTTCCAGCCCTAGGAGCATATAGAGCTTCGGTGACATTAATACTTGTGCCATTTGGCAACATAAATTGAGTTGGTCCTCAACCATGAATCAATTGTGATGGTCCAGCCATCGTAGTCACAGAAGATCGACTAGGTGTCATCCATAGAAATAGTTGCCTATGTCGCAATATAGTATGTGTGGTGCCACTATCAACAAGGCATTCCAACTCTCCAGGAAACATACTGAAAAATAATAAAGTTCGGAATTGAAACATGTCCAGTACATCGAATAATAATATGATACTTTATTGTAGTATCAAATATGACCAGGAAAGTAGAGAGAGATGTTGGTGGAGCGAGGCTCTCTTAAGTACCAATTGTTGGGTGCGCCACATGAGAAAGAGTTAATACAATTGTCACTTATTGACTAAGGCATATTGCCATTACAAAAAATCTTGGAAAATAAGAGAACTAATCTAATCAAAGTTTGCGGCATCCTTGTGCACTTCATCGTCAGCTTTGACGTCCTCTATGGTGAGATGGACGTCTCCACCATTTTCTTCTTCTTCTGCAAGGTATACTTCTTGCTCCCTCAGGTCCCTGTATGCCCTGTATCTTGCAGCTAGTTGCTCGCTTGCCTTGCATTGCTTGAACCAATGCTCACTTGATCCACATCGATGACACACATCATTGTGGTTGCCTCCCTTTAATTGAGGTGCACGTTGTGCACATTGTGGGCGTTCCCTAGGAGGGTTGGTGCCACCACCACGACCCATATTGCCACCACCACGGCCACGGTTGCCACGACCCCCTCTCCCACATGTGGCATTGCCACCACGTGTATCCGCACCAAACTTGCTGTTTCCTTCCTGGTTAGGTCGGTTATATGGACCCATACGTCCCTCATATCCCTTATTCTTAGGGTTCCGCTCCTTGCGCCTTCTTTTGGATGCATTATAATTCACCTCATGAACGCTCTTAGTTCCAATGGGCCTTGAATTATAATTCCTCATGAGTATGTTATCATGTTTCTCAGCTACAGATATGAGATTGATAAGCTGATGAAACCTCGTGATCCGTCCAGCATTGACTTCAGTGCGGTATTGCTTTGATACCACAATGGCTGAAACAGGGAAGGTGGAGAGAGTTTTCTCAATTAGCTCTTGCTCTGTGACAGGTTGTCCACAAAACCTCAACATGGACAGTAGGCGAAGAGGTTCTGAATTATATTCAGCAACAGACTTGAAATCAGCAAAGCGCAGATTATTCCATTGAACCTTCAAGTCAGGGAGGAGGGAATTTTGGACATTGCCAAAGCGCTCTTCTAGCGCTACCCATAGCTCTCTTGCATCCATGATCGACATATACTCCAATCTGAGTGCCTTGTCCATATGGCGTCGCATCAAGATAACTGCTTGAGCATGCTTTGTAGGTGTTCGTACGAACACACGATCTGGGTTAGGTGCCTGGATTATGGGTAATATTCCCTTTGAAGTGAGGTGGTTCTCAACATCGGTTACCTAACTGTGGTAATCCGAGCATGTTGAGTCAAGCATGGGAAAGTCGAGTCTAGGTTCATTCGACATCCCGAAAATAAGAAGAGAAGATATATTAGTTTCGGAGCTAAACTTCCACGAAAACTAAAAGAATAAGATTTTCCGAGCTATGCTACCAAGAAATCAATTTCCAAGAATCTTTTTTGGATTAGACCAAACATTAATGTTTTAATATGGTCACAATTTGATGCTTACGGACGCTCTTAGTCCAAGCATTATGAACACTCTTAGTTCATACAAACGCTCTTAGTTCGTTTAATTATGAACACTCTTAGTTCATGCGAACACTCTTAGTTCATTAAGCGTGAATTCCCACAATTCCGCTTTGTTAAATACTCAAAACCATTTGGCAACATATATTCCAATATTGTGCAGAAAATAAAAGGAATTTAAAATACAATAAAGCAGCAACCTTAATTATAAAAAACTTACGTGATTGTTCTTGGCTTGAAGACACGCGCATGTTGGAGCAGGCGTGTTTTAATAAACTGCAGCAGCAAGAGCAGTGACCGAACGGTGAGCAGCAGCAGCGACTAGTGGCAGCAGCGACAGATTTGGCAGCAGGAAGGTTTTCGGCAGCAGCAGGGTTTTCCGGTGCAGCAGGGACTTTTTCCGGTGTGCAGCAAGGAGGTTTTCGGTGTGCAGCAGCAGCAGCAAGGTGCGGCAAGGGTAGAAGGGGCTGCAGTGGCTTGCTGCAGGTTGCAGGAGGCTGCTGCGCAGGTTGCAGAAGCAGCGGTAGTGGGTTGTTGAAATTCGGAGCAGATTCTCTTCTGAACAGCTTTCACTTCGATTGGTGTACAGGTCTCAAAATAACTCCGATAAGGCTGAAATTCGGAGGTCAGATGGAAGAGACAGAGACAACCAACCTTGATGAAGAAAGTATTTTGATATGAGGTTCCGAACTAGATGTTTCGGGGCTTGCAAGAAGACGGACGTGCACAGGAAAGGGGAAGGATGTAGTTGGTGTGCGTTGGTGCTGCAGGGGCAGCAGACGTGCAGTGGTACTACAGGGGCAGCAGGGATGCGTGCGCAGGGGCACGTAGGTGCTGCAGGGGATGAAGAAGATTTTTGGGTTTTTGGTTTTTGGTTTGTTCTTAGGCTAAGGTTAAAGCTCGTGCTGATAACGTGTTGTAGATAATTGGAAAAATTGTATTGTATTGTATTCATCTCACCATGAGGTTTATATAGGGTTACATCATGTATACAAAAGGCAATACATAATAGCTATACTAATCACTCGTATACATTACGAGTCTGTCAATCGCATACATTACGAGTATGTCAATCGCACATTACAAGTATGTCAATCGCATACATTAAGCAATACTTATTGCATGAATATTCATTATTATTTACAACATGAAACAGGTTTTGTAGACACGAAAACCTGAATTTTGGGCCTGAAATGAAATGAGTCGGTCAATGTTCAGTCCCTGTTGGGACAAATGTGGGTTTTGGTCCTGAACCGTACATTTCAGTCTTGTAAAATCAGGTTGGGCCTAGCTCATGCCTAAGCCTAATACTCTACCTCTTTTTTTTTTTCTAGGAAAACATATGACATGTGCTCAGACGCTTACCTAGGCCTTGGGTAAGTAACCCTGAGGAGGTTGTGGGCTTGGCTGACGGAAACCACCTAAGAGCAAGTTCACCCGTTAGGTCACCAGGTCACCTACTATTCACTGCTTTTTATGTGTTATTTCACCCTCTGGGCCACGAACACAGTGTATTTCGTGCCCTGGGTCACCCTGGATAACTTTCTGGGTCACCATGGTGACCTGCACAGTGTATTTTGTGACCCAGAGAATGAAAATATACACTAAAAAATAGTGAATAGTAGGTGACCCAACGGGTGAACTTGCTCTAATAGTGGTTGCTAGGATACCTGACGTCAACAAGGGCAGTTGCGGTGGCTCAGCCTACCAACCAACTACAGAAGCTAGAGGCAGTGGGACCGGGGCAAGGACCGTCGACGCCGAAACCCGCAGCCCACTTAGAGGAGCAACAACAGAGGAAAGCCCTTAAAGCCAACAACACCCTACCTCAAGTGCCACAAACCATGAACATGCAAAAACATAGCTAGATCATATAGTAGACAAAGGAACCTCCTATTAGGACGCTCCCTTATCACAACCTTGCGAGAAATGACCAAATATTGGAGATGGTTGTTATGAAAGGATCCGAGTTGTGCAACAAGAAACACATCGGTCCCATCCTCCTCTCCACCTTGAAACCCGACGGAGCCTGATCTCCATGGATGACCAACGGCACCTCCATACGAGATACGATGTCTTCAACCACCACCAGGTCGTTTTGATTGACAAGACAGGGAGATGGAGATAAAGGAACCTAAGCCAAAAAACAAAAACAAAACTGTTTTGGGGACTTGGGGTCAGAAATGAAGGCAGGGCCGGCCTTACCCATGGGCATCGTTGGCGACAGCCCAGGGCCCAACATAGAGGGGGCACCAGATTTTATCAATAAGATTTAATATATATAACATATATATTTAATTATATATGTATAGAGAGTGGAACGTGAAAAAAAAAAAAAAAATCAGATTTCTAAACTCATATCACATCTTTACTTCTTCTTCTTCTTCCAACGCACAATGGCAGGCACAAAATTGATTATCCAAGCATCTCTTGCTCTCTCCCAAGTCCCAAACCTTGAAACCCAGCAAATTTTTTCTTTAAATTGGTTTCAATGGTTACTCAATTCTTCAGTTCATTCTCATCCATCACCCAATCTTTCTCCTCTCCATGTTTATGTTATTCTACGATGATCATACAAATTTTTCAGCTTTCCATCGATATAGGCTGAGGTACAAATCAAAATAGGTATTGTGTTGTAAATGATAATGACTATTCATGCAATAGGTATTGCTTAATGTATGCGATTGACATACTTGTAATGTGCGATTGGCATACTTGTAATGTGCGATTGATTAGTATAGCTATATATTATGTATTGCCTTTTGTATACATGATGTAACCCTATATAAACCTCATGGTGAGATTAATACAATACAATACAATTTTTCTAATTCTCTACAACATGTTATCAGCACGAGCTTTAACCTTAGCCTAAGAACAAACCAAAAACCGAAAACCCGAAAATCTTCTTCATCACCGCAGCTCCTAGCCCATGCTAGCCTCACCTGCAGCACCTACGCGCCCCTGCGCATGCATCCCTGCTGCCCCTGCAGCACCACTGCACGTCTGCTGCCTCTGCAACACCAACTGCATCCTTCTCCTTTCCTGTGCACGTCCGTCTGCTTGCAAGCCCCAAAACGTCTAGTTCGGAACCTCAGATCAAAATACTTTCTTCATCAAAGTTGTTCAGCCTTATCGGAGTTATTTTGAGACCTGTACACCAATCGAAGTGAAAGCTGTTTAGAAGAGAATCTGCTCCGAATTTCAACAACCCACTGCCGCAAGTGCTGCAGCTCCCTAGCCGCAAGCCTTCTGCAGCCCCTGCTGCCCCAGCCTCCTACCGTACGCATACTGCAGCCCGTGCAACAGCCGGCCTGCAGCCCTACCTTGCTTTCTTGCTGCACACCGAAAGCTTTGCTGCACACCGAAAACCTTGCTGCTGCCGAAAGCCTTGGACCATCACGCCTGCTCCAACACGCGCGTGTTCTCAAGCCTTGGACCATCACGTAAGTTTTTGTGATTAAAGTTGCAGCTTTCTTGTATTTTTTAAATTCTTTTATTTATTGACGAATTGTGAAATATATGAACATTTAATTTTGAGTATTTAATAAAGCGGAATTGTGGGGATTCACGCTCGGACTAAGAGCGTCTATAAGCATCAAATTGTGATCATATTGTTTGGTCTAATTAATCCAAAAGAGATTCTTGGAAATTGATTTCTTGGTAGCATAGCTCGGAAATCTTATTTTTTTAGTTTTCGTGGAAGTTTAGCTCCGAAACTAATATATCTTCTCTTCTTATTTTCAGGATGTCGAAGTCAATGTTGGACGGATCACGAGGTTTCGTTAAAAACCAAAAATCCCAAATCTGTTTCAACTTAGGATTACAATGCACCCTTCTATCCCCTTCTGTTTCCTGCCATCTTTTTCTCTCTTTTCTGCTATTTGACATTTTCTTTAGATTAGTATTTGTTTTGTGTGCTATTTAGTTTTGTTTTGTTATTTGTTTTCTTTTGAGTGAATTATAAATCTCTGGCATCGAACGATCCTTGCTTACTCTATATTGCTAACGACTTTATTTTGCAGGGTTAAGTTGAAGGCTTGATTTTAGCGTATCAGTCGTTGAAGATGAACTGATGAAGATTGAATGGGGAATTAGGGATCGAGGGTTGAAGAGCTGATTAGCTGAAGTCGTATACTACTTGGATCGACTGAGGTCGAGTACCCCAACATATTTGAGCCCGTTTTAAAGCCCAATTATACAAATACACTTGTACTTGGTCAATATTCGGTACTAATCAGTTTTTTTTTTTTTTAAAAGACATGGACGGGGCCCGAACTGTTCAGTATATACTTTGGTCTGGATTTTAACTATAGCTCTAAAAAATTCAAAAAGACCGGACTGTACAGGTTTGTCCATGACGAGTTGGGGCTGAGCTTTCGGGCTAGAACAATCGAGACTAGTTCTGATGCTTAATCTAGCTTTGTGGAGAGAACTCGATTGCTTGGATTGGAGGGAATTTTGGTTGGTAAAGTTACTCCAGTGGTCGTCATGTCACTTTCAGCTGAATTTTCAGTTAGTAAGAAGAGGAGGAACCAATCATTTAGTAGTACTCTCCTGCCCAAGGAGGGAGCTCTAAGCTCGAAGTTGAAGACTCATAATTCTTATGCAAGGAAGAATCATCTCCTACGGGAAATAAATCATCCCCTACAAGAGAGAAATCATCTTTTACACTTAAGCACTTATCCCTTAAGGCCTCGTTTGGTTCACGGAAATGAAAGTAATTCATTTGTCTTTCCCATGGGAAGGGAAATGAAATTTCCCAATAACTTTCCATTCCGATGTTTGGTAACGTAAGGAAAGTTATCAGGAAAGTTGTTAAAAAGTTGATAAATAATGTAATGTTGAGTCACAAATAACTTATGCAATTGTGCCCCATAATTATGAAAATTGATTTGTCTTCCATGCTATTTTGCCCTTTTTAATCCATTTCCTTTTATTTGTAGGAAACCTTGCATTGAGAATAAAATGACTATTTGAGGCTTGAAATGCGGAGGTTTGAAGCTAGGGGAAGAAGACACGGAGATTGGAAGAAAATTGCAAATCAACTTTTCCGGCGATTTTTCCGGCAAACTTTTCCGGCGACTTTTCCGGCGAGCCGCCACTCATGGAGTGTCTTTTCTCCAGCAAAGGAGGACCATGGTGGTGAGAATATCCCATCACTTGAAATTCAAATATCTCCCTTCACCTTGTCCTTTTGTCACCTTGCCAATTTGGGACCATTTGGGAGACAATGGTGTAAGAGCATCTTTTGCACACTTTGGAACCATAGAGGACACACATAGCTGATCAAAGAGAGGCAAAAGACCAATTCTTCAGCATTCTTGACTCCATTCAATCATCTTCATCCTATCCAAGATCCATTTTCTCTCTAGGGAAGAAACCACCATTTCCACCACTAAAACCACCATCTCCACCTCTATAACCTCCATTTCCTCCACCACTCAACACCACAACTCACCTTAGAGATCCCAAATTTCACTATTCTTACCAATATCAAGAGCTTGGAGCAAGGAGAATGAGGTGACTACCACCACATCATGTTCTTGGAGACCCATCTCCACCACATCTTCCGGCATCATCAATAGTCACCCTTTACTCTCTATCTCTTTATGTATTTGATGTTTAATAGAATGTTGAAGCTTGTGTATCTAACTATGTGTGAGTAATGAACTAGTTGGGGCTAGGGTTGAAAGCCCTAGCCAAACTTGCTTGTATTGATGCTTTTGTTTATAAATTGATGCAAATTCATGTTGTCATTCTCACATGCTAAGTCAATAGTTGAATGCATTACTTAGACCTAATCAATTTGAGTTATGTGTTTGCCATGACATGAAGTTTTTCCTAGAGATTGATTACCTTTAGGCAAAAAGGGAGCATGAAAGCACACCATGTGTGCATGTGAGGGTAGTGAGCTAAAATCACCTAGAGATAGGATTTGCTTGCTTGGTTACCTAAACTCTAAGCTTTATGCATTTAGGGGCAAAGGATTGAGACCTATCCGGTAATTGAATTTGTCTCTAGGTAGTTAGCTCTAGACTTATCCGGTTAGAGTTAATAAAATGAAAGGGGTTTAAGCCTTAGTAGTCCTATCCGGATGCTAAGAGGGTAGTTGGACAATTAGCTTTGCATCATTCATATTCAATTGCTTTAATGCTTGCAAGGGAGGCAAAAAGTGAAACCCGATGCTCTAACTCCCATCCATTTGATAATAACTTGTTTAGTTTAGCTTAGTTTATATTACTTGCTTTCATTGTCTCAATTTGAATAGAAACCAATCTCAAAATCAAAATCAAATCTCTACACACCATCTTGCACATACTCACCATGAACTTTGGTTCACTTGTGAGTCTTTGTTTGTGATTGTACATTTGCATATTCTTCTAGTTTTTCCTTAGGTTTTCCCTAGCTAGGAAAGGATTTACCAATCCTCGTGGGTTCGACATCCTTACTTAATCCCCTATTCTATAACTTGTACCTCTTGCACTTGAGGGTGGCTTCAATGCTAACATGTAATAAAAAAATATGTTGTGAGTAATAAATGAAAGGAAATAAGGGGGAAAGTGATTCCTTTAGGGTTTGGAAGGAACCACTTTCCCCTTTATTTTCCCTTCCTTCAGGAAATGATTTCCTTTCCTTTTGCATCCCAAACGCAGGAAAGGAACAAGTTTCATTTCTTGATGCTTACTTTCCGCGAACCAAACGTGGCCTTAATGATAAAAAGTCAGCAATTAGGGTGATGAGTGATGTTGTACGGCAAGCTATACTGGATATGTTGAATGAGGAAGCTTATCCAAAAGTTTTAATATAGTAATGGTGACCACATAGTTAAATTGGAGTATAGGAGTTGATTTTTTTAGTTTTTGTTTTTTCTGTAATTTGTTAATTTTTATGTGTTTATGATTAATATAAGTAACGCATCTCATACCATTGAAAGTTCCGTATTTCCAAGTAATTTAGTATCCAATCATTAATTTTTGGGTTAATCGACCCTCTTCAATCTTTGGTCGACTAAGATGATATTAAAAATGAACAAAAGTAAAAGAACATGTAGTCGTGCCACTCATGCGCGCAACTCATATTGCTTGATATAAATCATTTCTTTTTTTTCAATGACTAAGCAGTAAAAAATTAAACTTGAGGTTTAGACCTAAATCACTTTTGACCAATAACCAAATGTAATAAAACCTTTGCGCTCTGGTTTCTTCCTCTCAAGTTGAGAGTCGGTGACGCTCAGCCCCACCCCTCGTGGGCACTTTTGCCTGAGTTCCAGCCTATATCGGAGACATTTTACCTCTATTTGTCCTTTCAGTTGTTTTCACTTCAGGTTTGTTTGAGCCTCTATTGCCTCTCTTCCTTGTACTCTGCTGTCTTCGGCGGTTCTATTTTCCTGCCCTCTATCATAGTTTATAAATATGTTCCATGAAGCTCTATTGTAACTCTATAAGTGAGGTTTTCTCACTAGCGCACACATATCCGAATCCGGCAGTGTATCAAGGGATTGTTCATCCTTTAGGTCTCTGTCTCTTTGATCCCTTTATGGATCTCATGAGTCATGAATCTAAATTTGGTAGTGCATTAAGAGACTGTTCATGTTTTGGGTATACGTCTCTTCGATCCCTTTGAGGGTCTTCACTTTTCCTATCTTCCTCTTCTTTGTCTACACTTTTCCTATCTTCCTCTTCTTTGTCTAGTAGTATTGGTAGTAAAGATTGATCTTCATTGCGGAGATGATTTGGGATTTGTTTTTCTTCGTTGTGTTTTTGGTTTCATGTTGTATGGGTGTTTTGGAATCAACATCAATGCCTCCTAAGATTTATCATTCTTATCGAATCTTATAGCCCGAAGCAACTTCCTCTACTACAGTGCAGACGACGCTGCAGCGTCCTCATCCTTGATGTGTTCCTAATAGGGTGGTTACGAGTTTGGAGTAGGAAAATCCTTTTTACTACGTGTGCAATTAAATACTTTCCTCTCAAATATTTACGTCAGAAAATCCTTTTTACTACGTGTGCAATTAAATTCAACCAATTAGGAGTAGGAATGTAATCCAACTTCGGAAATAAAGTCTATATTCAACAAGTCATTCTAGAATATGCACCCACTTCCTTTTCCTGCAAGGTTTCGGAATCCTTCTCTGTCCTGGTTGCATCAACGTCTATAAATACCAACCTCTCAATACATCATGTAATCTATTAATCGTAAAGCGTTGAAACTAAATAACAGAACAAATTAAATATATGGGTCAAGGTTTAGGAACTCAGGGGGGCTCAAATCAACAGAGCGATCAAAACCCTAATGGCGACAAGAAGGAGAAGAAGTACGAGCCGGCAGCTCCGCCGGCTCGAGTGGGCAAAAAACAGCGCAAGCAAAAAGGCCCCGAAGTTGCGACTCGGCTTCCAACGGTGAGGCCTCTCACCAAATGCAAACTCAGGCTATTGAAGCTAGAAAGAATCAAAGATTATCTTCTCATGGAGGAAGAGTTTGTATCAAACCAAGAGCGACTCAAACCAAAAGAGAATGCAGAAGAGGAAGACAAATCCAAGGTGGTTGAAGGTCTCCGAGGGTCACCTCTGGACGTTGGCACTCTCGAAGAGCTCATCGACGACAATCACGCAATTGTGTCGTCCTCGTCCGGGACACACTACGTTGGGATCATGTCGTTTGTTGACAAGGACCAGCTGGAGCCAGGCTGTGACGTTTTGCTCCACAACAAGCAGCATTCCGTTGTGGGGCTTCTTCAAGATGAAGTTGATCCAATGGTGGCGGTAATGAAGGTTGAAAAGGCTCCGGTGGAGTCGTACGCCGACATTGGTGGGTTGGAGTCCCAAATACAGGAGATCAAAGAAGCCGTTGAGCTCCCGCTCACACATCCCGAGCTATATGAAGACATTGGAATCAAGCCTCCGAAGGGTGTCATATTATACGGAGAGCCCGGAACAGGCAAGACATTGCTTGCGAAAGCGGTGGCGAATTCGACGTCAGCGACTTTCTTGAGGGTTGTTGGGAGTGAGTTGATTCAGAAGTACTCGGGAGACGGTCAGAGGCTAGTGAGGGAGATCTTCAGTGTTGCTGATGAGCTCTCGCCCTCGATTGTGTTCATCGATGAAGTTGATGCAGTTGGAACAAAAAGGTACGATGCGCATTCTGGCGGGGAGCGTGAGATTCAGAGAACCATGCTGGAGTTGCTCAACCAGTTAGATGGTTTTGATTCCAGAGGAGATGTGAAGGTGATTCTCGCCACAAATAAGATTGAGAGTCTCGACCCGGCCTTGATTCGACCTGGGAGGATTGACAGGAAAATTGAGTTCCCGCTACCTGATATCCAAACTAGAAGGCGGATCTTTCATATTCACACGTCGAAGATGACGTTGGCCGACGATGTCAACTTGGAGGAGCTGGTGATGACGAAAGATGAGTACTCCGGGGCGGACATAAAGGCCATATGCACTGAAGCCGGGATGCTTGCTCTGAGGGAGAGACGCATGAAGGTCACTCATGGGGACTTCAAGAAGGCAAAAGAGAAAGTGATGTACAAGAAGAAAGAAGGGATTCCCGAGGGCCTTTATTTGTGAGGAAACCTAGCTACTTACTTTTATTCATTCTACGGTCAAAGTTGATTGTATTTTCTTTTCTGGATTCAGCCCTTTAATTTGATTTCGATCATTGTTTTATGATGTGCAATACCTATAGGATTTATATTATGTATTGTGAATGCACATATATTCACGATGCACCCCAACAAATGTTAAATGATGTAAAATATCATAAATTTCATGGATGAGTCAATGTTGGAATTGTGTTACAAATGATCGATCTATATACAGAAGTTGTGGTCGCCTTAATTAATTTGTTTTCATTCCCACTTTTTTGCAAACCTATGAATCATTCCATCCGATGCAACTAAATCTAGTCCATAAACTTAAGTTCTTTTAGTCATCACGTTAAATGGATTTGCTATTCTTGAAACACATATAACCTCTCAATTTGTATAGAGCTACACACCATTCCTCAAAATATCACCCACGAGTGTACTTGTCTTTTGTCCTCTTTCTCTCTCCCTGCTTTCCTGCAGGGAAAGTCGAGTGCCAAGATCAGCAAGATTAGTGTGTTAAAATCCTAATGCGCCGCCGTACATTAGGCCTTATGGTGTACCGTGGTAGACTTGAGGCCGCAAAATCGACTTTAACAATCAGCCAATATTTCATAGAATTTCTAGACCTTTTTTCATTGTTTTTCAACAATCAGCAACTTCTTCTCTTTTCTATTTTTTTCCTTCTTTTTCTTTTTACTTTTTAATGATTATGAACCTGATTGGAAATAAAGGTATGATACATAAATACATATAACTTCAACTTGCGTCGCCAAAAGTACTGGCTACAACTATATATACAAGCCTCAATGATTTTTGACGGCCGCATGCATCATATTTTTACTTAACCATAGTGTGATTCCTGCCCCCTTGTACTAACTTGGTTGACAATAGTGTGATTCTTGCACCTGGGCCTTCTCCTACAAAGGTTGGAACTAGCTAGTGTGTGGGTACGTAATGAGAATTTATCTCATCCAAATTGGTGTTAGGATCCTTATGGGTCTGCCTCCCTTTAAGGACTGCTGCAATTTTTGTTGCTCTTGAAATTTCATCTCATAAGCAAATTTCGTTCCTCCACATTTACTATTGCTCATCTTCCCCGAATGTCTATAGGAACTAAGATTGCCAATCTTTCCACCTTGAACCAAACTCTTAGAGGAATAGTTAGTTCCACCTCGAACAAAGCTCCTTTCTCAATGATAGAAACCCCTTACTTGCTTAACTTTTATCAGAACGAGTGCTCCATTACCTTAACCCACAATCATCTTGTGGTCTTCAAAATCCAAAGTCCCAAGAAATATCAGATTTCTCTCGAAACTAGAAACATGGCGACATTCACTAAAGTCATTTGATCCATCATGCACCTCAATTTTGATTGTTCTAACACTAGCGACTTCGTAGGTTTTATGCACAAACCCACTTCACTAAACCTTCCTACACAGGCCCGTAGGAAGAAAAAATCAATCTGTATGTGTTCGAAACAACCCATATCTTAGATCCACTCAGCTTGTGGCTTCTCTTAACATGATGTGATCACGATTGCATCTCCATAATCTTCTTCGAAATCTTCACTAGCCATGCCTATAGTAGTTCCTCAATTTTCCTTAGCCTTCAACTTTCCACATTAATAACTGATATGCTCAAAACTCATACAACAATAGCACTCCACCTCTTGTCTCTATCTTGATTTCCAAATTTCTCCAACGTCTTCATGGTCACTCTTGAACCAAGAGCTCTGATACCACTTGTTAGGAAATTCGGGTCACCTTCCAAATTCCCTAGCCCAAGACCGAAACCGAATGAAGACAGTAATCACAAACTATGCAAGCAAACACAAGATTGTTGACAAGGTTCGGTCAAACAGTTGACCTACGTCCCCGGGTGATGGTGATGGTGGGTCTACTAAACGAGAAGAAGATTACAAACTTTTGAAGAACGTTTTGGTTCTTCCACTCAAATAACCTCTCTCCTCACAACCCAAATTCTCAATAGAGAATTCCCAAATACACCCGATCTCTCAAAGCTTGCAACTCTCTAAAATCTCTCAAATTATCAGAACACTCAATTGATCCACACGGATCTCTCTAAACGATGTCTCAATGGCACCCTCCAGAATGAGTCTCTTTCAACCCACAACGGCACCTCCTAGAATGAGTCCCTTTCAACTCACATCTTCTCTAAATTGTGTCTTCCAATCTCCGAAAGCACACACCAAACCAATAACCCTGAATGACTATTTATAGGCTCACGATTAGTCCAACTCCCAATAGGATCTTCAATCCTAAACCTTTACTTCTAAAGAAAAACTCCATAAATCCTAGATACACTAGAATTGCTTACCCAAAGCCTTCAGAAATAAAGAATCCAAAACAGACAAGGAATTAGATATTGAGCCGCAATCCTAACAATTGGCATGACATCTTTGAGGAGGAACATGTTGTAGAGATCTCATCCATTGCGTACAATCAAGTCAGATTGAGTTTGTTTGTGCTTTTATGGAGAAAGGGTGACGAAGTTTCAAACAAGATAAGTTTAAGAGCAAGTTCATCCGTTGGGTCACCAGGGCAGGAAACTATTCACTGCCACTGGATCTTTGCTTCCACCCGTTGGGTCAGGGTCACCAGTCAGTTACTGTTCATCAAATATTTTTTTTTTTTTTTTTGTAAAATGAGACATGTATGATGTAAATAAATAGTATTGATAAACAATTTGAAAATGCAATCAAAGAAAATTTTATTGGTAGACAAATTATATGTCCACCGACACTCTTTTTTTTTTTTTTAACTCCACCGACAAAGTTTTTGAAAAGATTTTCACATATTTAAAACTCCACCGACACTTTTATCATGTACACCACCGACAAATTTTTTGAAAAGTGTGAAATTTTTTTGCTTTTCCACCGACAATTTTGTCCACCGACAAGTTTTTTGAAAAGTGTGAAAATATTTAAAAATCCACCGACGCTTTTATCACATGCACACCACCGACAAATTTTTTGAAATGAGTGAGTGATAACCCACCGACACTTTTATGTGTGAAAAATTTCAATAAATAGACATGATGTTTTCACTACATACACACACCATCCGAGCTTAACAAACCTTCACCATTTTCATATCTCTAGCATTACATATTTCCTAAATTTCCCTCGTTGCAATGAACAATTTCTGGGATCAAATTCGACGGTCTCAGGATGAAGATGATGAAGAGATGATGGCCGCCAACGCCATTGTCATCGCTGCAGTGGCAGAAGAATCTGGAAACCAACACCGAGGGCGCGGTTCTCATCCGGGTCGTGCACCAAATGAGGAACCACTTAGAGAAGAAAGGGGCAAAGGTATGTTGGCCGACTACTTTGTCGACCGGCCAGTGTTCAAAGATCCGGTGTTCCGAATACGTTACAGGATGAGTCTCAATCTCTTCAAGCGTATATCTACTGACCTTTGCCAGTATGATCGTTACTTTATTCAAAGGTCAGATGCTACCGGCAAAGTCGGACTGCTTCCGGAGCAGAAGATGACAACTGCCTTGCGAATGCTTGCTTACGGTGCAGGGGCAGATCAATGTGCTGAGTATTGTCGGATGGCGAAATCCACCTCCGTCGCAGCCCTTCAGCACTTTACACGAGGAATTGTTGATCTTTACTCAGCAGAATACCTCCGCGCTCCTACTGCAACCGACCTCAGACGACTTCTTGCCAAAGCTGAGAGGAGAGGTTTTCCAAGAATGATTGGGAGCATCGACTGTATGCATTGGCAAGGGAAGAATTGTCCGACAGGTTGGGCTGGAGAAAATAGTGGTAGGAAACAGATCCCCACTATCATCCTGGAAGCAGTCGCATCTTACGACACCTGGATTTGGCACGCATTCTTTGGAATGCCCGGGGCATGCAACGACCTGAACGTCTTGGCAAAGTCTCCGTTGTTTGATGAGCTTACCGCCGGTATAGAACCTCTGATCAAATTCCAAGTTAACAACAGAGCTCACAGTCTAGGGTACTATCTCGCCGACGGTATTTATCCTCGATGAGCGACTTTCTTGAAAACTGTTCGAAATCCTACACGCCCCAAGGAAATCGAGTTTGCAAAGGCTCAAGAGGGGTATAGGAAGGATGTAGAGAGATGTTTTGGTATATTACAGTCACGGTTTGGTATTGTTAGAGAAGCTGCTCGTGGGTGGCATAAAGAGGACATTCGATACATTATGTTGACGTGTATTATATTACACAACATGATTGTCGAAAATGAACGACCTGAAGACAGCGATGATGAGTTGGAGTCCGATGATGAGGAGGATAACAATATGAGGCCCAGGATTGCTGAGGTATGGGAGGGACCAACCGGTAGAGACTTTGATCCTGTTGGTAGAGATGCTCATCATATGAACGGATTCATGGACCGCTACCAACAAATTAGATCTGAGCACAGTCACTCCAACCTTCAGGAAGACCTCATTCAACACTTTTGGGAATTTCAAGGCAATAGGAGTATCTAGATCAAAGTATTTGTGTGTGTTTTCTATTAGTTTTTATGTTTTTAATTATGTTTGTGTGGTTTGTACTTTAGTTTTTATGTTTTTAATTATGTTTGTGTGGTTTCATTTAGCTTTTCTTTTGTAAGGGTATTATTCAAATAAATTTTCATTTCATCAATCTAATATTACATAAGTGAAAAACCAAGCATTGGAATCATAACAATACAATTATTTAAAATATATAACTCCCTAATTTTCCTAATCCTCATCTTCATTAGGAATCCAATTTGTGTTTGTGGGGTCATCCATATGGTTGGGGTTGGTGGATTCACCCGAAGAGAAATGTGGGGAAGGGACACCACCGGTGAATGGTGGTTGTGGGAAGCCACCGGGGAAAGGAGATTGTGGATAATACCCACCGGGGAATGGTGGTTGTGGATAGCCACCGGGGAAAGGAGATTGTGGATAGCCACCGGGGAAAGGAGGTTGTGAATAGCCACCGACAAAAGGAGGTTGTGGATAATATCCACCGGTGAATGGTGGTTGTGGGAAGCCAGATCCACGGGTTGCATCTTCAGCTTCTTTCTCTGCAATTTTTTTTTGTTTTCTTTGCCAGTAATTCTTTTTGGTTGGCGTCATCTTACTTGTGTCCATCTCCATAATTCGCTCTTCTCTCTCTTGATTTTTGAATTCCCTCTCTTGAATATCCAATTGCAAGCGTATATAATCTCGTTGTTGTTGGTCACGGAGATGTCGAGCATATTCCTCATCACGTTTCTCCTTGGCAGACAACATTGATGTTTGGTTGGTTGCTATAGTCTCCACAGCGGCTGTCAGAGGACTGGAATCATTAGATGTTTTCTTTCCTTTCCGAAGAGCTTCTTTGGCAGCCTTCTTTCCTTGAGGCCTCACCGAAGGATTGGGAGTTGCATCGGCGTTTACCTCATCTGCATCTATGTCCAACTGGACATGAGAATCAGGAACGGATTGTTGTGTGTACATCCGTTCAGTTCCTCCCCTGGAGGTTCCTCCAGCCGAAGAGGAATGGTTTGGAATGTCATTAAATTGTTGAAACCCCTTAACAATCTCGTAACATTCTAAACTAATGAAATCACCTTTTTTTGGTTTTCCCTTCGATTTGGTCATCGCAGCTCTCCACAAATCTTGTGCTTGACGTAGCTATTTAATTTAAACAAAAAAGTATAAATCTATTAGTACAAATATAAACGAGGTACAATGTATCAACTATTTAAATATACTCACCGTATAATGTATAATTTAAATAAAATGAAGTCTAAAGTATGATTATGAAGTACTAATTTGTCTGGCATGCAAAATCATATTCTATCTTATTTTAAATGCCCTCAGAAACTCACTAATAGACTTGATAAAGAGAGTGTAGATCTTTCTTCTGGGGTAAATCTGATCCAAGTATCAGTTGTGAGACAAACTCAGTGATTGCCTAATTCTAAGCTCAACTGTGTGCTCTCTTTTTTTCATCGTACATTTACAAAAACCTCCTAACAATTACACGCCTAGAAGGAACTTTAAACAAAGGCACAGCTATTGAAAAAATCTTTTAAATATATCCATCTTTCTCGATGTGAGAAAATGGAAGCTCATCCATCACAATCATCTCACAACCAACTATTACACATGACTCTTGCGTCCATTTCTTCATAACTACACTTGGATCCTACGTGGCATCACTAGCTAATACTTGTTGTTCTAAATTATCTCTACCATGATACAGTTTGCATACGTTCTCTATGCGCCTCCTAAGTGTACTAGTTCCATTGAAACTAGAATCATAAGCAAAATCTTAATTTGGTAGAAGCTCCCACGCCGTGCCACCACCGGCAGCAGCACCTATTTCTAATAGTGTCTATACTTTGTTGCATTGAATGATGATGAACCTATTTCTGGTTTTTCATTATATATGTTATGACCAAATTTGCAAGAATATGAAGACAAAAAATGCAGGAATCTATATATTGGCCACTTTTAACCCTCTTTTTTTTTTTTTTTTTTTTTGCTATTTCCGATAGTGAATATGTGGTCGGAAATAAACCCTATAATTTCCAACGACTTTCCGACGAAACAAAATCTTATCGGAAAATGACCATTTATTTTCCGACGACATCACACTTGGTCGGAAAAACAATTAGCGGCAACTTTTGCCGCCAAATTATAATTATTTCCGACCCCACTCTAAACTTTTTCCGAGAGGTTGTTTGCCGTCGGAAATAATGGTCATCCAAAATTTGTATTTCCGACGGGCAAAAATTTTTGGTCGAAAATACTGTCACATCCGACCAAATTCTTTTTTGGTCGGAAAAAGTCAGTCGGAAAAGGACATATTTTTTGTAGTGCTTCGACAGCGCAGTGGGGCTTGCCGGAGGGGGGGCTAGGGGTCTGAGAAGCCGGTCTGCAGTCGGGTGGAGTCGCTGGCGACGAGGTTGCGGCATTGCCCAGAAGCTTGCAGTTGCAGGTCCGGTCGCTGCCCAGAACGTGCAACCTCGATCTCCTCCGACCTTGATCGCTGCCCAGAACGGTCCGGGATGCCTCCGGCCTCCCTCCTGCAAGCCGTTCGCCGCCTGGAAGCTGTTGTTGCGTCGACGTCCGCCTGTGTCTATATATATATATATGTATATATTTCCTGAGAACGACTCCTCTCCTTACCAGTCAAGCGGCTTTGATCAATCCGACTTTTATTGGTTTTGAACGTCATAAGTTAATGATTCATGTTCGGATCAAACTACACTTTCAGTGCCTCATACAGGCTTTGGTACCTCTAGACTCGTTGCGACTATCCTATAGCAGAAGCAGATTGACATGTGAGCGAATCCAGGAAAGAACGGAATGGACTGGGTTTGCGCTTGTTTATCATGGGTTTGAAACAAGTTCCCGGATCGATTTCTCGTGTTTCGGTTAAAAGCATGCTTTCACCCACGCCTGCGGCCCCTATATATATATATATAGGGCCTTTCCACTAAGGGATCCTTTTTTTTTTGGAAATTTTAAGAGATCTCTTGTGGGACCCACTTTTCAATTGTATTTGGGCATCTCGACCATTCATTTTTTAGGTTCTAATGTATAGATCATTTCTGTAAATTTTAAGCCAAATTGATGATCGTTACGGTATCGAACTAGATTAAATCAATGGACGAACCGAATCTGTCCAACTTGAACCGTTCGTGTTCATAATTGTAAATCGCAGTTGTGAATGCCTTAATGATTATCAATTTGGTTGAATTTTTTTTTTTTTTGGTTGAAAATTACTGAGATAATCTACTCATATATACCTAAAAACTAAATGGTTAAGATGTGAATATGTGATTGAAAAGTGGCTCTAATGAGCGATCGAGGGGAGAGAAGATACTAGTGATCGAAGCCACTGGAGGCAACTGCAAAGAGTAGGGTGTGGGATTACTTCGACAAGTTTGAGAAGCATATTTACGAGCAAATTGATGGAAAACAAACAAAGGTTGTGCCATGAAGTCCGAGCTAAATGTAAGTACCGCTCCAAATTAAGATTTTGCTTATGATTCTAGTTTCAATGGAACTAGTACACTTAGGAGGCGCATAGAGAACGTATGCAAACTGTATCATGGTAGAGATAATTTAGAACAACAAGTATTAGCTAGTGATGCCACGCAGGATCCAAGTGTAGTTATGAAGAAATGGACGCAAGAGGCATGTGTAATAGTTGGTTGTGAGATGATTGTGATGGATGAGCTTCCATTTTCTCACATCGAGAAAGATGGATATATTTAAAAGATTTTTTTCAATAGCTGTGCCTTTGTTTAAAGTTCCTTCTAGGCGTGTAATTGTTAGGAGGTTTTTGTAAATGTACGATGAAAAAAAGAGAGCACACAGTTGAGCTTAGAATTAGGCAATCACCGAGTTTGTCTCACAACTGATACTTGGATCAGATTTACCCCAGAAGAAAGATCTACACTCTCTTTATCAAGTCTATTAGTGAGTTTCTGAGGGCATTTAAAATAAGATAGAATATGATTTGGCATGCCAGACAAATTAGATTTTACCAAAGTAAGCTTCTCACCTTTTGAGAGAGTATTAGATTTTCAACCTGAAAGCTTCTTCTGCATTTTAAGAATTTCATTCATTCATATTGAAAAGATCCTTCCAAAAAACAATGTTATGATCACCTAAGTACTTACCAATAGACGACTTGTATTGAATACCTAAACAACAAGCAATATCCCTTTTAATAGAGGCATTAATATTGGAAGAAAAATAAATAATGGATGCATTATAGTTGATTTGTTGGCCAGAAGCCTCAGAGAAAGAATCTAAAGTATAGAGAATATGTTTAGCAGCATAATGAGAAGCTTTAGCAAAGATAAGACAGTCATCTGCAAACATGAGATTGGAAACTTTAAGTCCATGGTTGGAAGAAAGGATACCAACCTGAGTTTTTTTATTTTTTATTGTTCAATCACACGGTGTCCTCAAATGCTTTCTAGGCCCATTAAAAGGACACCAACCTGAGTTCTTGGTTTAGTAGTAAGAAGATTGAGAGCTCTAATGAAATGTTCCATAAAAAGAATAAATAAATAAATAAGGGGATAAAGGATCCCCTTGCCTTATACCTCTAGTAGGTGCAAAGTTACCATAAGAAGAACCATTAATGAGAATTGAAAAAGAACCGTAGTTATACAAGTTCTAATAAGGTTGATCCAAGAATGATGGAACCCAAACAATTCTGAAAATCGTAAGCTTTCTCCAAATCTAATTTAATAGCTACACTTTCCTTTCTGCCTTATTTCTTATTAAAATAAATAAACATTGTAAGCTTTCTCCAAATGACCAAATCTAATCTAATAGCCATACTTCCCTTTCTGCCTTATTTCTTATTAAAAGAAGTAAACATCTCATGAGCAATGAGAATATTATCATGAATCAATCTAGTTGGTGCAAAAGCACCTTGATTCTTTGAAATGCATTTATCAAGTAATGGTCTTAGACCGGAAACAATAATTTTGGTAATAACTTTATGAGCAATAAATAATGCATAGACTCATGGGCCAATATTGATTAATGTTTCTGGATTCTCGGACTTTGAAATCAAGGCTATAGTAGTCTTATTAATAAGGGAGATGTCCAGATTATTAGAAAAGAAATTAGAAATTAGTTTATGAAGAAGGTCTTTTACCTGATTCCAAAAGGTAGGGAAGAAGATAACATGTAAACCATCAGGTCCCGAGGCTTTAAAAGGTCGAATATAATGAAGAGCTATAATCACATCTATTACAGTAACTGGAGCTAGGAGATGATTGTTATCAGAGTTAGTTATACAAGGTTCAATTCAAGAAATAAAAGAATTAATAGCTTCTTTACTTGGAATTGAAGATTGAGAAAAACGTCTCTTAAAAGAAGAGATAAGAATATCAGCAATCTGATAAAAATCATTGGTCCAAGAACCAAGATCATCTTTAACTTCAAGAATTTGGTTTGTTTTCCTTCTAATACGAGCTTGAGTTTGACTCGCTTTTGCAATTTTGACTGCTTTCGGATTTTGTACCTCGACCGCTGGAACTCCACGCACCCAATCCTCATCGACCAAACTCTCTCTGATCTCAACAAGCGTGAAATCCCTCTCAAGATCCAGCTCATCGTCTTCCTCGAAGAGTTTTACGACTCGCTCTTCACATCCGACCCGGATTCCCTTCCCAAAATCCCTCTTCCTGGAGGAGCAATTTTATGATATATACCAGCAGCAATTTGGCATTTATCAATATATTCAACGCAATTTGGGGTTTATCAATTTAGCGTAGATTCTCTTCTTGTTCTTCATTTTGGGTTCCTGGCTTTTGGTGTCTAAATTAGCGTTCTATAGCCACCAGGATCGAGGTTTTGGTGGTTTTGTGAAATGGGTTTAATTTTGTCATGGTTTTGAATAAATGGTTTATAGTGGGTGATTTGGTTTTGTGAAATGAGTTTAATTCTGTGATCGGTTTTAAAACGAGGGGAGAGTGATAAAACACACAGTAGTCCTCTGCTTACTAGTTTCAGTTAGGGGTCATCATGGCCGGGCTAGGGCCGGCCCTACCCTAAATTTTAGGGCTTAGGGTCGGGCCGGGCCGGGCCTAGTCAAAGTCGACAAAATTTAGGGCCGGGTAGGGTCGGGCCAGAGCTTAAATATGCTAACCCTTACCCGCCCGAAAAGCCCGATCCGTTAGGGCCGAAAGGACCGGGTCGGGCCGGCCCTCAAATAGGGCCAAATAGGGCCGAAATGGGCCAAAAAAGGGCCTTATTTTGTTTAACAAAAAAAAAAACATTATTTTTTTCTTCTCAAAATATGGCTTAATGGTATATATTTGTAATAAAGGACTCATTGTTTTTTATTGAACATATTTACCGAAGGTGGAAGTCACTGAAATGTTTACCACTACCATATATTCATATATGGACGACATCCAACGGTGCATTTTAAAAAATTCCATTTCGTCCCCCATTTTGCTCATGGAGGATAACAAGCCTAATAAACGAGTTATACTACATTAATAGGCATATAAGGATTATGTGCGATCCAAAAATTTTGAAATGGAAATCGACCAATCTGAAAATTCTCATATGTTTATACAACATTGATAGGTATTGTGTAAAAAAATTAGGCCGATCTGCCATGAATAAGGCGCCCAACGTAGCGGTCAACGCTTTGCACAAGCAAACTTCCCTAAGGGGAGCGGCACCATGCGCGGACAAACGTTGCGGAATTTTGACATCCGTAAGTAGACCCCCTACTCATGAGAGTGTGGGAGCTGAAAGATCGAAAAAAATGAATTGCCAAGGACCGGTTAAGAGCATATTTGTTTTATGTTCTATTTAGGGTATTGAGTTGACCGGGTAGATCGAGGTCCAACCGAATGCGGAAATTGTTGAAATTTCTACCACTAACATATATTCATATGCAAACAACATCCAGCGGTTCATTTTAAAAAATTCCATTTCGTCCCCCATTTTGCTCATGGAGGGTAACAAAGCCTAATAAACTAGTTATACTACATTACAAGACATATAAGGATTATGTGCGATCCAAAAATTTTGAAATGAAAATCGATCAATCGGAAAATTCTCATATGTTTATACAATAGTGATAGGTATTGTATAAAGAAATTAGGCCGATCCGCCGTGAATAAGGCACCTAACGGAGCGGTCAACGCTTTGCACAAGCAAACTTCCCAAAGGGGAGCGACACCATGCGCGGACAAACGTTGCGGAATTTTGACATCCATAAGTAGACCCCCTACCCATGAGAGTGTGGGATCTGAAAGATCGAAAAAAATGAATTGCCAAGGACCGGTTAAGAGCATATTTGTTTTATGTTCTATTTAGGGTATTGAGTTGACCGGGTAGATCGAGGTCCAACCGAATGTGGAAATTGTTGAAATTTTTACCACTAACATATATTCATATGAAAACAACATCCAGCGGTTCATTTTAAAAAATTCCATTTCGTCCCCCATTTTGCTCATGGAGGGTAACAAGCCTAATAAACTAGTTATACTACATTAATAGACATATAAGGATTATGTGCGATCCAAAAATTTTGAAATGAAAATCGATCAATCGGAAAATTCTTATATGTTTATACAATAGTGATAGGTATTGTGTAAAGAAATTAGCCCGATCCGCCGTGAATAAGGCACCTAACGGAGCGGTCAACGCTTTACACAAGCAAACTTCCCTAAAGGGAGCGGCACCATGCGCGGACAAACGTTGCAGAATTTTGACATCCATAAGTAGACCCCCTACCCATGAGAGTGTGGGAGCTGAAAGATCGAAAAAAGTGAATTGCCAAGGACCGGTTAAGAGCATATTTGTTTTATGTTCTATTTAGGGTATTGAGTTGACCGGTTAGATCGAGGTCCAAACGAAGGCGGAAATTGCTGAAATTTCTACCACTAACATATATTCATATTTAAATAACATCCAGCGGTGCATTTTAAAAAATTCCATTTCGTCCCCCATTTTGCTCATTAAGAAGTTAACATTACATTGGTAAAATGGTTTCAACTCGACCAATTGATTATTTTTAGTTATGTTGATTACTTGATTTATTTCAAAATTGGTATTACATGAATATATTGTCCAATTTGAAATAATAGCTTTGTAATTATTACAGTTAATTAGTTAACAGTAATTATTGGTAAATATTAAAATACACATAAGATTAGATTAAAACGGCGGCATTTTTGCCGAATTAACGGTTAATTCTTTAAAAAAAATTATTTTTTTCTTCTCAAAATATGGCTCAATTTAAAAGACTCATTTCCTAATATGGCAGATTGAAATAATTTTCTACACTTCCATAGTTTTATACATATAACACATGTAATAGAAAATAACAAAAATAAAATATAAATTTTAGGGCCGGGTTAGGGCCGGGCCGGGCCTAGCCCTTACGGGCTCAATCAGGCCGGGCTGTAGGGTAGGGCCGGGCTTTATTTGTGTGACCCATACCCTACCCTAAATAAAAAAGGGTCGGGCCGGGCGGGCTTAGGGCCCAAGGGCCATATGATGAGGCCTAGTTTCAGTTATGTGTTACTAGTTCAGGTATGAAGGAAGAAGATAAGGGTTAAAAATGTAATTTAGCTCCTAGGTAGGTTTAAAGTGGGAAAGTTAACGTCCACGTCCACATCAGCAGTTAACGTCTAATTTGGACGGAATCTGAAAAATTGGACACAGCTGATTAAAATTGAAAAGCTCAGGGGTGTTTCTAATTAAATTGAGACCATATGGACTAACATGAAGTTACCCCCAAACCTCAGGGGGTAATCCATATTAAAAAACAACAAAAATGTAAGGGGGTATTCGGGTATTCTGGAAGGGACCACCACGGTTCCGCGGGAGGGGGCGGGGGCGGGGAATGAAAATCAAAATCCTCAAACAAAAAAATAGATAATGATAAGTGAATAAAAAGAAATCAGAGCTACATAAGAAATTAAAAGAAAATTCTCAAGAAGCTACAAGAAAAATAAAAAATTAAGTTTCTTGATACGTGTCCTATTTCTCAAAGGGTAGCAATGCAAGCTAACTTGAAACTTTTTAGCAGAAGTATGAGATGCACTTAATCTCTTTTTCGGTTGCTTAGGGTGAAACTCACTAAGGGCAAGTTCACCGGGCTTGTTCTTGCCCGGGCACCACGTCAAAAGGAGGCTGGGGGGGAGGATTTCGCCACTGTTCATCCTTCCACCGGAACTGGGGCAAGACTACAGGGGGAGGCCCAGGGCACCAACTCGGGCACCATGGTGACTGAGCCCGTGACCCAGGCTGCCAGGCTGGCCCAAGAAGAAGAGAAGAGGGGAGACGCGCGTAGCCGAAGACGTGAAGGCCAACCGCTTGTCTTCTAGCGGCGACAGGGCAGCAGGTGCGTTGGGTGCCACGATTTTGTCGTCTAGTGGCGTGGAGGTGCAGTGGAGGTGCGACGTGGCGTGTAGCCGTTGGGCTACTTTGCAGTTTGAATGTAACGGTCCACAGATCTGGACCGTTGATTTTGAGCCTTAAAGGGATCTGACGGCTTCCATTCTGGTAGAAGAGGTTTAAAAAAATAAAAATAAATAAATAACCGTTAGATTACAACGGTAACAAAAAAAATATAACCACAATTTCCTATAAATACCTCACCTCCTATTTTACTTCTCACACCAAAAAAATCATCTTTCTTCCTCAAAATTTTTTGTTTCTTCTCCTCATAGCTTTCATACTCTACAATTTTTTGATTCCAATATGAGTGTACGAGGCAATACGATTGTCGAACCCGTAGGAGATCCAAGTATTGATGGGACACGTTGGCAGACTATTGAAGACATTCAATTGTGCAAGTCTTGGAGGGCTGTTAGCCAAGATCCGGCAAAGGGTACGGAACGAAGAAAAGATGATCTATGGATAGAGGTACGCCAACACTATGCCGAACATTGGGATGAATATGTCCGATCATTGCAAGCTTTTCAAGGGAGGTGGAAAACCTTGAAAGTCGAACTTTATGCTTGGCATTGTGCGTTAAGGCAAGCGAAGCTTTGGTACAATAGTGGTGCGAATATGATTGATGAGGTATGAATTTGTAGTGTAACACAAATATTAATTTTTATGATTCTTTTAGTGTATATTAAAATTTAATTAGTTGATACATCTTACTTTAAATTATTAGTTGAAATATTTTGTTGATAATTATACTTTAAATTATTAGTTGATATATTAAAATTTAGTTGATAATTATACTTCAAATTAGTACTTCATAATCATACTTTAGACTTCATTTTATTTAAATTATACATTATACGGTGAGTATATTTAAATAGTTGATACATTGTACCTCGTTTATATTTGTACTAATAGATTTATACTTTTTTGTTTAAATTAAATAGCTACGTCAAGCACAAGATTTGTGGAGAGCTGCGATGACCAAATCGAAAGGAAAACCAAAAAAAGGTGATTTCATTAGTTTAGAATGTTACGAGATTGTTAAGGGGTTTCAACAATTTGATGACATTCCAAACCATTCCTCTTCGGCTGGAGGAACCTCCAGGGGAGGAACTGAACGGATGCACACACAACAATCCATTCCTGATTCTCATGTCCAGTTGGACATAGATGCAGATGAGGTAAACGCCGATGCAACTCCCAATCCTTCGGTGAGGCCTCAAGGAAAGAAGGCTGCCAAAGAAGCTCTTCGGAAAGGAAAGAAAACATCTAATGATTCCAGTCCTCTGACAGCCGCTGTGGAGACTATAGCAACCAACCAAACATCAATGTTGTCTGCCAAGGAGAAACGTGATGAGGAATATGCTCGACATCTCCGTGACCAACAACAACGAGATTATATAAGCTTGCAATTGGATATTCAAGAGAGGGAATTCAAAAATCAAGAGAGAGAAGAGCGAATTATGGAGATGGACACAAGTAAGATGACGCCAACCAAAAAGAATTACTGGCAAAGAAAACAAACAAAAAATTGCGGAGAAAGAAGCTGAAGATGCAACCCGTGGATCTGGCTTCCCACAACCACCATTCACCGGTGGATATTATCCACAACCTCCTTTTGTCGGTGGCTATCCACAACCTCCTTTCCCCGGTGGCTATCCACAACCACCATTCCCCGGTGGGTATTATCCACAATCTCCTTTCCCCGGTGGCTTCCCACAACCACCATTCACCGGTGGTGTCCCTTCCCCACATTTCTCTTCGGGTGAATCCACCAACCCCAACCATATGGATGAACCCACAAACACAAATTGGATTCCTAATGAAGATGAGGATTAGGAAAATTAGGGAGTTATATATTTTAAATAATTGTATTGTTATGATTCCAATGCTTGGTTTTTCACTTATGTAATATTAGATTGATGAAATGAAAATTTATTTGAATAATACCCTTACAAAAGAAAAGCTAAATGAAACCACACAAACATAATTAAAAACATAAAAACTAAAGTACAAACCACACAAACATAATTAAAAACATAAAAACTAATAGAAAACACACACAAATACTTTGATCTAGATACTCCTATTGCCTTGAAATTCCCAAAAGTGTTGAATGAGGTCTTCCTGAAGGTTGGAGTGACTGTGCTCAGATCTAATTTGTTGGTAGCGGTCCATGAATTCGTTCATATGATGAGCATCTCTACCAACAGGATCAAAGTCTCTACCGGTTGGTCTCTCCCATACCTCAGCAATCCTGGGCCTCATATTGTTATCCTCCTCATCATCGGACTCCAACTCATCATCGCTGTCTTCATGTCGTTCATTTTCGACAATCATGTTGTGTAATATAATACACGTCAACATAATGTATCGAATGTCCTCTTTATGCCACCCACGAGCAGCTTCTCTAACAATACCAAACCGTGACTGTAATATACCAAAACATCTCTCTACATCCTTCCTATACCCCTCTTGAGCCTTTGCAAACTCGATTTCCTTGGGGCGTGTAGGATTTCGAACAGTTTTCAAGAAAGTCGCTCATCGAGGACAAATACCGTCGGCGAGATAGTACCCTAGACTGTGAGCTCTGTTGTTAACTTGGAATTTGATCAGAGGTTCTCTACTGGCGGTAAGCTCATCAAACAACGGAGACTTTGCCAAGACGTTCAGGTCGTTGCATGCCCCGGGCATTCCAAAGAATGCGTGCCAAATCCAGGTGTCGTAAGATGCGACTGCTTCCAGGATGATAGTGGGGATCTGTTTCCTACCACTATGTTCTCCAGCCCAACCTGTCGGACAATTCTTCCCTTGCCAATGCATACAGTCGATGCTCCCAATCATTCCTGGAAAACCTCTCCTCTCAGCTTTGGCAAGAAGTCGTCTGAGGTCGGTTGCAGTAGGAGCGCGGAGGTATTCTGCTGAGTAAAGACCAACAATTCCTCGTGTAAAGTGCTGAAGGGCTGCGACGGAGGTGGATTTCGCCATCCGACAATACTCAGCACATTGATCTGCCCCTGCACCGTAAGCAAGCATTCGCAAGGCAGCTGTCATCTTCTGCTCCGGAAGCAGTCCGACTTTGCCGGTAGCATCTGACCTTTGAACAAAGTAACGATCATACTGGAAAAGGTCAGTAGATATACGCTTGAAGAGATTGAGACTCATCCTGTAACGTGTTCGGAACACCGGATCTTTGAACACTGGCCGGTCGACAAAGTAGTCGGCCAACATACCTTTGCCCCTTTCTTCTCTAAGTCGTTCCTCATTTGGTGCACGACCCGGATGAGAACCGCGCCCTCGGTGTTGGTTTCCAGATTCTTCTGCGACTGCAGCGATGACAATGGCGTTGGCGGCCATCATCTCTTCATCATCTTCATCCTGAGACCGTCGAATTTGATCCCAGAAATTGTTCATTGCAACGAGGGAAATTTAGGAAATATGTAATGCTAGAGACATGAAAATGGTGAAGGTTTGTTAAGCTCGGATGGTGTGTGTATGTAGTGAAAACATCATGTCTATTTATTGAAATTTTTCACACATAAAAGTGTCGGTGGGTTATCACTCACTCATTTCAAAAAAAATTTCGGTGGTGTGCATGTGATAAAAGCGTCGGTGGATTTTTAAATATTTTCACACTTTTCAAAAAACTTGTCGGTGGAAAAGCAAAAAAATTTCACACTTTTCAAAAAATTTGTCGGTGGTGTACATGATAAAAGTGTCGGTGGAGTTTTAAATATGTGAAAATCTTTTCAAAAACTTTGTCGGTGGAGTTAAAAAAAAAAAAAAGAGTGTCGGTGGACATATAATTTGTCTACCAATAAAATTTTCTTTGATTGCATTTTCAAATTGTTTATCAATACTATTTATTTACATCATACATGTCTCATTTTACAAAAAAAAAAAAAAAAAATATTTGATGAA
Organism: Rosa rugosa; assembly: GCF_958449725.1. Classification (NCBI taxonomy): domain Eukaryota; kingdom Viridiplantae; phylum Streptophyta; class Magnoliopsida; order Rosales; family Rosaceae; genus Rosa; species Rosa rugosa. The sequence continues at coordinate 11,384,980 of NC_084821.1, forward strand.
CAGTAACTGACTGGTGACCCTGACCCAACGGGTGGAAGCAAAGATCCAGTGGCAGTGAATAGTTTCCTGCCCTGGTGACCCAACGGATGAACTTGCTCTTAAACTTATCTTGTTTGAAACTTCGTCACCCTTTCTCCATAAAAGCACAAACAAACTCAATCTGACTTGATTGTACGCAATGGATGAGATCTCTACAACATGTTCCTCCTCAAAGATGTCATGCCAATTGTTAGGATTGCGGCTCAATATCTAATTCCTTGTCTGTTTTGGATTCTTTATTTCTGAAGGCTTTGGGTAAGCAATTCTAGTGTATCTAGGATTTATGGAGTTTTTCTTTAGAAGTAAAGGTTTAGGATTGAAGATCCTATTGGGAGTTGGACTAATCGTGAGCCTATAAATAGTCATTCAGGGTTATTGGTTTGGTGTGTGCTTTCGGAGATTGGAAGACACAATTTAGAGAAGATGTGAGTTGAAAGGGACTCATTCTAGGAGGTGCCGTTGTGGGTTGAAAGAGACTCATTCTGGAGGGTGCCATTGAGACATCGTTTAGAGAGATCCGTGTGGATCAATTGAGTGTTCTGATAATTTGAGAGATTTTAGAGAGTTGCAAGCTTTGAGAGATCGGGTGTATTTGGGAATTCTCTATTGAGAATTTGGGTTGTGAGGAGAGAGGTTATTTGAGTGGAAGAACCAAAACGTTCTTCAAAAGTTTGTAATCTTCTTCTCGTTTAGTGGACCCACCATCACCATCACCCGGGGACGTAGGTCAACTGTTTGACCGAACCTTGTCAACAATCTTGTGTTTGCTTGCATAGTTTGTGATTACTGTCTTCATTCGGTTTCGGTCTTGGGCTAGGGAATTTGGAAGGTGACCCGAATTTCCTAACAAGTGGTATCAGAGCTCTTGGTTCAAGAGTGACCATGAAGACGTTGGAGAAATTTGGAAATCAAGATAGAGACAAGAGGTGGAGTGCTATTGTTGTATGAGTTTTGAGCATATCAGTTATTAATGTGGAAAGTTGAAGGCTAAGGAAAATTGAGGAACTACTATAGGCATGGCTAGTGAAGATTTCGAAGAAGATTATGGAGATGCAATCGTGATCACATCATGTTAAGAGAAGCCACAAGCTGAGTGGATCTAAGATATGGGTTGTTTCGAACACATACAGATTGATTTTTTCTTCCTACGGGCCTGTGTAGGAAGGTTTAGTGAAGTGGGTTTGTGCATAAAACCTACGAAGTCGCTAGTGTTAGAACAATCAAAATTGAGGTGCATGATGGATCAAATGACTTTAGTGAATGTCGCCATGTTTCTAGTTTCGAGAGAAATCTGATATTTCTTGGGACTTTGGATTTTGAAGACCACAAGATGATTGTGGGTTAAGGTAATGGAGCACTCGTTCTGATAAAAGTTAAGCAAGTACGGGGTTTCTATCATTGAGAAAGGAGCTTTGTTCGAGGTGGAACTAACTATTCCTCTAAGAGTTTGGTTCAAGGTGGAAAGATTGGCAATCTTGGTTCCTATAGACATTCGGGGAAGATGAGCAATAGTAAATGTGGAGGAACGAAATTTGCTTATGAGATGAAATTTCAAGAGCAACAAAAATTGCAGCAGTCCTTAAAGGGAGGCAGACCCATAAGGATCCTAACACCAATTTGGATGAGATAAATTCTCATTACGTACCCACACACTAGCTAGTTCCAACCTTTGTAGGAGAAGGCCCAGGTGCAAGAATCACACTATTGTCAACCAAGTTAGTACAAGGGGGCAGGAATCACACTATGGTTAAGTAAAAATATGATGCATGCGGCCGTCAAAAATCATTGAGGCTTGTATATACAGTTGTAGCCAGTACTTTTGGCGACGCAAGTTGAAGTTATATGTATTTATGTATCATACCTTTATTTCCAATCAGGTTCATAATCATTAAAAAGTAAAAAGAAAAAGAAGGAAAAAAATAGAAAAGAGAAGAAGTTGCTGATTGTTGAAAAACAATGAAAAAAGGTCTAGAAATTCTATGAAATATTGGCTGATTGTTAAAGTCGATTTTGCGGCCTCAAGTCTACCACGGTACACCATAAGGCCTAATGTACGGCGGCGCATTAGGATTTTAACACACTAATCTTGCTGATCTTGGCACTCGACTTTCCCTGCAGGAAAGCAGGGAGAGAGAAAGAGGACAAAAGACAAGTACACTCGTGGGTGATATTTTGAGGAATGGTGTGTAGCTCTATACAAATTGAGAGGTTATATGTGTTTCAAGAATAGCAAATCCATTTAACGTGATGACTAAAAGAACTTAAGTTTATGGACTAGATTTAGTTGCATCGGATGGAATGATTCATAGGTTTGCAAAAAAGTGGGAATGAAAACAAATTAATTAAGGCGACCACAACTTCTGTATATAGATCGATCATTTGTAACACAATTCCAACATTGACTCATCCATGAAATTTATGATATTTTACATCATTTAACATTTGTTGGGGTGCATCGTGAATATATGTGCATTCACAATACATAATTTAAATCCTATAGGTATTGCACATCATAAAACAATGATCGAAATCAAATTAAAGGGCTGAATCCAGAAAAGAAAATACAATCAACTTTGACCGTAGAATGAATAAAAGTAAGTAGCTAGGTTTCCTCACAAATAAAGGCCCTCGGGAATCCCTTCTTTCTTCTTGTACATCACTTTCTCTTTTGCCTTCTTGAAGTCCCCATGAGTGACCTTCATGCGTCTCTCCCTCAGAGCAAGCATCCCGGCTTCAGTGCATATGGCCTTTATGTCCGCCCCGGAGTACTCATCTTTCGTCATCACCAGCTCCTCCAAGTTGACATCGTCGGCCAACGTCATCTTCGACGTGTGAATATGAAAGATCCGCCTTCTAGTTTGGATATCAGGTAGCGGGAACTCAATTTTCCTGTCAATCCTCCCAGGTCGAATCAAGGCCGGGTCGAGACTCTCAATCTTATTTGTGGCGTGAATCACCTTCACATCTCCTCTGGAATCAAAACCATCTAACTGGTTGAGCAACTCCAGCATGGTTCTCTGAATCTCACGCTCCCCGCCAGAATGCGCATCGTACCTTTTTGTTCCAACTGCATCAACTTCATCGATGAACACAATCGAGGGCGAGAGCTCATCAGCAACACTGAAGATCTCCCTCACTAGCCTCTGACCGTCTCCCGAGTACTTCTGAATCAACTCACTCCCAACAACCCTCAAGAAAGTCGCTGACGTCGAATTCGCCACCGCTTTCGCAAGCAATGTCTTGCCTGTTCCGGGCTCTCCGTATAATATGACACCCTTCGGAGGCTTGATTCCAATGTCTTCATATAGCTCGGGATGTGTGAGCGGGAGCTCAACGGCTTCTTTGATCTCCTGTATTTGGGACTCCAACCCACCAATGTCGGCGTACGACTCCACCGGAGCCTTTTCAACCTTCATTACCGCCACCATTGGATCAACTTCATCTTGAAGAAGCCCCACAACGGAATGCTGCTTGTTGTGGAGCAAAACGTCACAGCCTGGCTCCAGCTGGTCCTTGTCAACAAACGACATGATCCCAACGTAGTGTGTCCCGGACGAGGACGACACAATTGCGTGATTGTCGTCGATGAGCTCTTCGAGAGTGCCAACGTCCAGAGGTGACCCTCGGAGACCTTCAACCACCTTGGATTTGTCTTCCTCTTCTGCATTCTCTTTTGGTTTGAGTCGCTCTTGGTTTGATACAAACTCTTCCTCCATGAGAAGATAATCTTTGATTCTTTCTAGCTTCAATAGCCTGAGTTTGCATTTGGTGAGAGGCCTCACCGTTGGAAGCCGAGTCGCAACTTCGGGGCCTTTTTTCTTGCGCTGTTTTTTGCCCACTCGAGCCGGCGGAGCTGCCGGCTCGTACTTCTTCTCCTTCTTGTCGCCATTAGGGTTTTGATCGCTCTGTTGATTTGAGCCCCCCTGAGTTCCTAAACCTTGACCCATATATTTAATTTGTTCTGTTATTTAGTTTCAACGCTTTACGATTAATAGATTACATGATGTATTGAGAGGTTGGTATTTATAGACGTTGATGCAACCAGGACAGAGAAGGATTCCGAAACCTTGCAGGAAAAGGAAGTGGGTGCATATTCTAGAATGACTTGTTGAATATAGACTTTATTTCCGAAGTTGGATTACATTCCTACTCCTAATTGGTTGAATTTAATTGCACACGTAGTAAAAAGGATTTTCTGACGTAAATATTTGAGAGGAAAGTATTTAATTGCACACGTAGTAAAAAGGATTTTCCTACTCCAAACTCGTAACCACCCTATTAGGAACACATCAAGGATGAGGACGCTGCAGCGTCGTCTGCACTGTAGTAGAGGAAGTTGCTTCGGGCTATAAGATTCGATAAGAATGATAAATCTTAGGAGGCATTGATGTTGATTCCAAAACACCCATACAACATGAAACCAAAAACACAACGAAGAAAAACAAATCCCAAATCATCTCCGCAATGAAGATCAATCTTTACTACCAATACTACTAGACAAAGAAGAGGAAGATAGGAAAAGTGTAGACAAAGAAGAGGAAGATAGGAAAAGTGAAGACCCTCAAAGGGATCGAAGAGACGTATACCCAAAAGATGAACAGTCTCTTAATGCACTACCAAATTTAGATTCATGACTCATGAGATCCATAAAGGGATCAAAGAGACAGAGACCTAAAGGATGAACAATCCCTTGATACACTGCCGGATTCGGATATGTGTGCGCTAGTGAGAAAACCTCCCTCACTTATAGAGTTACAATAGAGCTTCATGGAACATATTTATAAACTATGATAGAGGGCAGGAAAATAGAACCGCCGAAGACAGCAGAGTACAAGGAAGAGAGGCAATAGAGGCTCAAACAAACCTGAAGTGAAAACAACTGAAAGGACAAATAGAGGTAAAATGTCTCCGATATAGGCTGGAACTCAGGCAAAAGTGCCCACGAGGGGTGGGGCTGAGCGTCACCGACTCTCAACTTGAGAGGAAGAAACCAGAGCGCAAAGGTTTTATTACATTTGGTTATTGGTCAAAAGTGATTTAGGTCTAAACCTCAAGTTTAATTTTTTACTGCTTAGTCATTGAAAAAAAAGAAATGATTTATATCAAGCAATATGAGTTGCGCGCATGAGTGGCACGACTACATGTTCTTTTACTTTTGTTCATTTTTAATATCATCTTAGTCGACCAAAGATTGAAGAGGGTCGATTAACCCAAAAATTAATGATTGGATACTAAATTACTTGGAAATACGGAACTTTCAATGGTATGAGATGCGTTACTTATATTAATTATAAACACATAAAAATTAACAAATTACAGAAAAAACAAAAACTAAAAAAATCAACTCCTATACTCCAATTTAACTATGTGGTCACCATTACTATATTAAAACTTTTGGATAAGCTTCCTCATTCAACATATCCAGTATAGCTTGCCGTACAACATCACTCATCACCCTAATTGCTGACTTTTTATCATTAAGGCCACGTTTGGTTCGCGGAAAGTAAGCATCAAGAAATGAAACTTGTTCCTTTCCTGCGTTTGGGATGCAAAAGGAAAGGAAATCATTTCCTGAAGGAAGGGAAAATAAAGGGGAAAGTGGTTCCTTCCAAACCCTAAAGGAATCACTTTCCCCCTTATTTCCTTTCATTTATTACTCACAACATATTTTTTTATTACATGTTAGCATTGAAGCCACCCTCAAGTGCAAGAGGTACAAGTTATAGAATAGGGGATTAAGTAAGGATGTCGAACCCACGAGGATTGGTAAATCCTTTCCTAGCTAGGGAAAACCTAAGGAAAAACTAGAAGAATATGCAAATGTACAATCACAAACAAAGACTCACAAGTGAACCAAAGTTCATGGTGAGTATGTGCAAGATGGTGTGTAGAGATTTGATTTTGATTTTGAGATTGGTTTCTATTCAAATTGAGACAATGAAAGCAAGTAATATAAACTAAGCTAAACTAAACAAGTTGTTATCAAATGGATGGGAGTTAGAGCATCGGGTTTCACTTTTTGCCTCCCTTGCAAGCATTAAAGCAATTGAATATGAATGATGCAAAGCTAATTGTCCAACTACCCTCTTAGCATCCGGATAGGACTACTAAGGCTTAAACCCCTTTCATTTTATTAACTCTAACCGGATAAGTCTAGAGCTAACTACCTAGAGACAAATTCAATTACCGGATAGGTCTCAATCCTTTGCCCCTAAATGCATAAAGCTTAGAGTTTAGGTAACCAAGCAAGCAAATCCTATCTCTAGGTGATTTTAGCTCACTACCCTCACATGCACACATGGTGTGCTTTCATGCTCCCTTTTTGCCTAAAGGTAATCAATCTCTAGGAAAAACTTCATGTCATGGCAAACACATAACTCAAATTGATTAGGTCTAAGTAATGCATTCAACTATTGACTTAGCATGTGAGAATGACAACATGAATTTACATCAATTTATAAACAAAAGCATCAATACAAGCAAGTTTGGCTAGGGCTTTCAACCCTAGCCCCAACTAGTTCATTACTCACACATAGTTAGATACACAAGCTTCAACATTCTATTAAACATCAAATACATAAAGAGATAGAGAGTAAAGGGTGACTATTGATGATGCCGGAAGATGTGGTGGAGATGGGTCTCCAAGAACATGATGTGGTGGTAGTCACCTCATTCTCCTTGCTCCAAGCTCTTGATATTGGTAAGAATAGTGAAATTTGGGATCTCTAAGGTGAGTTGTGGTGTTGAGTGGTGGAGGAAATGGAGGTTATAGAGGTGGAGATGGTGGTTTTAGTGGTGGAAATGGTGGTTTCTTCCCTAGAGAGAAAATGGATCTTGGATAGGATGAAGATGATTGAATGGAGTCAAGAATGCTGAAGAATTGGTCTTTTGCCTCTCTTTGATCAGCTATGTGTGTCCTCTATGGTTCCAAAGTGTGCAAAAGATGCTCTTACACCATTGTCCCCCAAATGGTCCCAAATTGGCAAGGTGACAAAAGGACAAGGTGAAGGGAGATATTTGAATTTCAAGTGATGGGATATTCTCACCACCATGGTCCTCCTTTGCTGGAGAAAAGACCCTCCATGAGTGGCGGCTCGCCGGAAAAGTTGATTTGCAATTTTCTTCCAATCTCCGTGTCTTCTTCGTTTGTGCTTCAATCTATATCAATGTAAAGTGTGTAGTTTCACTTACTATCATAGATATCGCTTGGCTAATGTACCAAGCAAGCCAATATATTGTGACACGGATAATAGATTAATTAACTAGTCAAATCTCGGTTGAAGCTTTCAACCAAATCCCACATCTCAATGTAAGCAACAGAGTATTATGTTTCAGTAAAAGGGACATGAAGAACTTACAGTTTCAAGCATTTTGATTTTTTACAGTTGCAACGTTTGCAAGTCTCAGCTTTTCCAGTGTGTTCTGTTCTGCATCTAGCAAACCCAACATTCCTAGTGGGCAGCAAACTCGGAAAGGATACACCCAACAACAACTTGACCAGATGCGCATTGAGGTGGCTGACTATTTGCAGACTTTGCTGTAGATGCTGACTAGCAAAGTGATTTTGAGTAAGGCTAGCTAGATTTTTTGTGAACTATCTTGGGAGTAGTTGTACTGTTGCAGCAACTGTGAACAAAACTACATGTACACTTATTGCAATGGTATGTTTTAAGCTAGCCTTGAAGTAGGTTGAGGTCTTTTTGCCTATTTTTTGAACTATTAACATCTTTGATGTTGGATACAAATTAATGCAATGCCCCATATTCAAATTATTTGGGATTTCATGTTGTCAAATGCGGATTAGATAGATGCATTGTAGCAGCAATTACAAAGTTAGTGGACATCATGCTCATGTAAAGGACATGATGTATATATGTCTATTTCAAATCAGTATTAAACTACAAAAACGATGTCATTAAAGAGATGATACATCAGATTGGAAACAAAAATCGATGTCTCTTTATTTAGTGCACATCGAGTTATTAAGTAAGAAACGATGTAACACAACGCAATGGACATTGACTTATTAAATAAGAAACGATGTAAAACAAACCAATGGACATCGATTTATTAAATGAAAAACGATGTCTAGTATAAGTATGAACATCGGTGTCAATCTCAAAACTGATGTTTAATAGAAAAATAGACATCACTTCGTAAAAGGAAACGATGTTTAACAGAATAATGAACATCGGTCGAGTAATACAAAAGAATGTAGATTCAATCTTAAATAGTGTGATATATGACAAGTACCCGTAAAGCTTATAAACAGCAGGCAAATTTCAAAAACACCGATGTCTAAGAATATATTACACATCGTTTCTAGAATGAGTAACGATGTTAAAATGAATACTAGTGCTATTGGACCTATATTTCGTTAAGCATTAAATGCATAAATATGAAGGTTTAACAATATCTAAAAACACCAATTTGTGATCATAATAGCAGTTTAACATCGATTCTGGAATCTAATCTGATGTTTATTGTTGTATGGGACATCGGTTTTTAACCGATGTCTATTTTTTGGCGATCTTTTACATCACCCACTAACACATGGGTACAAAAAAAATTTTACATCGGTTTCTGGCCGATGTATATGAGAAAAATTCTAGTAGTGAAGGTTTTGCTGATATTGGGTATCTCTCTGACCCACACAAATGTCATTCCCAAACTGATTAAGTGTTCACCATGGGTAAAGACCGTGATATCTTGGAGGTCTATAGAATAGATCCTAGTCGCTATATCTTCAAACAATGCAGAGATTATTGCTCTACACGAAATGGTTCATGAATGAATATGGATTGGATCCATAATTATGCATGTTCGAACAATTGTGGTTTGAAGTCTACCACAGATGAGCCTACAAGCATTTAGGATAATGCTGCATGTTTTGAATAAATGAAGTAAGGCTACATCAAAAGCGACAACACCAAAGATAATCAGCAACAACAGACTCTCCTCAAGATCAAAGTGAACTAGGTTTAATCTGAGGACAGTGTGACAGGCTTGCTCACTAAGTCATTGCCTAAATTCCACTTTCGAGAAACATGTTGGTAGCATCGTTTGCGGAAGTTATCCGAACTCCCATGACCGTAGTCATCAGGAGGAGATGCAGACATCAGGGGGAGATGTCTACATGTATGGTCTCGAAATGTGAAGGGTGTGTTGTACTCTGTTTTCCCTTCAACGGAGGTTATTTTTGTCCCACGGGGTTTTTGTTACTCGACAAGGTTTTTAATGAGGCAACGAGAGGAGCACCACGTTTGGGCGACACAAGGGGGAGTGTTCAAGTAAATCCAAAATATGTGTCTGGCCCAAACTCTAGGTTACTTGACCTAGTTGTAATAAGGTTTTGAATTAGAGATATTCTCAGAGAAATTTATAGATATCCGATTAATTGTACGATTATCTTTCCTTGTACAACTCAGATTTTATGCCTTGTAATCCTCTATATAAAGAGGCCCCTATTATCAATGAAAGCACGACTCAATTCTCTCCCAATTTCAGTTTTCCTTAAACAAATACGCTATAGTTTCCGCAAAATTACAAGGATATAATCAATAGTTGTAATCTTTAGGTTTGAGGAATAATCTTTTCACATGAAAGAAATATTACGGCATTGCATCATTTGTTTAGTCTTGTTTAGTTTGTTCGAATATATGATTTGTCTTTATTTTTTACAAAAATACATTGAGAAATTCGACACTAAAACTTTGAGAAACAGTAAAAATACATTTAGCATAACTGCGCAAGTGAGATCCAATGCAAGGAGTCCTTCAAGTCTTTCTTATCTCTCTCATCTATTGGATGATTCTCAATTGTAATTGTTAGGTCAAGAATTTTGAAATCCGGCAATATTAGCGAAGCCAAGATGAGGATTGTCATTGTATATAATTTCACTACGTTCTTCCAGTCTGATTATTACATATATAGTTTTCGGCTTTGAAATACATGAAATGAAAAAGTAACAGATAATTAGATTCAAATCTAATATATTAATACTAGTTTGTGCAATTTTTTTGGGTGTTTCTAAATGTACCCAGCAGAAATCTAAGTACACCCAGCAACTTATTTAAATTAAAAATATATAGATAAATTCTACTAATTTTCCCATTATGCCCCCATCTCTTAACATTTTACCTAGATTTTTCCAACATCTTACACCTAGTGGCGGAGCCACATTGGGGCACACTGGGTCCCGTGACCCAGTCAACTTTTCACTATATATATAATTAAGCTGCTCAGATGGCAAACAGCCAGCTTAGTGCAGTGGGTTTGGCATGTTCTTGTTATATTAAGGTCCAAGGTTTGATTCTAGCAACTATCATTAATTTTTTCATGTGGCTTGCTATTATAAACTTGACATAATTTTAACAGTATTCTTATCTTAAATTAATCTTATTTTTAGATTATAATTGTTCTCTCATATTTTTTTATCGGAACTTTCATTAAAATTTGATATATAGAGTTCTAAATTTTTTCTGTACAATTTCTAAAAGTCCTCACCTGGGATGAAGTTCTAGCTCCGTCACTCGTTGATACTTTTAAGTGATGTAGAGAACTCTTGTAAAATAGAAAAGCATAGTTGCAACATGTAACGTCTCTTAACTGAATTATAAATTTCTTGTTATTTTCTAAGATTTTTTATGTTTTGATATTTTTTTGTTTGTTTTTGTGCCCCAGTAATCCTAAGTTTCTGGCTCCGCCACTGCTTACACCTAGCACAACGTCAAGTCGTTCGCTATTCAAGGTTGTTTTGCCTATGAGATGTTTAATTGCAAATCTCTTTCTATGTGTTTTTGTTAGGGTTTCCTGATATAGAAGATCAACTTTATTTATATAAGCAGCTAGTGTTAGTTTTATTTGTAGTATGAGCATGATGGGCAAGCAGCCTACTTTTCAAGGAGTTTTGTTTGAGTTCCTGGGTTTGGATTGAATTACAAGACAGTGCTTTGGTGAAATTTGGTTCACTGTTCTACCATAAATGAAAAAAGGGTTTACTGTGTTTTCTAGTTTTCCAGCGACTCATGTGATTTAGCTGTCTACCTTTCCACCTCAAATTACGTACACGCGATCTTCACCATCACCGGATTCCTGTGCAATTTCACAGTTTGGTTTCTCAATGATTGAGTTCCATAATTAAAAGGTCGGTAGCCTAGCCTACCTTTATTTAGCTTAGTCTCATTCTTGTCATCACCGTTTAAAAAAAAAAATTAAAAAAAAGTTGTTGTTGTTTTTCTGGAATAGAAGTACTCTTGGTTAAGAACTCTCTCTGCGTACTAGAATTTTCTTGATTTTGGATACAGAGACAACAACAAATCAATTTCATGAAATGAAGGCTTATTAAATAGGAGTGAAACAAGTGCAGTGTTGAACAATTGATTCGCACTTTTGTTAACTCTTGAAAGAAATTCTTTTGCTTTAATTGAAAATCAGTTCAACCAAAAACTCAGGTATATATGTTTGCAAGCAATTAGCATCGTAGAATTGCTCCAGTTACCCATTTCTACCAAAACATGTATAATTCTGAATTTCTAGCCGATGAAAAGAGAAAGGGAAGAAGATGTTGCTGGGTATGTTTTTTGTGGCATTGTTTTGTAGAACGAGGGTATTTTAGAAAATTTAACTGGATTTAACTAAATATAAATAGCTGGGTACACTTAGAATTTTGCTGGGTACATTTAGAAAGACGGGGAATTTGATTCTATACCCAAATTGACACACCTCTTTTAGAATAAACCCAATCATAAGAGTGTTTTAATATACACCCAAATCAATTAATTTTTTTTATGCAACATAAAAAAACCTGTTAAATAGAATAAATAATAAAACCCAATGTTGTTAAGAATTACTAAAGCTGCCACTATTAAATAGGATTGATAATAAAATCCAAATTTGTTGCCGATGGAAGCCGATCATGAAACGGCTGCCCATAGACGTCGCCCAAAATTATTCAACCCTTGATTTCAGCAATTGAAAATTCTCCTCTGGGTTGGAGGTTACGTAATCTCCATATTGAAGAGTCTAATCTGTACATTCAAAGCCGGTGTCAATATCTCTACAAGCTTGTGATATAAATGGATTGCACAATCAGAGGTTGGTGGGTTGCTTGTGTTCGACAGCATATCCGATTGGTACGGTTGATGAGTATTGTGGTTGCTACCTATTCAAAAGGTGTGTGTGCTCCTGACGAAGAGGTATTTGTTTTGTGATGGTTCTAGGTTTTTGCTATTGAGTAGGTATGATAGACTATACAAGTTATTGATTGCAGGTTTTTGTTTCATCTTCTTGTTTCTCAATAGATACTACAAGTTAATTTTGATGGCTAAAGAGTACACCCACCTGGAATTTAGGTGCGACCTTCTCAAGTTTGGACGTGTTATGACCGACGAGTTAAGGGCAGATATTACTGAAGTGAAGCTTGATCTGATAGAGTCCACACCATTCAGGGATTTGTTTAGAGCTTTTTATGAGTGGCAAATAATAGACTCTGCTTGTAGGAAGTCTAATAGTGACATCGTTTCTCTTTTAAAATGCTTTGACAAGGAAAAAAATTCATTTCAGTTTGGGGAAATTACTGGTACCATATCTGTAGGTGACATTCCAAAACTGTTTGGTTTGAATATTGAAGGTCGTGAGATCAACCTTAACGAGAGAAAAGGGGATTCTGACTTCATTAAAAGACGATTCCCTGGAGTGAAAAGGTTGTCCAAGGTGATCCTGGAGCAACTAAGTAAAGATGTATCTAACACTATTACGCTTGGCATTTTTGAAAGATAAGGGTAAATCAATTATTAAGAGCAAGATGATATGGAAACATGTGAAAAGAGAAGGGCAAGTGAGTCTATTTACGTTCAATGTATCAAACAAAGACAGGGACTTGCTTACCTGGTTGGGAAGGAATAATGTTCATCATTTCCCTATTATTTCAAGCAAGGAATGTCCTAAACAAGATCCTTCCAGGTAATTATCTTGTTCCTTACTATCAGCACTCCTAATATGTGTGTGTATGAGCTTATTCATTTGTTTTCTAATGTACAGTGTGGACAGCGGGATTGCTGTGACGTACATTATCAAGCGATTATCGGAAGGTCTTGAATTAGAGTCTACCTTTAAAAAAGGTGCCTTGACTCAGCAGAGAGCACATGTTTTGGGAAGGTTCTTAAGTGACAACAATGACGGTTAGGCTCATCTTTGTGAAAGGAGTTTGGGAGGGACAAGAATGCCATTTGGAAGGTCTTTCATCAGTTTTTTTGTCTTTTCTGGAATGTTAATGATTATGGATGCTTAAAGTGATCTTATATGTATTTTTTGCAATGTTTGAGAATTTGTATGATTAAAGTGTGTTTCTTAAAACACGATGGATCGTGTGGAAATCATTTTATTTCTGAATAAAAAAAATTTTATGCACAATTAAACAGGGTTAATGGGGTGAATAGGGTTGTCTTTACGTTGGAGGCAATATTATGGGAAAGTCTGGTAGTTTGTGATTTTTCCTGGGCATAAGGGGGGAGGGTCGTGAAGTAGTTTCATATAGTATAGGTAGCAGAATGCATTTCCTGAAACCGGAGTTATAGGTGCATAAGGCATTCGCTGGACGATTTACGTACAAATTGTGAACTTTCTGGATAATAGGTACCTAAATTAGTTGCGTATATTAAAACCCACTAGATGTTAAACACCTGAATGGTAGGCAAATTTATTCAATATTACCTAGGGTTTATGCTACCAAAGTTAGTCAATATATGTAGCACCTGAATAGTAGACAAAATTATGCAATTTTACCCACGGTTTATTGTACCTAAGTTATTCCCTGATTGATAGACACAAAATGTAAACTCATAAATGATAGGTATCTAAATCACTTGCGAATGTGAAAACTTATACGATATTTGACACCTGCACGATAGGAAAAAGTACACAATTCTACCTATGGTTCATCTAGAGATACCCAAAGTAGCAAGTGAACGAACTGTGTATTGAGTGGTGACGTGTGAGAGTATTTCATAAAACTTAACTAATGGAATACAACAACACAACTAAAACACATAACTTCCATAGTAATAGCTGAAATTTCATACGAGACAAAAGACAAAAGGATGTTTAATCACTACATGATAGGAATACCTCCACAAAAGGATGTTTAATCAGATTGAGAAATCTACGAAATCTAATAGGAATATCTACACAACCACATCTACTTTAAAATAGCAAATATAAAGATCAAATCTGAAAGGAAGAGATATACAATAATTAAGGCAATTAATCTTTTTAAATAAGGAATATCTCCACAAACATATCTCCTAAAATATGGCATCAGTTACATACAATAATTAAGGTATTAATCACGTTGACATATTTAATAATAAGATTATCTACACAAACATATCTACTAAAAAATGGCAAATATATAGGTCAAATCAGAAAGGAAGAGATATACAATAATTAAGGCAATTAATCGTTTTTAAATCAGAAAAAATAAATTGATGGTATTAAATTCTAATTTGTGTTTATAACTGATACCATATTCAAATTCAAAAAAAAAAAAAAAAAAAACACCTATATTTGAGGAATATTTTCCTTCTTCAACGAGAAGGGTAAAATAGTCAAACTAAAAAAACGAGAAAAAAACTTAATTATAGACTTAAAACCTATACGGTAGGTTTAATTATATGAATGGGTGTAGATTAAAAGAAAACATAGGATTGGGTTTCTCTTAAAAGGAGCTTCATTTTTTTGGTTTTTTTCTAATTTTCTCTAGAAAGACCCATTTTTTTCAATGAATTGCTTCTTTGTTCTTAGTTTCTATCAATATCTCATACTATGAATTTTTTGGATTCTCACTAGAGATATTTACTAACAAAGGGCATAAAACACTAGACTCCAAAGCTAATTAATTGGTAACGGCAATTGCACTTCATTCTCACTCTTCCCTTTAAATAGAATAAATCATAGTTCTTTCATTACTCACGATCATTTTGATGATATGGAGGTCATTACACCTCTTCTCCGCAAAAGTTTCATGTATAGCTTGTGTTATCTTTATACAATCATAACCACTGCAAGTGGCCTAGTGGTTCTTGCCTAGTTGGGTGTGCTCTCCAACCTAAGTTTGAACCCCGAAGCTGTCAAAGTGGTCAGGCACTGTGCTGCAATGCATAGTTGGAGCATTTCACATGCGCCGAAGGGGTTTATCTTAAGCCTAAAAAGCCTTTGGAGGTTCCTCTTGACAAAGTCAAAAAAATCTTTATACAATCATAACATGGTCAGATGGTCTATACATCAATATTATGAGCAACCTAATTACACTTCCTGGGTGTGTCGAACTGAGATGAGAGATTATATCCCACGCAATATTTGAAGTTTTGAACTGTGCAAAATGTAACAAAGCCTAGGTCTTACATTTCAATGGAAGAAGACATAGCCAGAAACAAAGAATGAGCACCGACCATCCCAAGTTTGAAATAGCTAGCTACAAGCAACACAGTGCCAAACCTTACTGAGTGATTGTGATTTGTGATGGACTTGGGACCAAAGGTGGAGGAAGTTGACATCACAGCAATACCCGGTCGGGTTGAACACTGAAATAGCTTCCGGCCCGACCCAACACTGCTGTACACGTTTTCTCTGAGGGGGGAACTGAGTTTGAAAACAAGGCACAGAAAAAGATGAGCATCTTCTGCTGCAAATCCCCAAAAACAATTTCATCAACGAGACTTCTCCCTCGAAACCCCACGTCATCGTCATTTCTCCAACCCAAATAATAATTTTTGTAACTTCTAAGATGGACCACAAGTCCACTATTCATTTGTAATCACAAATAGCAGAAATTTCTCTTTATTCTTTTCTTTTTTAATCTAAATCACATGTGTTTCGAGCTAACAGTACTTTCAAAGTATTTAATAATTAGCTACTAAATATACATTTTTTCTTCGGTTTGCAAATTAGAAGCTTGAGAACGAAAAAATGATTGTCTCTCATGTTTAGTAAAAAGTATTTCGGCACAACGAAATACCAAAAAATAAGAACATTGAAGCCTTTAAGGTTCCATTGATTCGCAAAATGAAATTGATGGGAACTATTTCATGTTTGTCCCACAAGGATGTCCGTTTGCGATTTTACAACTCAAATGCTACTTAATAGTGCTCGGCGATTGCCTACCTCACTGAAGAGTGAAGACTATAGATCTAAGTGAGCATAGAGAAGTTTTGGGAAGTACCAAAATATAAAAATTGGTGTGAAGCAAATTAGGAGTTTGTCATAGTAAAAACAAAAGAAACATGGTACCCAACATACCTCACCCTCCAATAATTTGAGTCCCAAATCGCACAAATTGACATTACCACGCGCGTGGAAACATATTCCTGAACAAACCAACATCATCCTACTTTGTTGCCCCCATTTCAAATCCAGATCCCGCCACTTTTCTTCACTCTGTCTTCAGTCTTCACCACTCTTTTTGCACTTTGCTACTACAAAACAAATTTGAATTTCTCTCTCTTTTCTTCTCTGCCATTGCTTTTTCTTGTCCCTAATACTATTTCTTTCCACTTTTTCCAACTTGAAAGTTGCAGCAAGCCAGCAGCCCTCCACTAACCCAACGACTCAAAATTACAGTGTCTATCTTCCCACATAACAAAACCCTTTGCCGGTTATCGGTTCAACTTCGACATGAAGTTGCTATCTTCTTCTGAATCCTCTCCTTTTTCTTCTTTTTCTTCGTGTTCATCATCCACCATCACCACCACCACTACCACCACTTTTGATCTAACCAATTCAAAAGGTGCTAGTAATGGATGCATTGCTGGCATTTTGCGCAGAATTCTCTGCTATGGTAGCTTGCCTACATACCCTTCTGATCATATCCCAGAAGAAACCAATTCTGTCGATCAATCTCAAAATGATCGAGCATTCAAGTCGAAAAACAAAACAGAGGAAACAGAGGCATCTGCCACTCCAAGCTTAGTGGCAAGGCTAATGGGGTTGGAGTCAATTCCAGATGCCAACTTGGTCTCCACCCTAAATTCAATATCCTGTAGCCGGTCTCTGAATTCTGCAGACCGGCTTTCGGGAGACCATGATCCAATTGAGGCACATGAGCGCCGACGAGTCAAGTCGTTTAGAGAGATGCCAACATTTATTGAAAATGAGGAATTCCTTGTTCTTAGCTTTGAGAATGGGAGTGAAAGAAAAGAAAGGAGATCGAAGGGGAGGAAACGTGAGACGGGCCACGGAGAATTGAGGAAGAAGAAAGCAGGAAAGAGCAGAAACAAGGGAAATAGAAAACAAAGAGGGTTTGAGAAGGAAAAGAAGCAAGTTCAAGAAGAAAAAAGCAGAAGGGTTTTGAAAGATTTGAATGGGAGGGAAATGCTAAGAAGCAAAACCTCTCATAAACCCAAGAAAGAGACCATCTTTGATATGCTTAAGAATGTAGAATCTGATTGTACCTCGGAAGATTTAAGCCCGGTTTCTGTCCTTGATTGTGGTCAGTTTCTAGTTGATAACGAAGTTCCTACATCAGGTTTGTCCCCTCAATTAAGCTTGAAATAGTTGTTCCATTCAATTATATATAAATTATAGCATGTTCATTAACCTTGACATTTTGTACACCAGAAGAAGATCCAGTCTTGGCGAGTTCATTTCCGAGAAGAAAAGACGACTGTTTAACTTGTGATGCAAGAAAAACAAAGAAAATCGAAGGCATATGTCTTGGAACAAAGAAAGAGTATCATACTGCAGAGTACTTTGAGATTTTGGGTGAAATTTGTACTCTGACTGAAGCTGAATTGGTTGGATCAAATTGGAGCGTACACAAAGGCATCTGGAATAATCATGAAGGTTCTGCAGGAATTGCTGCAGATTTCGAGTCACAAATTCTAGGCCAATTAATAGAGGAGCTCGTGGATCAACTCGCTGAT
This sequence comes from Rosa rugosa, assembly GCF_958449725.1. Lineage (NCBI taxonomy): Eukaryota > Viridiplantae > Streptophyta > Magnoliopsida > Rosales > Rosaceae > Rosa > Rosa rugosa. The sequence continues at coordinate 11,402,937 of NC_084821.1, forward strand.
TTTCCTACTGAATATTCAAAACCTGTAAGATTTACGACCATTGTAAATTTGGTATTACTATAAATTAAAGCAACATACTATTGTATCACTTCTTTTACTGTACTAACAAGCAGCATAACTCAAAAGGGTTTGAATTCAAACTCATGTTTTGTGACTTCTAGCACTCTTTGTGATTGAAAAAGGATTTCAAGTTCAAACTTCAAAGTTCAGACATATGGGGTCGTTTCTGGCCAGGATACCTTAATCAAGCCATGTTCATGACTGAAAGTCATGATACTAGACTAGTAGGTCTGTCACAAAAGGACTAGCTCCCACTCTTTCCGTTCCAACTTTTTCTTTTTTCCTTCTCTTTATACGGTAAATATATATGATTGTAAATTTCATACTTTTAACATATCCAAAAACCGATAGCATTTGTAAACTTAACCTCTGTAGTTTATTAGCCTATTGTTAAAGGACGTTTGACAACTAATAAAGCGAAAAATCTATCATAATCACCTGTTTTTAACCTTTGGATTGACATAATCTCCTTTTCCTTTAGAGCATGGATTATTTATCGCCTGCTCATTTGAATTGTATGACTGTAGAAAACCTCATACCATTTACTCCTGCAGAAGCGCATGAGTTACACAGGAGAGCGCACATTAACAATCCCCTAAACATGTGTTTTGAGTGGGTACAACACAACTGAGGCATATCAAAATTATTAGAGGTGGTGTTAGAGACTTATGGGCCAAGCAAAACATCACTGGCTGAGTGGCTGGTGGTACTAAAGCCACACTACTCTTTCTTTTCTAGTGCTGATACCACTAACAAATATTTACCAAAAACGACAAATACCCAACCGCACCCAACAACAAAAGTAGACAAAGACGAGAGAAAGTAGAGCTAGTAAGTCTTGCCATTTTTTGTTTGTGCTCAACAGATAGATTAACGCCATGACAGTTACCACAAACCAGGGATAGAAAAGTAAGAGAGAAGTGAACGCAAAAGAAATTGGTTCTAAAGAGAGAGTGCAGATGAGAAGAAGTGAGCAATCAAAATGGCAAATGCAACCCAGTGAGGAGAAATGTCTGAAATGAGCAAGTAGTCATATAAGAGTCATAGTAGGTCGGCCATTTCCTGTTTGTGCTCAACAATATTCACTAGTTGGAATCAAAGGAAGACAAATGATATGCAAAATTCCGAAAGGAAAAGTCACAATTGCCACTTACTGATCTAAAACAGAAATTAAAGCAAAGCATGTAATCTATGTCCAATTGGTTCTAATTAGAAAGTGCAGATAAGAATTTTGAAGTCCAACAGCTATCTAAATGGCATTCCAGTATGGTGAAATGAGCAAGAGTTCTCAAGACATGAAAATCTCAAAAAGACATCTTTATTAAGTAGGAAAGTGTACAATAGAATCAACATGAGAACATACAGTTGGCCCAATTGATATGAACATCATCAACCAATGACTAATGCATCAGTATCTGTGTAACAGGCCAACAATATCTAAATTAAATATATAAATGACAATCTCATTGATGAAAGGCGATCACAATTCAAGCATCTTTCTGGTTGAGATTCATATAGAAAGTTCAATGAAGATTACAAAATAAAAAGAAATAGTAAGTGCAGAACTTGCATCCTGCACGACTTATCTTTTTTCTCCGTCGGGTTATTTCCCCCATTCTCCAGTTCCTTTGACCTAGATATGATGAATATCAATAAAAATTTAACAAATGGCAAAAAAATATAGTTAAACGTTAACCAAGGAGCAGTCCGTGGAACTTGAATTAAATTTTAAGCCACCATCTGCTCCTGCTCTAAGTACATCTGCTGCTCCACCCAAGCAGGGAGTATCTCTGAATCTCCATTGTCGAGGTGACACTGCTGCTGCTGCTGCTGCTGCTGCTGCTGCTGCTGCTGCTGCTGCTGGTCTTCAAAACCAAGTGGTCCAGGTCTCGACGGTCCTGGTGCATCCTTAACAAGGGTGTTTACCCAAGATACATCAGGCTCATCAACAGTTGGAACGCTGTTTCCATTGTTTCGATATCCAAAAGAAGCAGATTTCCTCAGCTTATTCAGTTCTTCCCCCTGGATACCCCAGTCTAGCTTTCCATTAGGAGAACCCCAATTTGAAAGGTTGGAGGTTTTTGGAGTTCCAGAATCAGCGGGTGAGGAAAACCCATAATTGTGGTTTGCAGCACTGCGCTCAATGAAGCTCTGGCTCCGCTGCTTTGCAAATGCAGCTGACCTGGAACTCAAAACTGCGGCTGCACCAGATGCATCATACCCATGCAAAGGAGAACCCCTAACAGGAGATGAAGCAGGGCTGCCTGAGTAGCTTGATCGGAGTTGCATGTTCATGTTTTGGCGCATCTGGATACCAGTTGGAGATTGCAACTGGGATGCTGTGGTATCCCGTGAAAGCCCCTGTAACTGAGACAACATTGCAGGATCAATTGATCCAAAAGCATCTTCGAGGTTAGTGGGCCTCACTCCTCCAATCCTATTCAATTCCCCTATTCGATTCCCAGAGGCAGCGAAGGCTGAAGGACTAGATAAGCCATTATTCCAGCCGGATGAGGGACTGGACAACTCATCTATCAAGCGCTGCCTGCGACGATGATTTTCCAGGCTAAGGAACTCCATGTCTAAATCCATATCTCTAGCACTTAGAGTAGACTTCAACCTGCTACCTGGGAGATGCAAGGTGGGGGGCGCAATATTTGGCTGATTTTGCCACATGTTTCCATTCATAGGGGAAGAAGCACCGGTTGGAGTCATGGGTGGAGTTGAAACAGAAGGAATCAGGGCAGAAGGAGAGTTGAGGGAAAGTGGACTCAATGATCCCATGTCCAGAGAAGCACCAGCAGAGAATGATCTGGGAGAAGGCACAGCTGAACCTGTTGAAGCATAGAGGGGACGAAGCTCTTCTGTCTTGTGAGCAAAGAAACAGACCCTTCTTGTGCATCCAGTCTCATCCTTGCAAAGACGGGTGCGGTACTGCGCAGGGTGAAGCCAACATTCAAAAATACCATGTGCATATTCACAAGCATCCCCTTGCCTGCAAGTCCCCTTTCTGAACTCTGGGCAAGGAACGCAGCTATAATGATATTTCCTTGGATCACGCCGCCTTGCATTTTCCCCTGGGTGTACAAATGGGCACTCTGTCCAATCGTGTGAGTAAGCCCTAGAGCAAGGCTTCACCTTGAAAGTATACATTCTAAACTCATCTGTGCTATAAATCCCGTTCTTGATGTCAGGAAGGGAAAGATCAACAGGATATTCCTTCCTCTCCATCCCATCCTTTGAGGCACGAGGAGTTGTGATCTCTTGCTGATCTTCACCTTCTGCTTCACTAGCCATCGGCTCAGAGAAATCAAAAGCTTCATCAAAACCCGAATCGCCCTTGAGCATGACTTCCAAAGCTTTCTTCCTCGAATTGAAGGCTGAACTGTAAGCAGGTGCGATCAAGTCCCCTGCTTGGTTTCCATTAACATCAATAGAACTGGCATCCGCAGAAGCAGCAAGCAAGACCTTGACAACCTCAGCTGCAGCACCAGAGCCACCAGCAGCAGCACAGTGAAGAGCCGTGGCTCTATCTGAACCGCAGGCTCTATTAACATCAACCCGACACGTTTGGAGGATATAATTCAACACATTCATGCTGCCAAACATAGCAGCAATCATAAGCGGTGTTCTCTCCTCAAACCCCATCTTCTTGGAGCCAACACGCCTCCCATACCAATAACTCACCTCATCAACATCATGACCATCTTCCTCCACAGCACTTTTGAACCCATCAAGATCATCGGCCGCCGCTAACTCCACCAAAATCGAAAAGCTAAACCTCAACCCTTCCTGTTTCTCATGATCCATGGTCGAGTCAGTGGAACAAGGTTTCCTCTTTGAACCGCTGCACATGGAAATCGGTCTTCAACAGCTCTCTTTCTACAAAATTACAGCACACCCTAACAATTATAAATTACCTTCTTTTCCAACAAATATAAAATCCAATTTTATAAACAGGATTCAAGAAAGGTGTACTAGGCATACGATTCCAGAATAAATATGCTACCCAATTTCAAGCAAAAACGAAACAAAAATCCGTTACAAACCCAACAACCAAAACCAAAAAACAAACACACCCAAAAACTGGATAAAAATGAAAGCACATACAACTACCCTCTCCAGTTTACCATTCAATTTCAAAAGAACTAAACTTTTAAACTCCCCAACTTCTCGATTATTCTCAATAAAGCCACAAACTTTCACAAGATTAAAGAAAACCCAAGTAGAATCCAACCTCAAATCATCCAATAAACCACAGTAACCAACAAAAAAGAACTGAAAAGCTTCAGTTTTTACAGAAGCAGGGGCATACCTTAGAACCAAGAAAATGGAGGAGACGCAGAAGTCAAGAGTGGGTTCAGAAAAAACCCAAAAGCCTTGTTTAAACTAGCCGGCCAAAACTGTAGCAAAGACAAGTACTTTTCCTTTTTTTATTATTATTTTTTTTTTTTTTTGGAGTCAAAAAGATATGAACACACCTACTTCTTCTTCGTCTTCGTCCCCAAATTTCTTTTTCTCTTTCTTATAATTTTCCTGAGAAAAATCCCGAAATCTTTTAATATTCCGGGGGGTGGGTCCCGCGGGGGTTTTAATATCAGACCGCCTTCGAGTGACGGGTCGCCACGTGTAGGGCGATCGTCTGGAGCCGACCTCAGGGAAGGAAAGGTGCGGTGTTCCGATTGAGGATGTTTGACGCTTTAAGGTGCTGTTTGTCATTTTGGGGGGGTGACGTGGACGCACAAGCACCGTCCGTGAGTGGTGGAAAAGATGAACCAATCTGCGTCACTGGATCATGATAAGTGCACCGGCCCGTCACTATAGTAGATATGACAGGCGAAGATACTCCTACTTGTCTAGTCAATCTTTGGTGCAGTCTCATCCATCCACGACGATCTCTTCGAACAATTCTTAAAGTTCATATGTTCATCTTTTTTTCTTTTTAATCAAAATATCAAATCATATGTTCATCTTGTGAATAACGCTTTAAATCTTATTACAAAATAAAATAAAAAAACACTCGATCAATAATGTCATTCAATTGTTTGAAATATTTGAGTATTTTTAATTAATATTATTATGGTTTTTTTGTTTATTCAAAATATATATTTGTTTATAAGATTTGCTTGATCTTTTTCACATATAGTTTTATTATGGGACTCAAATTTAACTTTTTTTTAAGAGATTGAGTATGATTATATGGAATTCACTTTTCAATTTCATTAGACAATTTAACCGTTTAACTTGTAAGAGCATATTTAGTAATACTAGTCATTTTTTTGTCAAAGTAGTTAAAGAGTCATTCAGTTTAACCCTAGCCGCACACAATCAGGAAGCGGAGGCAGCAAAAAACCCAAGAATCTTCTTCTTATCCAGCGACGTCCACGGTCAGCATTGGCACTTGCCTCGTTGGCGTTGGGATGCTGCTAGATGGGAATATTTTTGCTATTCCCTTTGGCTTCTGAGATTGCAGTGTTTGAGGTTTAGACAGCAAGTGGACTGTTCTGCTCGGTTTCGAAGCTCTTCAAAGTTTTGGAGCGGTCGTGGGCACTACTTGATGGAATATTGTCGGCAGCAGGGTCTGGGTTTTACTCGGTGACAACTATGGCGTTTTTTCGAGGGTCTTGAATTTGGGTCTGACTGTGATGTTCGAGCTTCGTTGGGGTCTTTTGGATGGTGGCATCTTGATTCCTTGAGGTGGGGGTGGTGGAGGTACGCTCACGGTGACGGTGGCATCAGAGATACTCTCTGGTGTGCGTACGGTAGTTTCTCTGCAAAAGGGTGGAGGCTTGAGCTGGGTCGGGCTACTCAAGTTTGGGCTTTGGGTGCTGTTTGTCTTTAGGCCTTGTGGGCTATTATGTTCCCTATTTTATTTAGGGATCCCTATGTTAGTAGTTTAGTATATTTTCAATAATTCTCTAGTGTTTAGAGAACTATGCACTTCTAGCGCCTCTAGAGTAATACTAAAGGAAGATTTTCGCTATGTCTACGTATTTAACTGTCTAATGAATGAGTCTATAGATATGTACCATTGTGGGTACTACCACTATCTTCTTGTTTACTGCGGAAGGGTATGTAACGATCTATTCTGGCTTGTGATGCAATATATTAGCACCTGATTTGGGGTTGATTCAAAAAAAAAAAAAAAGCAGTTAACGAGTCATTATGGTTAGCCGTCACTCTATTTTAGCTGGATTTGAATTTATATTATTTATTAAATAAATAAATTATATTAAATATATTTATAAATTACATAGAATGACTTAAAATAAATATTTTAAATTAACAAAAATAATAGAGACCCTTATCTCACTCTCTATATCTATGAGTAAGAGAGCTAATTAGTTAAAAGAAAAGAGTGGAGTCTGGTGAAACTGTTAAAATTGATAAAAACTAAACATGCTATGCAAAATAACTAATTAGTCAACATAGAGAGTTTGCTAAGACTGACTAAGTCTTACAAGTATCCAAACATAGATCATTTTTGCAAAGCTCTAGCTGAATTGAAAATTATTGAGACATTAATAATCCTAATTTATGGTTATGAAATTAAAATGTTGATATTGATCAGATTTAGTACTTTCATTGATTGATTCTAGTCAGTACCTTAAACATTTTAAATCGATTCAAATTTTGCAGATGTAATCTACCGATGAAGATTTAGCATGTGAACAGCTAAATTGTTAAAATAATATTAAAATGAATTACTTAATCCAAATAACCCTTTTTAAAACTATTTGAATTGGATCACTAATAGATTTGAACGATCATGTTAAGATTCTCGAAACGAATCGAAGTTGGCTGTTATCATTGTGGGTTGGGAGTGCGTGTGTGGTTATCAAATTCTGTTTTGGATGTTGATGCTCAATGAGACTTTGAAAGAATCGACTGATGGCCGAATGATAGGGGCCTGTTTCGATGGTTTCTAGAAGCCTCCCTTACGCCTGCAAAACCGAATTTTATTTTCTCCTTTGGTCCGATTAAATTATTAATGGCGCAATATTATAAAATAAGGGATTCATGACGTAAGGTACGTTAATTGAGCAAAAAGTCCAAAAACGTGGGCCGCTTAGTGTTTATTCTTTTTTTCTGGAATAATTATATATATTCAATTTTTTCTCCTTTTCAACATTTTGTACAAGAGTCCTTTTCAAAAATTAAATTATTGGTTGCAACATTGTTGTTTGAGATAATCGTAATGTTCTGCAGTCTAGTTGGGAAACATACACGATCACATCGCATTCTTAGTTTCTGTAATTTCTTGTGTTCTGTTATTTAGTCTTTCCTTCATTCTCTTTAATTGTCTATGCACATTCATTAGCCTATCATAATAACATTTTATAATTTTTACCTCACTCGTTTTTGATGTAAGTGAGTTTTAAATCTTTAACCTACACGATATAAACTAAACTAGCTAACCAATAAACCGTGGCTCATTGACATATTATGTTCATATATGAACATGTGGCGGAATATTATTTAATTTGGTCATATAAGTTTCATTTGTGTATGTGGCCAGTGCTAATTTCACCTCTAATTTTAAATAATTTTTGTATGAATATTGGAAAGTACAATACGGTGAAACTTGTCGCTATTAATAATAATTGTTATGAAAAAAAAAAAAATGACATGTATTGATTACTTATAGATGTACAAGATTTTTCTCTAAGCCTCGTGCATTAAATGTTCCTAAATGTTAATTACAGTTGTGTCAGATCATCTAACTCATCAAAGTCTAGCTATTGACATTATGTCATTAGGTTCAATGATAAAAAGTTGTCGTGGTTCATGTAGTTGTTGCAGAATTTTGTTTTTTCTTTTTCTTTTATATCTCCACCTTATTGTATCCTATACTTTTATTAGGCACGTGAGATTTAAACTCGTAACCTCTACATTAATAATTTTATTTATATAATTCCTTGAAAATCATTAAAGAAAAGTCTCTCTCTCTCAGAGAAACCCTAAGGCCGCCTCGGGCTTGCACTTTGTTCTCTCCGGCGGCGCCCGGACGTCGGAGATGACCTATGGCCTCATCGCTGTCATCAGGTTTGCTGCCGGACGGGAAATCTGCTGTCCATAGGGCTGTTGAAGGGCTTTGCTCTGGTTTTTGGTCAGGGAGTTCGGCTGGGATGGTGGTGAAGGGTGAATCGTGCGTACGGTCGGGTTTATCGATCCCCGCGGCTGGGTTTTGTTGGATCGGCGGTGCCATTCGTTGGCGGCATGCGATTGCGACGCTTGGCTCAGGATCGGTTGTTCTGGTTTGATGCAGGTCGCGGCGGCGGCGTGAACTCAGGATGGCTTCCATCGCCGGGCTGGTTTGTTCTGTGCTGCTGCAGGTCAGTGAGGGCGGCTTGGTCGCGGCTGTGGTGAGGCGGATTTGGAACATGCAGGTCGGGCATTGTGGATCGGCTGGAGCTTGGCCGGATGGTGACGTACGACGGGGTTGTGAAGGAAGGTGGACTACTGGACTGGACCGAACCAACTTGACGGGTCTGGAGCAAATTTCCCTTTGGTGGACTACCCCTGTTGGGCCGCGAACTGTTGGGCTAGGGTTTTGCCCTAGTCCATGGCTATTTGGGCTAGGGTTTAGGCCCTTAGCCCAACCCTATGTTTTTTTAGCGTTTTTGTCTAATTACACTAAGTTCCCTTGTTTTTGGAACCTAAAAACCCTATGTGGTTGGGGCCTATATTCTATGTTTCCATTTATTCATAGTTTCTAGGCTCACTTTAAATGAGCGGTTAGTTCGAATATAAGTGGTCTATTCTCTATGTATCACAGTAGTTCTGCTACAATTTCTTGATCTGTCTAGTTGAAGGCAGCAGAAGGATATGTAATGGCTATCTTGGCATGCGTCAATGAAATCCACATTCCCTTCAAAAAAAAAAAAAAAAAAATTATTTATATCAGATAACTAACATGCCACAACTCACAAATTTGTATTTATTAAAAACTGGCAAGTGACAACTCCTTGGTTTTAATTTAGTTTGATGATATTTTTTTTTTTTTTTTACTAGGCACGTCATGTAGATGCATGGGACTAATAGTACAATGTTTCTTCTTGGTTAAGGTTTTGAATAAGCAATGCTTTAATCTAGTCATTCATTGACACCTCAATTCAATTCTAGGGTATTTGATTTAATTCAATGCAAAAATATAGAAACTTAAAATAGGTAGCATGCCTATGGCCCCCCCTCTCCATCTACAAGAGTTGTTGGATGTTAAATTAGTTTTGGAAATTAAGTCGACCCAATGTTGTGGAAAAAGAAAACTACTACTTCCTTCTCTATCTCTTTTCCTCCGTTCGTTCATCCCTTCCCGACCGGTCTTCGTGTTCGCTCTCTGCCCCGGCGGTGGGAGGCATGCTTTTCTTTCTTTTTTGTTCCTTATTCCCATCACTCTAATCCTCCTAACCTTTAGATGGAAAAACTACTACTACAACACCCATATTTTAGTAAATAACAAATTAACAATCAACATTTGCGACGATAACATTGAGGAACCATATGCATAAATAGAGACAAGAGTAAGGATCGATCATGTTAGCATGGTCAACGTTCAAATTTGTCATATGATATGTATTTGGTTTGGATCTATATATTATGGATCGATTAAATTTTTTTACATAACAAATATCTTATAGAACTTAATCTCTTCTGAATATTTTAATAGACTTCTCATTCTCACACTTATATTCGAGTAAAATGTTTTGGATCCACTTTTTTCTTTGTTCAAAAACTTATTCAAGACAAATGGAAGCAAATTATCCAGTAGTACTCTAGCTAGAGTCATTTTATTTGTGTAAGAAAATTATAGGATATTTTATCGTATTAGTACGTAATGGTAAAATAGCTTCATATGATAGTATATCATCAAATGTACATTGTAAACTAGCTTGAAATTAAAGCAACCTGATTTACATTCTATACGAGACTAATTAACTTAATCTACCGATGCAATAATGTGTTGGAATTGATGTTTAACCATAACAGGGCTTTCAAGAATTGCCCAATGCAATTATGTAACTACAAAATATATAGACACTTCTCAGTGCTCATTGAAGAGTCGTATGTTATTTAAACTTTATGGACATAAACCATAAATATCATCATACATTGAAGAGAAGCAAGAGCATGAAGTTGAGCTCCAAGACAAGGACTAAAGACAATTCATGAATAATTGGATAAGCAGAAAGACCCAGTTTCTGGATGCTACTTCTCATTTCTCAAAGAGAAAAATTCCATGTCCAAAAAGAAAAGAAGAGAGAAAAATTCCAAGGAGACAATCCGACGGTCCTCCATTTCCTTCTATGGCAGAGTGGACACTGCAACGGCTCAAATTGTGTCCCAGATAGCCAGAGCCAAATTTGACTAATAGAAAGTTGAAATTTAGCACTCCCCTTTCAGATTGAAAAGTCCAGGCCCGAATACGACCCCACTGAGGAGTAAACGACATCAAAGATATGTGGAAATTTGTAGGAAATTCGTGGTCCACGAAATAAGCAAAGAAGAAGGGGGGGTCTGAATCACTTGGTGTCGTTTTCTGCGGGTGGAAAGTCTCTGTGTTGCGATCACTGTTTTCACACCACTTCCTCTTTATCGGTATCAAAGTTTCCGATTCCAATTCAATGTTGGTACAAGGACGGTGGATTTGTTTGGCTCTTCTCCTTTGGTTTTCGCTTTCTTTGTCGAGCGTTATTCGATCATGCGGAAAATAAAGTCTTGAAAAGTTTTAGAGGTACGTTAATCATTCTAAAGTTTTTGTAATTTATTGAGCGATTTTGATGTGAAAAATGAAGTTTCGAGAAATACTAGAGGCACCAACTATTATTCTAAAGTTTTCATTACTTACTGATGTGATTCATGTAATCAAATAAAGTGACAAAGCCCAGATAGCCTTAGTGGTCAATTATAGCAATTCTTGATTTGTTTCTACTCCTGAAATTATAAGGGATGTTATTTTAAACGATTGTAATAGTGAACTGTTTTAATGAATTTTTTTTTTTTAATTTTAAAGTTAAGATTCAAGAATTTAGAGTAATAAAGAGAAGAACAAGTAATGCAAGTTACTTACTATGTACAAGATCGAATACGAAAAACAATCCATCAAGATTTAAGACGATAAAAAGTAGAGAAGAATCTTTAGTTAGAAGATCAAATAGGCTTTCCGTGAATTCTTTTTTTGGAAGAAAATCATCTTCAGAAAAGATAGGCTCAATTGTTCTACTTTCTCAGAAAGTGGAATCACAATCATTTTCTTCCCAACTTTCAAATGCTGGTTTTTCTTTTTCATAAAGTAGGGAATATATTTTCAGTGGAAAGTTGGATCAAAATCCTCATGGTAGTAGTGGGGAGATGTCACAACTATATATGCACCTTTCTTCTTTCTTTGCTCTTAAGTTTTTTTCTTTTCAAAACAGGTAGGCTGCAAGCCTTCAGCACTCTTCAAATTTAGGCTTTGAACATGTTATACAGGAAAGCCCAGCAAAATAATCATGAGTATCGAGAAACTAGATTTACTAGATGATGAAACAAACAATGTAGGATACAAGTTACAATATAGGGTACAAGTTACAACCTTGACAAGTAACTCTCCAAGATCTAGAGGAATTTGTACATTCTACAAACACAGAATGATTTACCCAAAAAATCATGTAGATTGACTAGAAAAACAAAGCTTTTCTAATGCCAAGTGCTATATGCTAAGAGCTACATTATACATGTAATTACATAAAGCACAGTAAGCACAAAATTAGTTCAGACTAATTCTAGCAGGAAGGCAAACACCGGGAGTCTGCTCTTGCACCGAAAGTGCTCCACCGGCAACCAATTTTATTACAGAATGAGCAGTGAGACGATACCTCTGACGTGTTTCAGCAAAACTTCTGGAGAGAACCTGTTCAATCCACTCCTCCACTGCTTTCTTCTCGTCTGATAACCAACAAGCTGCAAGTAATTGAACCATGACTCCAAAGTCAATCTCCAGCTGATACTCAGATCCCAAGACTTTCTTAAATTCTTGGTTGATTTCCTTTACTAATTTCTCAGCAAGAGCGTCGAACTTGAATGGCTTCAAAACCACTGCTTCATCAACTTGATCAAGGAAGTCTTCCATCCAGGCTTCTGAGTTTTCGGAGATGGAGTCACTGTCATAATCTCCACAGTTCATTCCCTCGTCTATCTCGTCAACAGGCAGATTCAAATCCAGAAAGGACCTTGATGCCTTGTTGCCCCTTTTCTGTAACTCTGAGGTTTCCTCTATGGAGGCACTGCTGTCAATCAGCTTTCTCTTATTTACAGAAGATGAGTTTAAGCTTCCTTCTCTTGGTGCAATCCTCACATTCATGCCCTTCGTTTGGCTGGCATCCCCAATATTCAGTATTTGCATTTGACACCTCTTGGCACCAAGTACCATCTCCTCTGAGAATTTCACGGGTTCATTCTCCAAGTAGTGATTTTTGCTGCCCTTTTTGGTAGCTGAAGTCGTTACAAAGATCATGTTGTTAATGCTGATTTCTCTGCCGTGAGAGTCTGGAAACTTGCCAGTCCTAATGGCCTGGGACAAGTTACTCTGGGCCAGAAAATCAGCCTTATCTACATTTTCAAGGAAGACAACTGAATGGGGTCTCCTGCTTAATTCCCCAGCAACATAATCTACAGCCGTCTTACCCCTAAACTTCACATCATAATCATCTTGGGATTCCCATTGAAAAATAGAGTCAGATTGGCATCCCCTCTCCCCCATATCAACAGAGATTAGGCTTTCCCTAGTGCCAAACATTAACTCTGCAAGTGCTATAGCAATTTTCTTCTTTCCAACCCTGTCGGGTCCAATCAAAGTCAACCATATATCTCCTCTGCCTTTTGAACCATGATGCCTTCCACCACCAGACCTGCACCGGGATATAGCTTCACTAATGGTGCATATTGCTTCATCTTGCCAGCAAACCTTTTCTGTGAGAACTCTCCTAAGTGACTTGAAATCTCTTGGATCAAACTGCCCACCAAAATTAGATCCAGAGCAGGAAGAGGACTGGGCTATTTGGTGCGGACTATTCTCACTTAATGCATCAAATTCAGCAGAAATGGAACCAGAAAGGTGTCGGAGACGCTCTCTATGATCTTGCAACTTGGGACTTCTTGGTCCCTTTCTAGTTGATGCATATAAGGTTCCCAATCCTAAATCTGTGGTCACCGAAGTGACAGATGAGGATGATGTGTGATCAGTGGGAAGATTCATAGTGGGGATTGAGAAAGGTGAACGGCAGGGGCTTCCCAGTTCAAGTTGCTGACCCTTTGAATCTCTGATCAATTGCTTGGATTGCATACCAGCATACTCAGCATCAGAAGCTACTTGCATTACCAAGTTCTGTTTTGACAGAAAACTCTTTTGCATGTCCATTGGAAGGCAGTGATGTTTTGCACTTCGGCTTTCCTGTATAGATGAATCTTCACCGCTGCTTTCTCTTCTATCTGCAGCAGTATGAGAGCCCTCAGGAGATGCAACATGAGACCCAGCTTGACAATTGTCCATTTTAGGGAATGGTTGACCATGATGAATTTTTCGGCAGATATCATTCCATTTCTTTTGCAGTCCCAATACTGTTTCACTCAATGTCGTATTATCTGCTTTGGTCTGCAGTGAATAATGGAGCACACTCTTACTCATTTATTTTCACAATATATTTGATGAATAACAGATAAATCCAACCGATTACGAGAAGCATGTGTTTAGCTCCACGTATATGTGAGTGCATGCATGCTTGTGTGCACAAACTTTATGCCAACTTGAGCCATAGAAATAAACTTTAAAGGGCTTACACACCTTTGCAAGATCCACTCCCTTGCCAGGGTCAAGTTCAATCGTTTGCAACCAAGAAGGTGAGCTAGTTGAGCACTGATCACCAACTGTAATGGCTGATCCATCTTTCCGAATAGAAGCAACTTCTTGCTCATACTTCTCTGTGCATTGATGGCAGCGTATAAAAGATTGATTCGTGCTGCTCAGTGGATTTGTAAAGTCAGATGGTCCAGAGAAGAATCCCCCAAATGGAACAAAGGACCCCATCAAGCTGTAAGTATATCATGAGTATGGAACTGTGAGATCCAACGGGCACAAAATAGTCAGAAGCTAAAGCATATGCCTTGAATCCTACATTTATACACGTAAACATGCACACATGCACAGCTTGCAACAGCACTAGCAAGTTAAACAGCATAGCATACAGCACATACAACATAGGGTACATACTACACACGTATATGGATTAAAGTCTGAAACTAGTGAATTCAGAAACATTAACCTTATACTGATGGGATCCTCGCCTTCAAACCTACAGTACTATATCTAGATAGAGCAAGTAAGAACAGAGAAATTATAGCTGCTTGCTGCAGAAAAATCATAGTGCTAAACCCAAAAACATTACACTCAAGTGAAAGTTGCCGTACACAATAGTTGGAAAAAGTTAAAAAGTACCAACAAAATGACTGAAAGGCATGATAGAAACACACTTTGAGCTCAATAAAACCAGCCCTGCAAATTTGGCTAAGAAAGAGCTATCCACAGTAATTTATCATCATGAAACTTCAAGCAGGATAAAAGTTCCGACAAAAAATTTTCCACTGAAACTTGACTTGCATATGTAGTTTACTTGTTCAATAATGCTCTGTTCTCTAGAATATAAGAATGACATTTTCATTAACTGAAAAAGTGATCATTGATTTTGAACATGATTAAAAAAATAAAAAACAAAAACAAAATTCTTGATGACCACTGGAAAATGTTTCTCATAGAAAACTCTTGCATAATGTTCAATCTTATATATCACATGAACAAGCCCTTCATCTCAAACTCGAGGCAATAATATCACTGACCCTGATTATGGTCAGAAAATGGAAAATTATTGATGACCACTGGAAAGCACATTTCACACAGCAAAATCTGGCACAACCATCAATCTTATGTAGCATGAAATGAGCTTTTCATTTCAAGCTTGAGGCGATAACTATACTGACTCTGAAAATGGTTAAGAAGTGCATAATTCTTGATGACTACCGGAACACACGTTTCTCATAACAAAATGTTGCATAATTATCAATCTTCGGTAACATGAAATGGACCTTTTATCTCAAACTTGAGGGGATAACAATTACTGATGTTGAACATGGTTAAAAAATGAAAAATTCTTGACTCCCACCGGAAAACATTTCTCATAGAAGAATCTTGCTCAATTGTCCATCTTATATCACATGAAATGAGCTTTTCAGCTAAAACCTGAGGTAATACTTATTGTCATTCAGAAGAATGTACGTCTCTGATGTACTGGTAAAATATTATATTTCATAAAATAAATGAAAACAACCGTGACATTATAGTACAGAATCATTGATAGTGTAATATAATGCACCAACAAGTAGATGACAAAACAAAAAAGACTACAAGTATTAGTAATCTATTCAGCAGAAAAGTTTTTATTTTATTTTTCTGGGGTCTAAAAGGCCAAAAGAAGTTGTACAACCTAAAAACCAGAGTGAGGAAATGAAGCAAAATACTAGTCTTTTCTAAACAAACATCCAAATTTTCCCACATTATACACATAACAATAACAACTCAAACTCAAAAAAAAAGGAGCACAAAACCAAAACTAGAGTTGAACCAGCACCTGGATTTAGAGTAGACTCCATCGACTGAAGCTTTAGAAGAGCTAATGGGAAGGAGATGAAGGTCCCAATCCTTCTCGATAGCCGGAAACCGAGCCAAAAGTTTCATATACATGTCGTAACTCCCCGCCGCGCCGATCAACCACAACTTCCCACAATGAATCTCCAGCAACCCCTTCAACTGAACCACCACAAAGCTCAAAGCATCACTCAACACCCCGTCATCAACCAAGGCCTTCATTTCCCCAAAGTTGACTATCACACCAGCTCCTCCATCTCCAGAACATTGCTGAGCCAAATGACCCACCTCCTTCAACTTCAACCCCATCTTCTCTTCACTCCCACCCTCAACCACAAACTCCGAAATCTCCTCTTCGATACAAACTGCACTAAAGCTACTTACCTCAGGAGGCAAAAGGGAGGAGGCTCTGCCTTTCTGTACCGCTTCAATGAACCTTTTGAGAGCTTCAGCGGCGGAAACGCCGATCAGTAACGGATTTTTCCCGCTCTTTCTAACCAACACGTCCCCGATTCTCTTGCAGTTCTCGTCCTTTTCCTCGAATCCCGAGAACGGGAAAGGGAATCTCCGACGCGCAGCGGGGTCCGAGTCCGTTAGGTTGCATAGGAAAATGGGCGGGCACAGAGTCCGAGGCAGCCGATTGGATTGCGGCGTCACCGGCGGGTGAACAATCGCGAGCTTTATGTCACAGCTCCGGAACCCGGCCTCCCCGAAGACCCGACTCACAATCGGGTCGTCGAGAATGGACAGCATGAAGTGCTTGAGCTCGACCTTCAGAAGCGACGCCGTCTGCTGCTGGCTGTGGATCTGGTGCAGGTGGAAGCTCTCCGGGTGCCGCCTCTGGTTCGCCTGCGACCGCTTGATCGCCGCCATCAGCGAGTTCGACACCGGCGGCTCCTCCTGCGCCTTCGTCGACGACGGCAGCCGGTCCAGCGACACCCCGACGGACAGCTCCAGCGCCCGGAACTGGAGCCGCGGCGTGTACGGGTACGCGCCGCTCCTGGCGCGTGAGCAGGCGTCGCGGAGAGCAGAGGACGGCAGGGAGAGCAGAGCCGACACCGCATGGAGCGAGGTCGTCTGCGCGTGGCTCCTCCTACGCGCCACGGCCACTGCGTCGTCCAGCGCACGCGCCGCCTCCTCCGTCAAACATTGCCTGGCTGCGCCTACCGGCGTCGGCATCGCCGGCTAGCGACTTATATATATATAAATAAATAAATAATACCCAACAAAGAAAGAAAGTGAAGTGTCCTTTATATATAAAGAACGAGAGTCTTTGCGTCGAGATTTCGAAGGACTCTGACCTCTGAGCAAAACCCACAAATAAAATATAGGCGAGTGTGTGTGTATATAATCAGAAACTTTTTGAGAATAAACTATTCGAGTGGGGGAGTTGGACAGGAAGAAGATAAAGAGAGAGAGAGAGAGAGATTTTGTTGTTGTTGTTTTAATGTTGTTAGCTGAATGCTGCGGCTGTAGAAACAAACAGTAGTTGGTTGCAGTGGCAAGTGTGAGCTATCAAGTATGGTATCTAGTGGTGGTGGGGGCGGGGAAGGGGTACGGGATATAACACCAACACATTGTGAAAGAGAGCATAAGCATAGATTCTCTCTTCCCCTTTCTTCTTCTTCTTCTTCTTCTTCTTCTTCTTCTTCTGCTTTCTGATAGCTAATATTTACTTTGGGTATGTTTTTTTTATTTTTTTTGGTATACAAATGGACGAACAGGGTGAGGGATGTGTCACGGCCGTCGCTGTCGTAACTTTGGAGAAAAGAGAGAGATAGAATTAGAGCCTATGAGGCCCTTCAAAAGCGAGAGAAAGCTTTGTGTTTTCAATGCAAGGTAGCGGATGGTTAGAGTAGATGACTACGTTTTGATTTTGGCTAATCTCCATTTTTGGTATGCTCGCGTCGATAACGTGACCGTAATTTATGCAAAAAAGTCTTTGAATTAGGCGGTGAATTTGGAGGATTTGAACTTATCATCGTAACAATCATTGAAATTGAAATTTAGGTAAGCATTAAGGCGGAACCATAGCAACTAATTTTGAGAAAAAAAAATAAGACGTATTGAATTAATATTGCACACTACAACTCAGACATTAATTTCACCATTTTCCTCTTTTTTCTTGCATACGAAAATTAGTATATGTTCCCAAACCATGGTACACATAGTGGTAGGTTGATGTCATTGGCTCATCTGCTCATACGATTTGTATTTATTTCTAATTGGTCTCTTAATTTAATTTAATTTCACTCATTACAATGTCATGTGGTACTCCAGGACCATAGAATAATTACTCTTCTTACATGTTAGATGATACTATAGTTAGAATTACTTTTTTTTTTCTTTTTTTTTTTTTAATAGGTTAGAATTATGTTCTAGAAACTTATGAATTTGAAGTCTTAACCCTCATTTTTCTATGTAACAGGGCCACATAATTTAATACCAGACATAAATGTCGATGTTTGTAGACCTGAATCCAATACAACAAGAAGTTAATCAAGCATCACTTTCGTTCAAAATGAATTTCGCCATTAGCAACATTGTTGCATTCCCTTCTTGGTCGGAAGCAAGCTAGACGGTACCACGTACATACATGCATATATACTTTCGTTCAAAATGAATTTCGCCGTTAGCAACATTTTTGCATTCCCTTGATTGGAAGCAAACTGGACGGTACCACATACATGCATGCGAAGTTACGAGCTCGAAACCTTTTACCACCCTAATAAATATTTGTTACATGAGGCTTGATTTATATATGTTGTTGCATTTGATTTTAAAAAAAAAAAAGCCACACGTTCTAAGTTGACGTATAACTAAATTATGTGACTTTTCATTATGACTGGGTAAATCATACTTATCTCTTAATGACGTACGTCAATCACAAAGTGTAGATAAATGGATAATGGTTCTGAAGGGGAAAAAAAAACTTCAACTTGCATTATACTAACACGATTAAGAATTTAAGATAAACATGGACACACCATAATCGCATCAAGAAAAGCATGGGGCATTATATTATATATATATATATATATATATATATATATATGAGATCTTGAGGGAGGTGGCCCAATATTAGGGAGTCCTCCTCAGAGAACCCCACTCGACCCACTTGGCACAGAACATCCAAATCTTGGACCCTGCTATCACGGGCATAGCTAGGGTTCCTACGGTATTCTCTTTTCAGCTTTTCAGTTTTCTGCTCTAAACCGTAAACCAGTTATCAAACATAAGCTCAGAACCCATATATATGGTAGATTCATTGGTAGGGGATCGGTTCAAACCTGAACCCATGGTGAGCGGAACCATGAATAATGATATCACAGCCAAAACCAAATAGTTCTAGTGATGGGAAGAGATATGCGATCTTGAGATTGGGAAGAAAAGGTGTCTGATTTGACATGCGTTTTTGTTTTTCTGTGGGATGTCTTTTCATTCAACAAACCCTAATTTTCCCTTGTACTCCAACTTGGTCTTTTGCTTGTGTTTTCCTTCATGATATCCTCATTCAAAGATGTTAATATTATACCATTTTCGAAAAGTCCAATTCTAGTTTAGATTTCCAAATCTACAAGAAGCACAACTCACCGGTTAACTTTTTGGGTTATCCATTAATATTAATATTTGTTATACTTTTAACCGTTACTTAGGGGGGTGTATTGTATTTAGATTTGTGTGGAGTTTTTTTAAATGACAGACTTTTTCAAAAGTCCATGGACTCCATAAAAAGTTCATAGACTTTTATTGATTTCTTAAAACCATTGACTTTTAGCACATTTTTTTACTGATTTACAAAAATCTACAGACTTTATATGAATGACTTCTATAGATTTCACAATACTTATAAAAAAGAAAAACCAAGCTAGTTTATTAGTCAGAGAACAAAATACGATGCGGTAGCTATGTGAACTAATGTCTATTAGCGTAGAAATCAGAGAAGCTCAAATAATGTCATGAAAGAAATATATAAGAAAATGAAGGAAAAACTTCCAAATATAATCAACCAAATTAAAAGGTACCAAAAAAAGAGAAGGGGAAAAAAAGAACATTGATGAAGTTTCATGCTAAAGAAGCAAACGTCTTTGAAACAATGATATGATTTATTCTTCTCCTTCATTTTCACTTTCTTGATTGTCAGTGTTTTCATTGTTGACATTTGGTTGGGCATCTGTCCACATATGAGTAGCAATACTCATTCTCCATTCATTAGCTTTTTCTCTTTGCTAATCTTGGGTTTGAAAATCATCCCTATTCAAAATTATCTTCGTGATTGTCTATTGGATCTTCTTCTGGTTCAGGAGGAAATTCATCTGAACGGCATTCTGATAAGATGCATTATTTCAAAACGTGTACGTGTTTTTTTTTTTTTTCCTTTAAACATGCATTAAGCATACAAAAGGAACAATTGGGTACATAGACAAAAATAGCAAATTTTGATACATTGTTCATATTGATTATTACCCAGACAGCTTCTCTCTGATTAATTTTTCTTTGTTTCATAATTCATTGAATTACATTTTGATCCACACTTGTTTGTTTTTTTATATCATGCCATACTATATGACTATAAACAGTACTCATGATATGATGATAAATTACACAAATCAAACTCTCCCATAACCCCAAAACCCGATCACGAACTGTTTCCATGGGAGGTAATTATAATTCCCATAGCTATATAACCCTATCAATCTCGTTTGTGACCAAAAGTTTGATCATCATTGATATTTTGCAATTGCAGAGTCACGTCATAAATGTCCACAAGAACATCAAAATCCAAATAGTTAGGAAAGAAAAAAAAAAAAGAAATGTAAAAAGTTCAGCAAAATAAAAAGCACAATCCTAAAGTTATTTGAATCAAGTAAATTATCCTTTGTGTCAAGCTACTATTCTCATGAGTAATTAAGAGCCATGTAACTGGTGTCGAACTACTAATAGCTCACATAGTTGTTGAGTTGAAAAGAGAGATGTGGAGACACAAACTAGTGTAATCCTTTACGTTTAGTGTAGTACTTGGACTTGAGGAATAACTGAATAGTGAGGAGCATATAGATTTCTGCATACTTAAGTCCCACAAGTTTCATTAATTGTTCATGAATGAGCAGGGTAAAATCACACACACTATTTTAGTTATAGAAAATAAGGTTTGGCATGAAGAGAAAAAAAAAAAAAAACATGTGGCTTATCTACCCAAACTTAAGAGCCACAAGGGCAAAGCAGTTGCAAAACAAAGAGAACCAGGTTGATATAGGACGGCAACAAATACAAAAGAAACAGAAGCCTAGAGAGAAAAATAAATAAGAAGAAGAAACAGATGCAGCAAACAATTAGGACGACAATAGCAATAACAACAATAACGCAAGATGCAGAACTATGATCGAACCGTAAAAGCATTAAGCATATACGTATAGACGACAAATTTGGGTTTTAGGGTTTTAGGAGTAGATGATAATATTTGGGTTATTAGGGTTCCAAGCATCACAATTGAAAAACAAAAAAAATCAAATTCAACAACAACAATGAATAGGTATTAGAGGTTGATACCACAAAATATTAGAGAAAAAAAAAATCATGAAAGAGAGATCATGGAGGACCAACCTCTTCACGCGCAGAGAGAAGAAGTTTGATAAACTTTTCCACGCTCAAAATCTTTGCTCTGGTGGTTGGAAAAATATTGGAATTTGGTATTTATACTAAACACTACAAAGTCCATGATTTTCCATGATTTTCTAATTCCGTATGTATGAATGATATTTTGAATACCCCTAAACTTTTATTCATTTTTAAAAGTCCTAATTGAATACCCCTAGATTTTGGTGGAATTCATAAAGATTTTTTAAAATCCTAATTGAATACACCTAGACTTTTATGGACTGTTAAAAGTCTCTATTGAATACACCCAGACTTTTAAATTCCATGGATTTATTTAAAAGTGCCAGTAATTCCATATACAATACACCCCCCTTAATAAATAATACATGTCACTTCAAGTCTTCAACATAGAAATATTTTTTTTTTTTTTGGATCAAATCATCATCCATACTTCATTCAAACAGAAGGAAAGTTACAAGCAGGGATGCAAAGTAGTATAACAGCCAAAAGACCTACTTCTAACTCAAGTCCGATCATCTGATCTGAACATACCTTCCCAAATTCTACAAACAAAAAATGGAGCTAAACTCTCCAGAACACCAGTAAGGCTACAAATGACCAAAATCCAGCAAACGGGCCACAATATAGTTCGAGCCAACGTCGGCATACCAATTGAGTCATGGCTCAGACCCAAGAAGGAAGAATGTGCCCCAGTCATCTCTGCCTCGTTGGCTAGTGAATACAAGGGATAGATTCTGTTCTAAAAATCGACATCACGATAGGCGTTGGTGTGTAGGAAACATTTGAAGCACAACAAGACCTAAAGAGGGTCAACCACCGACAACAAACAGAAAACTAAAATAAAGTAAAATTGAAACTGAAAAAAAACTGAAGAAACAACATGCACACGCCAGGTCCAGACCCAAGCTAGATTAGAGCTAAGCCAATTCCAGAATCCAAATCCATAGAAGGGTCCAGATCCAGAATTAGCTCAAACCCAACCCAAACATCTGCCCAAACTCGCTTCAAACCCCTGCTGCAATCCAGATCTGCCATCACCTTATTCTAACCCTTGCCGCTAGCATTTCGATCCCCGAACAAAGAGCCGACATCGCCGTCGATGGACCACAGCAGATCTGTGGCCTGTCCGCCTGACACAAACACCAATGGGACAAGTCGTCGACTTAGATCGAGATCCAGAACAAAAAGGATATCCGATCTAAACAATGGCTGCCCAGACTGCCCGATCTGAACAACCGAGTACCAGATTGGGATTAACAACCCCCAAAACAGCCCCCTTTCTCCCTGCCGTCACCGGATCTGAAACTGAACCCCATCGCTCGATCCGCAGACCTAGTCAGCCTAGCAACACCATCTTCCTGCACCACCACATCCCAAGGAAAGCAGCACCGGTTGAAGTCTAAAACGGCGATCGCATCAAGGATTCTCCTCTCCCGGATCGGAGCGCTGCGGTGAGAGCACCGACAACGTCCAACTAGGAGAGAGAAGCGTCTCACCCTCGCTTTTCTTTTTTCTCTAGGCGCGTTCTAAAGCGCGAGGACAAGGACAGATTTCTTCAACATAGAAATTTGGGTACATCCAAATTACTATGCATAAAATACATTTACCCTAAGATGTTTGGGTATTACAAAGAGCCATGCAATGTTTTATATTTAGCTTGATCTGACCTAGTCATCCTCTGCTAGGGTTTCACTGCGTTGTTTAAATCGGATTGACGCAATTTGAACCTTCTCAGTTTGACTATGGAGATCTCTTTTCTTAGTGGTTGATTTTCTCGCCTCCTCTGTTTTGGAAGGGCTATGGTGTGCTCGTCGGGGGCAGATGGTTTGGGTGGCTGGCTTGGCCATAAAGATTAGGGCGATGGTTTTGATAGTTGGAGCTTGTATCGGAATGGCACATACATGGTGGACTAGTTAGGGTCGATCAGACTTTATTGACTCGAGGACGCACATGATGAGACCTTTACACCATTGTTTGATGGTGGTGATTAGCGAGGGGTGCTGTTTGGCTCCTGTTTTGTTGCAGCTGGTCAACAGTCTCTTTTCTGCGCGGGCGTGCCAGCACCGTTCGGGTGCGGTCGTTGGGGTTGTCCCTTGACCTGACTTCTTTTGAGCGACTGTAGACAAGGAGAGCACCAACCTCGTCGTGGGGGGCTTCTGTGCCTCGTGGCGAGGACTTTATCTTGTGTTACCAAGTCGATACTCAACGTTGTAGGTTAAGCAGAGCAAAATCACCGGGAAGTAGAGAGAACTTGCTAAAGCGTGACTTTAGCTTGGCTGGTTTGCGAGGGCGTTACCCTTGCTTAGCTGGTTCCGTAACCGTTGTGGTCGCGGTACTACAGTCGGCTCCCGAGGAGACTAGGACCGAAGCACATTGATAGAGGGTTTGGTGGCACTGACAGTCGGCTCTTGAGAAGACTAGGACTGGAGTGTGATCACCAGTAAGAGAAGGAGAGGAGTTGCTCTTAGAGAAGGGTTGCTCTAGAGAGGCTTGGATAATCTTAGAGATTGTTATTGAATTGTGTTGTCTTTTGTTACTTGTTGTAGCCTCTATATATAGGCTACCAAGCCATAGTGGTTGGCCTTAAACAAATCATGATGGGTTAGGTTTGAGCACTTAAAACACTAATGGAATCTTAGGTTTAAGCACTTAAAACACTAATGGAATGTTAGGTTTAAGCACTTACTGCTCCAATTTTGCTGCAGCTATATCTCCACCAAGAACTCAAAATGGGTCTTCGACTTCTTCATATCAAATGATCCAGAATGAGTGTAGATCATTGTGACAAATTTTCAGAGATTTCTTCCGTGTGGTTGGGCCGGAAATGCTGCTGGACTCCTTACAGGTCCAGTTTTCCAGTTTTGCTTCTGCAGAAAATTAGACTGATTGTTTGAAGGTTTTCCACTCATAACTAGCTCTAGAACTCTTCATAAGAAATTATCCTTGGGATGTCTAAAATTAATCTGGAAAGTTTTAGCTCATTTAGATTTCATTTGGTTAGTCTGCCGCCCCTCCTTCCCTGTTTAGCTCGGTTTCTCCTAGCCGAAGTAGGAAAATGTGCTAAAGTTGACTTTTCATTTCCATGCTTCCATCATTTCCTTTTCTTGCAGCTCGCATAATCTTCCATAGTAGGTTTTATTAGCCTCTAAATAATATATTTCGAACTTGTCGACAATATATAGCTTGAGCCACTGACTTTGGCTCAATTTCTCCAAGACATGCCTTGTCAGTCCAAAATGCTCATTTTGGGTCCAAACAAGTGCTACTTGATCTACGAATTTGAATTTAGGATGTCGGAAATGAAGGCTTTAAGTGGGGAGTCGTGGATCTGGTTTGTTTTAGGCATATCAGATAGTCGGCGTTAAGGCTTTAGACTGGGTGGGGTTTACTGGTATTCCAATGCGGGGATCTGCTCGGCTTCAATTGATTCTCCATGCTTACTTTCGTCTTCTCTTGATAGATTTGAGCATGTGGATCTTCTCAGTCACGATTAGGTTGCAAAGAAACTTAGGCCTCTTTCGGGGCTTCTAGGTTCCTTTGTCCGGACTTAATCTAAAAAGGTGGGTGTGTTAACTCTCCAGGAGAAACTACCTAGCGCTCTGTTAGGGTTTAGGAGCGCGGACCCCATTCGCCTATACAAGCTCCTTAATGGAGACACTTTTGGGCTTCAGCGTACTTTTCCTTGGCCCAGTTTCACTAGAGAAGGAGATGTTATGTTTTTCGTTGATGGTTATTTGGTCCAGCTTGGTGACATGGTTTCGTTGGGTTCCCTCAGTGGTGGTGCTCTGCGTGGCCCTTCATTTTGCAGGATAGGGTGGCTAGAGCTGCGACTGGCAAGTCGTGGGATTGCTTATAGGTGGCACGATAGGCCTTTGGGTTGTTGAAATCGTGGAGTGGAGGCGTGAGATTGATGCAAGTGGTCATGGTTTGGATCGACTACAGAAGGGACATATTTGGCCTGAGTCACTCACCAGTGATGATGTGCTTGACGGGTGCTTAACAGGCGTGATGCCTTGGTGGTTGGGTTATAGTGGTGGTGACAGGCTGGTCCTTTGGGCTACGGTTTGCCTTAAGCTAATGGGCTGGATTGTGTTCTTGGGCTTCCCATTCGATAGTGTTTGGGCTTAAGTTGTCGAAGCTCATTGGATGGGGAGGATGTTGGTAGTGCTACTATATTAATTGTTAGAGATGACACCAAACTCAACTCAGGGTTAAGGAATGTCGCCAGGGGCACCTACAATGTCTATGCTATTTTATTTCTTCATATGTAGTAGAGGGAATTTTCTGGACATGCTTCATTTTTAGCTTAAAAATGTTGAATTTCTTAGGTAACGACTCTATCTGAACAACTTCTACGAGGGGGTCATCATGTGTAATTTTCCTAAACTTCTATTTAGTTGACTATTCATCTGGTAAAAAATAATAATAAGTGGGTTTGTTAGGGGTGTGCTGTGTAATGTACTCCCTTTTAGGGGTATGGTTAGATGTATACTCTAAGTAATGGCTCTTTCTGACAGCCCCTCAAGGACGGGTCAATATTATACTGCTAGTTGAATTGCATAATGGATGACATTTTCAACTCAAAATTGATAAAAGAAATTTTAGCAACTCATGTTTATAAACGATCACAATAGCATTTGAACTATATAATGCGTCAGCTGAATGCTTTAAGTTTATAAAGGACTAAAATAATATTTCAACTATTTTGATTTGTTCACCACTTTGATACCTCGCATCAAATATCGCCAATTGTGTTGGTGGTTTATATAACTTCAAATCTACCGTTTGTTGTGATAAAATAAATCTATGAAAAATGGGGAATATCATCATATTTAACCATTGATTGAGGTACTAAAGTATTGGACCAATTGCATAGTTGAGGTATTACTCTGAGGTCCAAATACAAATTTAAGATTTTCCATAAATAGATTAAATTGTTGGAAAAAAAAATTAAGGGAAGGAAGTGATAATAATGTTGCAATTTAACTACTAGATTTCTAAATTTGACCTTTTATAAAGCATTTACACTCGTCTAATAAAATTAAAATTCTTAGGTTAGAACACGCCGACATGCGCTTGAGAAAGCAAAACAGTTTCCTCTCCTCGTCCTACAGCGCGCCCTTACGACACCATCATGGGACTGGCTGTTCCGACCTTGATTGGGTCTGTTGTGAGGCGTAGGGTCCTCGATAGGTGCAATCTCGATCTGTTGGGAAAGATTGCGGTGGCTGGCAGTGTGTCGAGGATAGGGAAGAGTGCGGCGGCTAGTGGGGCTCGGATCTTTCTTGGTTGGTTTGGTTGGCGATTTGGAGTGTTGTCGCAAGGTCTGAGGCGGGACGGTGGTGACAAGCTCCTGTCGTCAGGGTAGGGATCTTTTGGACTCCAATTGGATCAGAACGACCCAATCTGGTATGGGTTTAATGGATCCGAGATGGGGAGCCGGTGGATTGGGATTGGTGGCATTGATAAATGGTGTGACGGGGATGGTGGTGCGAGGGTGGTTGCGGTCCGGCAAACGTGGTTGTGCAGCTCGGTATGCAGTTGTTCGGTGGTGGCCTTGCTGGGTTTGGGCCAGGCTTGGCTAGTGGTTGATCTTCCTGATTCCTTGGCAAAGGCTTGAGCCTATTTTTTGGGCCCTGCTTGGTTTGGCTTTTTATTTTCTGTTTTTAGTTTTATTAATTTTTGTTGGTTAGTGTTGTCACGTCTTTAGAGTCTAATAAGTCCCTGCAAGTATTTTGTAGAGTTAGTCGGGCTAAATGCATGTGTATGCACTATTAGTGCCTTGTCTGGCCTAGCGAAGGGGCGTTCCATTGTCAAATGGTCGCAACCTTCTAGTGGCAGGATGAAACTAAGTGTCGTCAGATTTATTTTTCGGCGGCAACATAATGGGAAAGCTGTGATTTTGGTAATTATGCTTCGTTGTAATCGAGTTATCTTTCCGGTATGTAACCGCTCTATCAAAACAAATGGAGTAGCCATTAGTGTACTTTTTGCTAATTGGTGCTTGTTAGAATACATGTATTTTGTAGAGACTCTTAATATTATTTCAGATGTTCTCTAAATATTTATTATAATCAGGAGTTTAGGCTCAATGTGCCCCCTTGTATTCAGCAATTTCATTAATTAAAGCTTGACGGCAGCCGCACTAGCCATTCTTTTAAAAAATTAAAAAAAAAATAAAGTATTACTGTTATTATCTTCAAATTAAAATATCATTATCGCTCTCTTAATTTTTGTTTGGTCTGATTATCGCTCTCTTAATATTAACAACCATTCACAGCGCAAGATGGAAGATTGATGGCCCTACAAGCTGATTCTATTCTAAAAGTTTTGGCAATGTCATATTTCCAGGACATAAACCTACCCTAGAAGCAAACTTAAATTACTCAAGGAGCAATAATCGCTATCAACATCTTTATTCATATACGAACGAATCACGAATGAAAATCACCCTCCATTTTCTTTATTTCTTTCTTTCCTTCTCTCTCCTATAATGTTGGAGTTGATGTTAATGGATCCAATGGCTCTTCTCCCACACATCACCGTCACTTTCGTCTATTAGCCATTAACCTTTCACTAACTAAAGAGTCACCCGACTCACCCCACCACACAAAAAGCTCTCTGCTCGTGACAGCTTCTTTGGACTTACATGGCAAACCCTTAGCATTAGTTACAAGTGTGTTCACGTCCCAAAAGGATTCGTAAAGATTTGCACACCTGTTCTAGATATTTTTTTCTTCAGTTAACAGGAATGTTAATAACTTTATATTTTTATATTAATTGTTCTATATTTAGTTGATGATTGCTAAACTATTTATGGTTTAGTCTGTTTTTGTTTGTAGACAAATAACACTCTAATCATGAGGCTATGTTGATTGCCTATAAGGGCAAGTTCACCCGTTAGGTCACCAGGTCACCCACTATTCACTACTTTTTAGTGTTAATTTCGTGCCCTGGGTCACCCGGTACAGTGTTCTGGGTCACCATGGTGACCTGCACAGTGTATTTCGTGCCCTGGGTCACGAGCACAGTGTATTTCGTGACCCAGAGAATGAAAATATACACTAAAAAGCAGTGAATAGTAGGTTACCTGGTGACCCAACGGGTGAACTTGCTCTAAGGTCTAGTCTGTTGGTTATCTAAAATGACCAACACTGTAAATGATACGAATTCAAATTTCACTAGCATCATGAGATGAGCGTGGTAAGGTGGAGTGGGTAGGGTTGGGATAAAAAAATAAACAAAGACTATATTGATTGAATATGAAGATGGTAGAGGGTTTAGGGTTTAATTTGAAAAGATAATTGACTGAGAAGATTGGAAATAAAATCTTATTAGCATTTCTCTTACTTTTGTTATAGTGAAATGGATTGAAGATTCTTTTTCATTGAAGAAGACATGGAATAAAATCCTTGATACCGATAATGTTTTTGTTTGTTCATGACGAAAATCATAACTTGATTGCCTCAAAGAGCCATTTGATAAGCTAAGAAAAGATTATTGCATGTCTCTTGTTCGTAGTTTTGTTTTTGTAAGATTCGTAATCACACCTTCACAGTGCCAAAATTATTAACTAAATACTATACCGACTTTCTCAAAGTCTAATTTTAACTTGCTTTTTCATCATTTTTTGGCACTTGGACAACTCCAAGACTTGGTCTGCTTAGAGATTAATTAACTAAAAAGGGCTTAACACGGTCAACAAAAATGTAATATATTTAATCAACGAAAAATACGTATAACTGATATATTTAAACATAAAATGAAATTCACATGGATCAACGGTCAAGAATGGCACATAGGCAACTTTCACTAGCCTTTCTCTTTAGGTGAAGCCTAAGGGCATGCGCAAGTGGTGGGATTTGGATGCAATTTTAGTGGCTTTTTCAGTTGGTGGCGACTGGTGATAATAATAGAGAAAGCGTGTCTCAATGTGACTGAGATTGAGATGTGAGATTTCTCATTTGAGAGAGCATATACTTTTTGTGCATAGGATTGGTTATGAATCTCACTTTCTATGTAAAAAGTGGCTTTTGCTTAATTTGGAATACCTGCATTTGTTCCACTTCCAGTTCCATTTGCGTCTTTCTACTAAAGCTACTCTCTTCTTCCTTTTCAAACGTTCCACTTCCAGTTCCATTTGCTTCTTTCTACTAAAGCCAGCCAAACCTGCCAACCAACTATTTTGGGTCGTTTAATTACTCTTTTGCCAAAATTTCCCGAGTTGTCTACTACTATATAAATTCTTTAATGATGCAAATTAGAAAACCTGAATTCCCCAACGCAAGAGAAAAGGAAATGGATTGGTCTGGTCATCTGGGGGGGGGGGGTTTTCCAAAGAAGGGATTTAAAGAAATAGGTTGGGGTTGCAAAAGTGATGATTTGACTATTCCTTTATGCTAAAAGTCAGAGGGGTCTGCACTCAAATCAAATTATTAATTGGAACGACAAGGACCATGGCATCATTCCAAGTGTGTTTGATACTTTATTGAATAATGGACATGTACTCAAGCTGCAACCAGCCAGGTGGGTTTATCAAGGAGCAAAAATGCTGCCAGGTGCTGAAGCTTTATGCTTAAGTAATCACAAAATCTCAGATGATTAGTTCTAACTTTTTACGAAAGAAAAATATAAAAATGGAATTTTTTTTTTTTTTTTCCGATTAGAAATAAACATATTATAAACAAGAATCTCTTTCACACCCTATAACTAGGCAATCAAAGAAATGAGCATTACAAGCTGATAGTGGGAGGGAATTATCCCTCCAAGCGTATATTAGCAGTTGATTTATGCCTTCTATTAGCAATGGCACCAATAAAGAAGTCGGCTTCTCTTTTCATATGTCTAATACGAAAACTATGGAGATAAGATGATAATCAAAAATTTCAAAATATAATGAGAAGTGAAATAAAACAGGGAAATATTTGATCATGGAATATTGCAAACATAATTTTGTTTGAAGTTATGAAAAGTGATATTGTGCGCCGCATTTATTAGTTTCGGTTAATCTAGAATCTCATTATTTAAATTAAACTAGTCAGGTGTTTACTCTCTGTGTATATTAGAGATAAAAAAAAAAAAAAACTTGAAAAATATTATATAGTTTTTGTGAATGACTTGTTTACATCGCTTTTTCTGGAAAAGAATTCGGGTATGGTGAGCAGGAAAATTCTGTGGTATATTAATATATCGTAGACAAAGCTATACTGGTAGATGAATCTTGGTTAGCAGGCCATGTTATCTTAAATATAGTACAGATAAATTTAGTCTTTCAAAAAGAGAAGTTAGTTGCTTCCACTCTAATATTGCAAGCACAAATAGGCTTTTAGGCTATCTTCACCCCTCTATGCAATCTCGACTCTTTTACATTCCTTTTATTGTTTAGACTGATCTGATTTGAGCTTAATTTATTTATTGGACTAAATTCTGCTTACTACCCTATACTTTCAAGGGTTCATCAGTTCAGTCCCTGCACTTCTAATTGAATCAGAAAAGTCCTTACACTTTCCAATTTCATCAAATCGATCAAATCCGTCACCACTTCGTCAATTTTCAGGGAAAATTTCCAAACTACCAATCTGCATTCACAACACTTGTTTGGGTCCAAAATGAGCATTTTTGCCTGACAAGGCACATCTTGGAGAAATTGAGCCAATCTCAGTGGCTCAAGCTATATATTGTCGACAAGTTCGAAATATATATTTAGAGGCTAAATAAAGCCTACTATGGAAGCATGAAAAGTCAACTATAGCACATTTTCCTACTTCGGCTAAGAGAAACCGAGCTAAATAGAAGGAGCGGCCGCCTGACCAAATGAACTCTAAATGAGCTGAAACTCTGTAGATTCATTCTAGACAGCCCAAGGATCATTTCTTATGAAAAGTGCCAGAGCTAGTTTTGAGTGGAAGGCCTTCAAACAATCAATCCAATTTTCTGCAGAAGCAAAACTGGAAAATTGGACCTGTAAGAGGTCCAGCAGCATTTCCGGCCCAACCACATGGAAATAAATTCTGAAATTTTACCACAATAATCTATATTCATGGTGGATCATTTCATATGAAGAAATCGAAGGTTGAATCTGAGTTCTTAGTGGAGATAAAAATTGAAGGATAAGGGAGCAGAAAATGACTTAAACCTAACAAATTCCATTAAGTGTTTAAGTATTCAAACCTAACATTCCATTAATGTTTCAGTGCTAAAACCTAACCCATTATGAGTTGTTTAAGGCCAAATAGTGTTGCTTGGTAGCCTATATATAGAGGCTACAACTAGTATAAAAAAAACAGAATTCATTCATCAAAACATCTCTAAGATGATCTAAGTTCTCTCTAGAGCAACCTCTCTAAGAGCAACTCCTCTCCTTCTCTTTCTCTTATCGGTGATCACACTCCTAGTCCCAGTCTTCTCAGAAGCCGATTTTCAGTGTCACCAAACCCACTGTCAACGTACTTCGGTCCTAGTCTCCTCGGGAGCCGATTATAGTACCACGACCACAACGGTTACGGAACCAGCCAAGCAAGGGTAACGCCTTCGCAAACCAGCCAAGCTAAAGTCACGCTTTAGCAAGTTCTCTCTACTTCCCAGTGGTTCTCGCTCTGCTCGATCTACAACATCGAGTATCGATTGTGATTTTCAAGAAGCTCAGTAAAAGTCCTCGCCACGAGGCATAAAGAATCCCACGACGAGGTTGGTGCTCTCCTCGTCTACAATCGCTTGATAGAAGTCAGGTCAAGGGACACCCCCGACGACCGCACAGAAAAGAGACTGTTGACTAGCTGCAGCAAAATTGGAGCCAAACAACACTGACGCGTCGACGGGCGGCCTAGCGATGGGTAGTTTGGGAATTTTCTCTGTGAGAAGGTCCCACGTAGCATTTTAACAGCGAAAATTGACGGAATAGTGACAGATTAGATCGATTTGATGAGATTGAAGAGTGCAAAGACTTTTCTCATTAAATTAGAAGTGCAGGGACTGAACTGATGAACTCTTGAAAGTACAAAGTAGTGCACCCAAGATCAAAAGCTATGCTGATCAATCACCAATTCATAATATTTCATAAAGGATATATATCGGCATGGGGTTGAGCCTCTCAGTTTGACTGAATTTCAACCTCATTTAAAAAAAAAAAATTCCTTTATCTATCACTTTCTAATAAGCAATATAAGAACTAAATTGAAATGTTTGTTTTTGGTTACGTTCAATTACTAAAGCGAGCGAAACTAAACGCACAAGGTCAACCAATGTAAATCAACTAGTACCGCTTCTTCACAAAAATCTTCCTTGATAGCATTCAAGGGAACCAAGCATGTGCATCATCCTTGATTTTAATCTCGATGAAGCGGACTTTGAAGCAAAAATCCTTGAACGAGTATCATAAACCCACCAAAACATAATGTTCTAATTTTTAAGCTGCGTTGGATGGAATCAAATTCCATATTTTATATTATAAACTATTGAAAAATTCTACAATGTGTGTTAACGTATGACATACATACAATTGCCTTAAAAGTGGTAAAATGAGTCATCAAAATAGTAATATTAGTCCTCAAAGTGGTAACATGAGTCCTTAAAGTGATAAATTTCTTAGTTACCACATGAGTCCTCAAAATAGTAATATTAGTCCTCAAAGTGGTAACATGAGTCCTTAAAGTGGTAAATTTTCTTAGTTTACCATATGAGTCCTCAAAATAGTAATATTAGTCCTCAAAGTGGTAACATGAGTCCCTAAAATAGTAAAAATAGTTGATGTATGAGAAATGTTAACATACCATAGCTTTACCCTAAACTATTAATCTCCCATCTTCATTATTTGGGATTTTGGGGAAGCTAGGTTTAAAGACTTTAGCAAAAATTGATCATGAGACGTGTCACATAGGCTCCTGATGGACAAAACACTAGTGTCCTCTTGGTTCCCAACCAAATGCTAAAGTTATTTCAATCAGATCATGAAACTAGTTTGGTTTATATTCAAAGTTTCAAACACTTGGTTCATCTCCCTTGGTGATGCAGATTATGAAGTTAGGGGGACATTCATGGAGTGTGGGGAAACTGGGATTGTCCAAACTCCATTTCCAAACAAAGTGAATAACTCACTAGCCATTAATAAGCAAGCAAATCTACTGTGTTATGCCATTACAAGAACCCCAAACTTGAACGATAAGATAAGGGTTTGATCGTGATTTGACACCATTGTTGAAGTTGTCCTTGTAAAAAGGAGTTGAACGGTGACTGTAAAGGGCAAAGTGGGGAAGATAATGGAAGATCTTAATGGGTCAGTGTGGGGGGACCGAACTCTATAATCTTCACAAAGAGAGAGAGAGGTCACTTAAATATATGATGGATTTCCAAATTATGCGATATTCTTCATGAACATATTCAACCTCCCACTCATTATCTGGCTGAATAATACTAATCACCATTGCATGTTATCTCTTAATTTTGATAGGGATATTTAGGTTAATTTGGTAACATTGTTTCTTTTTCCTTAGCTATGTGTATAGATGTGCCATAGGATAATGCATATGATATAAGTGTTCTTAGGTTCGCCCAATTTTGGGAGCAAACATGCTTGTTTTTTGCACTTTTTTTTTTTTGAATCGAAAGAGGTTATCTAATTTTATAGTTCAATAAGCAGTATTAGAAACGACATATCTTAGAGGGGCCGACAAAGAGAAAATGAGTGGAACAATAAGATCCTCATTTAAAAGATGCTTCAAACCATGAACAATTCAAATTACAAAAGTAGGGTTAAATGCTTCTATTCTAAAAAAAAAAAAAAAAAAGGAAAAAAAAAGTAAATTAGAAGACAATTTGTGTAGGCATAAAATTTCATAGATTTTATTAGGCTTAAATTTGTGATGTAAAACATCATTTTCTAATACGCACTTTTACTTACAACTACATCTAATCCATACATATTTTCTTATTAAATATTAATTTTACTTCGATACTTAAATTACGCATATGCCCTCTAACTTGTGCCCTCATGTGAATACCAATTATTGGATATGTATGTCTCCGCAAGACGTAAATCATGATAAATAACCTATATAAGTTTGTAATACTAAATCCAACATGAAACCCAACTAGCAACAGATGTAGAGAATCAAAATCTCACGTAATATCAAATTATCATAGACATAATACTTATCCTAATCGATGGATAGCAACAAAAAATGGACAATCCATAAGAAAAGATTAGCATACAATCCGGAGACCAAAACGAAGTTGTGGCTGTGCAATCATCAATAAAGTTGAGTCTTTTTGAATGTACCTAGCAAATATCTAAGTATAACCAACATATTTTTTTTACACCCAATAAAATCATAGTATTTCTAATTACATCCAATAAGTTTCCAATAATACCCTTATTTTTAATTCAAAACAAAACTCATTACACCCAGCAAAACCTTATTAGAATGAAGAATAATATACCCAGCAAATCCTTCGTTCTTCTGAGATTCTAATATTTGACTTGCTCTGATCATCAGCATTCATCTTCTCATTGTCAGCCAACTGCACTACTATTGTTTGGCCGCCATCAGTTTCCACCTGTTCCTACTCCTTCCCCTTGCTTAATTTGTCATCATCAACAGCATCAAATATACCCTGCTACTTAACAAACAATTATTAGTTAATGCATCAGAGACAACATATGAGAATTAAGTATGACGTACGTACCCAATATGCTTTGGACAATTTCAATACCTTCATCTCATGGGAACGCTCCTTCTGGAAAGTCTCAAAGCACACCAAAAAAAAAAAAAAAAGTCTGATTCTGCATCCCCATGTATTTCTCTTAAGGGATCTTACTTTCTCCTTTACTTGGTTCAAATCTCCACAGTTGAGGCGATTCTTTATGTATTGCATAAAAGTCCTTACTTTATATTCTCTCGCGTCTCCCTGAAACGAGATCAGATATCCTAAAATAACAATCCCATCGTCTTTGCTCCATGTTATTCCTGTACAAGACGATTTGGTGTTGGACTAACTACAACAACTACAACTGGAGCTGAGGAAGTCTTGTTTTTTGAGACTTGTTCCTTGTCAACATTTGAGAAGAACGAAGGATTTGTTGTGGACTTGTGGAGTTTATCTTCAATAATAATTTAGGTTTTGCTGGGTGTAATAGGTTTTGTCGGGTTTAATTACAAATAAGGGTATTATTGGAAATTAGCTGGGTGTGAAAAATATGCTGGATATACTTAGATATTTGCTAGATATATTTAGAAAGACCCATAAAGTTTTATGTGGACATTTGCCCATATTGTAGAAGAACACATGCATCAAAGAAAAATGAAAAAATTTGGTTAGATTTCTTTCTTGTTAAGGCCCAAATTCTCAAGCCCAGTAATTTATTTCTTGCTTGTTAGGCCCAATTTCTCAACCCATTGGCTCTGTAACTTTTGTTATGGTTGAAGAAGCCCTAAGAATACAATACCCTCTCTCTCTCTCCTCCATCTCTGCCTCTGTAACTCTTTCGTGCTCTTCAGTCTCTCCAGGTATCTTTTCTGTTTAAAGTTTTGATCTTTATGAGTTGGGTCTGTGAATTTTCAACTTTTACTTCTTAATTTTGAATCTGAGCTTGTTTTGCTTACTGGGTATTTCCGGATTCTTTCGTTTCTTCATTCATTTCGCTTGGTTATTTGTTTAAGAAAAATTTTTGGGTTTAGTATTGAGAATTTAGGGAGTTAAGAAGTTTAGATATTGGTTCAGAAGTAAAAAAAAAAAGGTTCTTTCTTTTACTACTCGCTTTTGCTGCTGGATTTAGTTTCCCCTGTTCGCATATATAATAGGCTCTTCTTCCGATTTTGCATGAAAAGAAGACCTGTTAAGATTTCAGGTTATCGTTATTGATATGTTGTCATACAATGATGTACTAAAGTTGTTGATGCTTTATTGAGCTCCATTACCAAGTTGCACACCCTCACTAACTTTGTTTTGTGGCAGAAATGAAAGTTTTTCGATTTGCCCTGCGATCTCTCAATGATGGTGTATCACGCCGGTTTTATCAGCTGCAGAGTGTGAGAAGTCTTTCCACATATGTACCCCCAGGTATTTTTCGGCATAACTCCATGCTGTTGGTTCCAATGTCCATGAAATATGGATAATTGATAATATTGGCACTTTGCTTGAATCTTTGTGGAATTGTAGAGAATAAGGTTTTGGGTTTGGGTTTCTTTGGAGGTTCAACTTGGCGTTTGGTTTGATTCACTTACAAAATAGCTTTGTATTTTTTTTGCTGTGATCACTTAATGTACATGAAAATAAAAGCTCAAATGCTTCAATCCTGATCATGCTATATCATATTTTTGGCCTCAGGTGGTAGAATGGATGATAAGCAGAACTCTAATTCCTTTGAATCTGCTGAAGTTTTTGAGGCGAGGATTTTCAGTGAAACTTCTGAAGGAAATCCCAAAACAGAGGCCTTTTTTGCTAAACTTAATAGTCTCCGAAAGACGACTCGTGATGGACATGCTTCAAATCCGCCTGGAGGAAATGGAAGTGGTTCCCATGTACTCGACGGCTTAGATGAAAGTTTTAACACATTGTCAGATGGAATGGATGGAAAATTAAAGAGAGCAGCCACGGACATTCAATATGATATCGAGGAAGTTGATACAGATGGTTATACCTTCAGACCAGATATGAGATATCAACTGGGAGGGACTTATGATGTTAAAGTATGTCAAGGAGCAACTTACCTCTTCGTTGACACTGTTTGCAGTTCTGTTATTGCATTGTTGTTGTTACTAGTATTGGTCTCCAGTGTTATATCCTGATTCTGAACTTTCTTGTTTGGTGTGTGGCAAATGCACACAATTTAGCCTGTCCTACTTGACCACTGAACCACATGTTTTTGATGTACTCTTTATATATGTCTGTTTCATTTAAGATGTGGCTGTCTGCAGGATCTTGATCTTACTAGGCCTGGAGTTCATAAACCTCCCAGAAAGATTGATTTTGAAGTAACTACAAAGGAAGTTCTTCGAAAAGCTGATTTCAGGGTATGCATACCTGTCAGTTTCTGAATACATTAAATTTTAAGGAATGCATAAAGACTATATCTCTACAATTAGATATGTAGTATTCCAGTTGCTATATATGGGAGGTCGATTCTAAGTAATTGGTTTTATTGTTGATGCCCTGATCCCATATTCCCTGCTCTACATGAATAACAATTGAGACTTGTAATAGTGCAAGGGAGGGTGAGTCTTGATTAAGCCCAGATTGTAGAGTAGAAGTTTAGTGATTGTAGTTTTTGATAATACTGGCCTATTGGTTGGGTTTATTCTACTTGATTGCCCCAGATTGCCTTACATGTTGGAAATATATTCAATTTTCTTCACCACGTCATTAAATTGCAACTAAGTTGATTGTTAGACAACTTTAAATTTGGAAAGTAGATGGTGGGTATAAAAGGCTTCAGAAGTTTCTGTTGAAATTACTGTTACTCTCATGCTACCACACATTTGTGGAATATCGGTTTTAGATCTCCCTTTTACGCCCTGAGTATCCATTGAAGCCTGAAATCTTGTTTTGCTGCTTTCACTAGTGATTATATTTATAAAGCCTTTGAAAGTGCCTTTAAAATTTCAAGTTCATTTCTGTATTCTTTTATTTCCGATGCTTTGAACTGTGTTCTTACATTAAATGCGCTATTTTGTGCAGAATGTGAGATTCCTTGCAAATTTCATAACTGAGGCTGGAGTTATTATCAAAAGAAGCAAGGTAAGAATGGGTGCATGTGCAGTGAGTTGAACTTTGTTGAACCTTCATTGTAATAATTTGTGTTCTCCTGCACCTTGTGTAGACTAAGATTAGCGCCAAGGCCCAGAGAAAGGTTGCGAGAGAAATTAAGACAGCTCGAGCTTTCGGTTTAATGCCTTTCACAACGATGGGGACAAAATCATTTGTTTTTGGAAAGACTATGGAAAATCTTGGTGAAGACTTCGAATACGAAAGTTATGATAACCCTACAGCTGATGACGGTCTGGGATACTAAAAGCTTGCTGTAAGGGGCACGAATATGTAGAACATTTAGTTGACAGTGCAGCTACAAACTGGCCCTACCCTGGAAGAGTACACAAAAAAAGAGATAGAAATGATGGGAAATATGGTACTTGGTAAGCTGAATCCCACTGCCTGTAACTCCATGTTTTTGTTATTATGTAGGTCATTCAGTTTTCATTTCTAGTTGGGAATTCACAGTCAATGCCATTTTCCTGAGTATGTCGAGCTAATTGGGATCCATGTTTTTTTCCCGTTGTCTAGCATAAGTCTGGATTAGAGTATGCCAGTTTGCTGAACTAAGATGAATAAAAGCAATGACATAGCCAAAGAGCAATTCTTTGATTCTAGGGTCAGAACCCATATCTGAATTTGTATGAACTTCCCTTTTCTTTCCACAGTTTTCCGGTCATTTTGGAAAATTAAGTTTATCCGAGATTGTGCCCAAGGAATGAATGAGTTTTGCCATTACTATAAAGTCCAAGATTGTGCTGCGAGGAATGTGATGAATTGATAGACCATGTAAGGTTATTGTGTTGGACTGATTATGTGACATGAATGTTTCTTCATTCTTAATTTTATGATCCTCTAACAAAATGTAAATTCATCGGACAAATGCAGCAAAAAGCATGTTCAATACGGACAGTATTTCCTCTAGCAGTGTTTGTACACTAATTTCCGAATGCAGTGTCATTGAAATATAAATCTCGTGATGTAACAGTTTGATTGTCATGCTATATACAGTTTATGATTATTATTCTGATAGCTTGTTATACATCTACTTGTAGTTTTTTTTTTCCTTTATTTTTTCTCAAGTATTTTTCTATGTTAGATTTGCACGTTATTCTGATCGTACCTAAAGGAAACTAATAAAAACGATTTTCCTGTAGTTTTATTATCAAGCTATTTGTCATTTTTCACCAGCATTTGTATTTTATAGTGGAGGGTTAAGGGTTCTTTTCATGGTTCAATTTTCTGATGAATTATTCTCATCATCCATTAATTTAAAAATAAAGAAGTAGAACACAGAAAGACACTCAAGACCATATATGGTAAACCATGTATCCCTCTTATTACCCCTGAATATTTCTCTAACACTTGGAGATTTGATTCTGTTACACATTGGAAGAAACCAAACTAGATAGGTGACAAAAATAGGTCTGCTTTATCGATTCCATCTCAATTCAAAAGAATCTAGCAAAGCCAAGTGTGATTATGTCCTGTACTCTTAAAGCCAGACACAAATTTGGGCTTTGCCTTTAACTTTTCACGAACTTCTAATTTGATAAGATTTTAAAGACATAACCACACATTTCAACGATAAACTTA
Organism: Rosa rugosa; assembly: GCF_958449725.1. Lineage (NCBI taxonomy): Eukaryota > Viridiplantae > Streptophyta > Magnoliopsida > Rosales > Rosaceae > Rosa > Rosa rugosa. The sequence goes on from NC_084821.1 coordinate 11,442,631, forward strand.
AAGTTCAAATTGACAGTCTAACAATGTTAGATCGTAAACATAGCGAAAAGGTTTCGTACCCTTGGTGAACTAGTGAAACATTGCCTCATCAGTAATGCCGATATTTATTTTGTTATTTTACCGTTTAACGAATTTGTTTCAAAACAAAGCAAGCTTGTTTACGAGTTTCTTCTCATCTTGTCGTGCACAACGCAACCATCTCCAGCACCACATTAGATCTCCAAAGTCATAAGCTAACTAGTGATACATTGTCAAATGGTCAAAGCCTTGGGAATAAAAGAAAGATAAAAAGACTCGTTCTAAAGTCTAAACAATGGCAGCAGAGCGAGCACCGATATACAGTGAAAAAGTTTCAATTGCCAATGGCTGTTTTCCCTCTTTAGCTGGGGAACAACCACAAGACCCCACACGCTTTACATCTTCCATATTCCTCTTATTTTTATTCTTGCTTTCATCTCTCTTTCTCTCTCCTAATGAAGAAGAAAAAACCAGAAGCTTTCAGTTCTCCATGACCCAAATTGCCTTAGATGACACTTGTATATGTCTTAATCTTCCTCACAACCTTCATATCTTCGCTGCCACCCAGCAGTGTGGTTGTCAATGGCCTAGGATTAGCATCCACCACTGCCATAGCATATGGCACGTCAACTCTTTGTGGCATTGTAGCTAACCACCAGACGCAGTTCATACACTGCTACCAAAACAACCGGACTATTTTAGTCCAACCCTCTGTCTCTTTTCAAGCAATATCTGGTGGGAAGACCTTCTTCTGTGGTCTCCGGTCCGGTGGCTTTAGCCTTCTTTGCTGGGACACCAGCTCTGTTAGCTTCAATCCTAGACGTATATACCACAGTGACGACGTAGCGTTGACTGATCTTACGGTTGGTGATGCTCAAGTTTGTGCCAGAGAGGTCAACTCTAGCACAGTCAGGTGCTGGAGAGGAGGGGCTTTGTTTCACTCACCAGGGGAGGCATTGAAGTTCAAGACAGTGACATCTGGAAGTGGGTTTACATGTGGGATTTTGATGAATGGTAGCAGAGTCCTCTGTTGGGGAAATGGTATTGGAGCTGATATTCAAAAAGGGTTCGAGAACGTGTTAATGTCAAGCTTAATTGCTGGAGAGTCTCATGCTTGTGGCTTGAGGAAAAATGGAACTTTGGTCTGCAAAGGGAACAATGATTCCGGGCAATTGAATGTACCTTATGGGGCCAAGTTTTCAGGCCTTGCATTGGGAGCAAATTTTACTTGTGCTATAAGGCAAAGCAATGGCTATGTTGTATGCTGGGGTCACAGTGATGTTGTTGGAAATGTTTCGTTTGAGTCGATTGTTGCAGGTTTGGATTTTGTATGTGGACTAACAAGAGGTAATCTATCAGTGATTTGTTGGGGACCAGGATGGTCTAGTTCTGAAAATGATGTTACTTTGGGATCGATCATTCCGGGTCCATGTGTACAAACTCCTTGTAGCAGCTGTGGTGTGTACCCAAATTCGGAGACTCTTTGTGGTGGGTCGGGGAATATATGCAACTCATGCCAGACCGAGCTTCCAGTTGCAGTGCCTTTGCTTCCAACAAGTCCACTGGAAAAAGGTTCTTCATCATCCATAGGAAAAAGTAAGCTTTTGTTGGTTTTTGTAATAGTTGGATCAGTTGGGGCTTTTGCTGGATTTTGCACTGTTCTTTTCTGCTTATGGATTGGACTGTGCAGCTCTTGGTTCAACAACCGGGAGTCTGAGCAACTCACAAGTGCTGCTGACCCCAATGTAGGGGCTCTGGTTGAGATCCAAAACGTTCCTAATGCTCCATTTCAGCACTTTAGAAGTAGTTCATCATCAAAGCATGCAGACAAGACTGAAGCATTTGTATTAGCAGAGCTTTCTGCTGCCACTAAGCATTTCTCAACCCAAAACAAGATTGGTGCCGGGAGCTTTGGTATTGTATACAGAGGCAAGCTCTCCGATGGTCGCGAAGTGGCCATCAAGAGAGGAGATACTAGTACAAAAACCAAGAAATTCCAGGAGAAAGAAAGTGCGTTTGATTCTGAAGTAGCATTGCTGTCTCGGCTTCACCACAAGCATTTGGTGAAGCTAGTGGGATCGTGTGAAGATAAAGACGAGAGGCTTTTGGTTTACGAGTACATGAGTAATGGCTCGCTTCATGATCACTTGCACAACAAGAAAAATGTGGAGAAAAGTAGCAGCATTGTGAACTCTTGGAAAATGAGGATGAGAATAGCATTGGATGCTGCAAGAGGGATTGAGTATCTTCACACTTATGCAGTGCCGCCAATAATTCATCGAGACATCAAGTCTTCTAACATTCTCTTGGATGCAGACATGACTGCAAGAGTATCTGATTTCGGGCTGTCAATGTTGGGGCCGGCATCTGATCAAGAGGTAATGTCATCAAAGGCCGTTGGGACAGTAGGGTACATTGATCCAGAGTACTTTGTACTAAACGTTTTGACTGCAAAGAGCGATGTCTATGGCTTCGGAGTGGTGTTGTTGGAGCTTTTGACAGGGAAGAGGGCTGTTTTCAGTGACAGTGAAGAAGGAACAGGTCCAATTGGTGTTGTGGAATATGCAGGGCCAAGGATAATGGCAGGAGATCTGCAAAGCTTGTTGGATAAAAGGCTTGGGCAGCCGGAGCCAAATGAGGCCGAAGCAGTTCAGCTAGTAGCTAATACTGCTATGCATTGTCTGAGTTTAGAGGGGAAAGAAAGGCCTAGTATGACTGACATTGTTGCCAATTTGGAGAGAGCAATTGCCCTTTGTGAACAGGAACCTGTTAGCTTCTCTACATCCGCAATTTCCCTTCCTTCACTGTAAAATTGTCATCCAAAAGCCACATTCATTTATTTATTTTTCTCATTACTTCCTTACCGATTTTTTCTTTCCCTATTCTCAATAGCAAAATCATGCTACTAGTAAAACTGATACAGAGTTATCGTGATAATTGGATATAAATAAGCAACACATGATGAGTAATTGTGAAAAGCGAATAAAAGGACGTATTAAACAATATGATTAATTTTAGTTTATCCCCTGAGGTTTGGGGGTGTCATCATTTCACCCTCTCTACTCTCAATTTAAATTTTTTACCCCTTAAGCTTTCCAATTTTAGTGTTTCGTGTCCAATGTCTCATTCTCAGTCCAATTTGAATGTTAAGTCTGACAAAGGAGCCTACTTTACTGGCTAAAATTGTCATTTCAAAGAAAAAGAAAAAAAACACCACGAAAATTGACCAAATCTTCTTCTTCTTCGATTTCCGGCTACCAAAATCACCGCCTCCCTCAAACAAGGCTCTGTTGCTGGGTTCGACGTCTCACCCTAACAAACGCTCCTCATCAACCACCATCAACTCTTCTTCTTCTTCTTCTCTCACATCCCATCCTTTGATGAAAAAGGCCAAGTCTCAGTCTCAGCCAGACACCAAAAAACGACCTCCACCACCAAACCCACCCCGAAAACAACGACAACAGTCGCCGTACCCAGCCCGACAATTTGTCCCGCAAAAAGACCCAGCCGCCTCAGCTCGACAAGAAGCAGTTCGTCATCAAGCCCTTTAAAGGTTCGGACTTGATCCCAAAGCTCGAGTCTTTTCGGGTTTATTTCACTGTTCTGTAATTGTGTTGTGGTTAATTTTGGGTTCATTGTGTTTGGAAATGGAAGGGGGGGGGGGGGGTGAGATTGGGGGGACAGACCTGGCTTGAGGGACGGGGGTGAGGATTATGGCTTGTTGGTTTGGAGGGAGATTGATGACTGGGGTTCGAATGGGGCCGTTGTTAGGGGGTGGGGAGGTGTCGGGCCACAACAGCGGCGGAGGAGGTGTGGCCATGACAGTACAATGGGTGCCCAGATCATTTATGGGCAATGATGAGATTGGCGCGTGAGCTGGTTTCCAGCGTGACCGGACGACGCGGAGACCGAATAGGATTTGTCGGAGACTGGCGAGCATGGTGGTGGTAGAGGTGAGTTGCGATGTGTAGCTAGGGACCAGTTGGTAGAGGAGAGAGAAACTCATATCTACTCTCTCTCCTCTCAAGTCTTTATAAACTGAAACCTAGGAGTTGAATGGCTTGATTTTGGAGAGTGGCGACAGTGGATAGAGATAGATACAAAAGAAGGGAGATGAAGAATGGTTTGGTTTTGGGGAGGAGGATCAGAGGAGGAGGAGGAAGACAACTGTCTTTACTGTAGCCCAATACATTCTGGCCTTGTATCTTTTATATCCTATCTTTGTCCCAGCTTTGGGTAAGAAATGAATATGCAATTTACGTAACTTTTCTTGCTTTCCCTTCTCTCCTCCCAACTTGGGTTTATCAACTGGTATCAGAGCATGGCTCGGACCATGCAAGCTTCTGCTCCCTCCTCCACCCCAACCTCCACCGCCTTTGTCCAACCACCACCCTCTCCGCCACCATTCACAACCCTCGCATCTTCCTCTTACCAACCAATTGATGAATCTAAACCCTTACAAAGAGCCGAATTTTATCATTCACTAGCTCTTCTTCAGGAAGAGTTCCATCAATTCATGGACTCCATAAACCACAATCATACAGCCTTCCAAACTCATATCACGGCCCAAATGCCAGCTTTACAAAGCACCATGGTGCAAGCTCTCACCAGACACAACACCAACCCATACACTCCACAGTCCCATCTACACCATCATCAACCCCATCCTTTGCTCTTCCGCCACCACCTCTTACACCGGCCAATCTGCCACCCATCACACTTTTGGTGGGTCTATACCACCACCAGCCATCGAAGGTACTCCTTTTCCTTCCCTCACTGCCCAATTCTCTACAATCCAAGGCTCTTCCCCACACACACCTCCAGCCTACCCGACTGCTCCCCCGCATTACTCTACTATCACTTCTTTCCCTCATCACACACTACCTCCAAACTCCACCACCACCACCACCACAACCCAAACCCACATGACCTTGCCAGAGTTCAATATCCCATTTTCAACCACCAATACATTCCCCAGATATCAAATCCACCACCCATACCATGAACCCCCATTCTTCAGACCACCAAAAATCGACTTACTTCGCTTTAACGGTGAAGATGCCGTAGGATGGATTGCACTAGCAGAGCAATACTTGAGAACCCATAAGATTCTACCATCAGAACGGGTCACTATTGCAGCTTTACACTTCGGAGCCAACGCATGTGTATGGATGAATTCGTTTGAACAACGAAATCCATGTATCACTTGGGAGCAATTTGTACCTGCCTTCCTTGCTCATTTCGGTGCAGGCTCGAATTACGACTTCAAGACATCGCTCTCTCATCTGCAACAAACCTCCATGGTTGATGCCTTTATCGCAGCTTTCACTAAGCTATCCTGTCGAGCACCAGAATGGACTGATGACCAGCTCCTTCCCATGTTCTTGGGCGGTCTGAAGCTCGCGCTCCGCCACGACTTCGTGGCCATCAACCCAACCACCTTGACAGAGGCGCAGCGCCTAGCAAGGTGTTACGAGGCCAAAGTGTCAGACACCCACTCCTACACTGAATTCTGAACAAACTGGGTTTCACGTCCAAACAATTGGTCACAGTCATCTCGATTCAACAGTGTTCAGCCATACTCCTCCACTCTCTCACTCCCTTATCGTTCCCACAACAACTCCTCCCCACCTAATCCAACACAAATATGATGCCCCGGAAATTCGTTATTATTTTTCGAGGATTTTCCGGGATCTAATTTGTGGGTATTGGACGGTTTCGTGGCTCGTGGACGGAGCGGAAGTGTTTCAGACGAATTATTATTCGAAAGAATATGATTTTAGGGGGGTGCAAATGTTGACTTTTTATACGTTAAGATTCTCCGAAAACTTCCTTCACGAAAGTCATAAAGCACGTCGATACGAGTTTGTAGAAATGTGGAACGCGGAAATCGGAGTTTGTATGTGGAAGTTATGGTATGCGAAGTTTTGGATATTTTTGGAAATCACTAAAAATAGAAATTTCCCTTTCGGGAAATTTACTATTTTCATTTGGGTTTCTATTTCCGAAAATCAGAACCTCCGTTCTCTCTTTTCTTTGAGTCAGACCCGACCCGAACCAGGAAATTCGACTCGGCTTTTCTGGCGATCTCTAGCGGCAGGACCTGGACATACCGACTCGCCTCCTTGTTCCGGTCCTCCTGATGGTGGCCTCTAGCATCGATTCTACGTCAAGGTGGTGCAGCAACGCGGCGAACTCGAATGCAGTCGGACCCGATCGGAAATCCTTGCTCCGGCGACGTCACTACTTCAAGTTTTCTGGGTTGAGTTCGTAGGAGCCTCCTCAAGCTATCCACAGTGTTTGTTCTGATCGATTCACATCGGAATCGAATCAACTCACGGTGAACAGTTCACGACGGCTTGTGGCGGCGATAGGCAATGATCTGGGCCGAGTTGGCTTGAACCCCAGGTATTAAAGTTGTTCTATTTGGTGTTCTTGACATTTTGGACGGTTGGATTAATTTAGTTTTGAATTTTGGCCGGTGGTGGTTGTGCCACCACCTGTGGCGGCGTTTTTGCGGTCTTTTGGCCATGTAAGGGATAGTTTCTGGTTTTATATATCATCTACTCGTCGATACGAGCATTTTGATATATAATACGTAATTTTTGGAGATCGTATGAATACGTTGTGATTTTTACGGTTTCGGACCGTTCGATGATTCTATCCGTGAGGATTTGAGCGTTCGATCGACTTGTGGTTTTGACATATCGATCGTAGAAGTATTCCAGAGACATTGGGTGGTTTCGGATGTGGTTTCGCCTCGATTGGCGTCACTTTTGGGGATTTTAGTTCAAAACAGGGGTTTCGAACTTAAATCACTTGGTGATTCGTATTCTGATTTGAGACCATTGATGATTAGGTGCTTCTCAAGGTGATTTGGACGAGTTGTTGATGTGAGTGTTAGTTCGGTTCTGTATAGAAGACGCAGCGGAAATTTCGAGGTGAGTAATCTCACAATGTTCATTTACGAACCAAGTTACCTTTATCGTTTTGAGAGTTATTTAGTTAACTGCAAACTATAGTTGGTATTAGTGACATTCCTGAGTGAATGACCACGTGTGTGTGTGTGTGTATATATATATACGTGAAATATGTATATTCTTATGAGTTGATGGATGAATTAAGCAATAGGGATTGATGAGTTTCATTCTATTGTTTTGGGGCTTGACTTTTCGGGAAACATTGTTTTAGGAATTGAGAATTTCTATTGTTTGAAAAGTGTCAAGATTTGGTGTGAGTTGCTTAATGTTTTGATCTAACGACCGGGGGTCGAAAGATCTGAGAGTCACAAGTGGTGATTTCTCCTTTTGATTTGATTTAACATTTTGGGTCCAGTGCAACTTGCTTAATGTTTTGATTTGACGACCGGGGAGGTCTGATAATCGGAGGTCACGGGGTGACATCTCATTTTGAGAGTTGAGTAACTTTTGGTCCTGAGTGACCGCTTTGAAATGTTTTGATCTAAAGACCAGGGAGGTATGAGGATTCGGGGTTGCTGGGAGTGACCTCAGGCATATATATTGGGACTTCACGCCTTTGGCCGGGTTTGTGGATACGATCAGTTAGAGTTCTAGTCTGTTGCCATTGTACATCATGGAGGGTAGCGGGGAGCTATTTGATGCCTATGAGTACGTGTTTTAAAAGGGAGTGTCGCGGATTCTTTCTTTTAAATGTCAGGGGAGGACTTGTGTATCATATTTAATTGTCAGAGTTTCAATTATTATGATTTTGTCACGGGGTGACTTTTGTTGATTTGAGAACATGTTTTAAAAGGGAGTGTCGAGGATTCTTTCTTTTAAATGTCTGGGGAGGACTTGTGTATCATAATTAATTGTCAGAGTTTCAAGTTATATGATTTTGTCACGGTGTGACTCTTGTTGTGTTCTTTAGGGGAAAGCATATTGAATTGTCAGATGTTCAATTAATATGGTTTTTATCACGGAGTGATTTGTGTTGTTTTCTTTTAGGAAAAGAATGGTTTGTTTTGGGAAAACATGGTGTGTGTTCCTTTTTACGAGTTGATGGGTTTTCCTCATTGGGCGAGTTGTGCGTGTGTGTTTTGAGTTACTCATACGAGCTTTCACAAGCTTACCGGGTTTGTTGTGTGGCAACCCGGTGCACTATTCAATGGTTTAGGGGTTAATCCTGCAGGTCAGGGTAATCGTGGTTGAAACTGAGGTAGCGTGCTAGCAGCTTTACGGTAGGAAGCCAATTTTGTGACTTTACCATTATTAAGACTTCCGCTTGTAATAAGCTCTGAGGAGCATTTACTTATTATCTTGTTGTGACAATTTAATTTGTAAACTCTTGTAATATATAACTCTGCGGAGCGTGTATATATTGACTTTGTGGGTTCAGGGCATCAGTATGTACTTAGTTTAAAAGGAAAAAGTTTTCCATGTATTTGTATTGATGGCTGAATCATCACGCATGTATAATTATGAGATTATATATATCGATTTTTATTTATGTTTTAAAAATCGGGGCGTGACAACAAACCACTCCACCACCAAACCCTCAACCAAATCAAAACACACTCAACCACCCCACTCGCATTCTGACAACCTCAGAGCAACGTACGTGAGCGCAGGTCCAAGGGACTGTGCTTCAACTGTGACGAACAGTACACCCCCACCCACATTTGTAAACGCCCATTCCTAGCCATCCTAGAAGCTTCCCACCCCACTCCCAATGATGAGACCTCAGACACCCCCGAGTTTCATGACTGCACCCCCATATTGGAGGACCCACAATCATTCACAAAGGAACCATACCCGTTACATGCCATTACCACAAGCACAGTGGGAGAAGTAATGAAGATGAAAGGTACCATTAACACTGTACCTGTTACAGTATTCATAGATTGCGGTGCAGCTTCAAATTTCTTGAGTCCCCAAATGGCAAAATCTTTGGGTCTTCCCACCGAAGCACCGACCGGACTCCGATTCACTTCGGCCTCCGAGGAATTTCTGTCCCCATCTGGTACGTCCCCGAATGTCACCGTATTGATTCAGGGATATTCGTTCACCGGTGAATTCCTCCTTCTTCCGGTAGCCGGATGCGACAAGGTGTTGGGAGCACCATGGCTTAATACTCTTGGCTTGATTGGATGGCAGTTCCAGGAGAAAATCATGGCCTTTTTCACTGATGGTCAATATCACATTCTCAGAGGGAAAACCAATCGCACTCATCCTTCGGGTCAACCCGACTTATTGGCTCTACTACCCTCTGATCAGTGGGATCCTTTAGCCCAATCTCCTATTAGCCCAATAACCGCACTACCAACAGCTCCTCACCCATTCATTCAAACTCTTTTATCCACATACCAACCCATTTTTGAACAACTGGTGGACTTACCACCTCCAAGGCCCCTTGATCACAAAATACCATTGCTACCCAATACAAGCCCCATTAATGTAAGGCCTTATCGATACCCATACTCCCAAAAAGCCGAGTTAGAGGCCCAAGTTGCGGATATGTTATCTCATGGGTTGATCTGTCCTATTGGTGAAGAAAAAGGAGGGTACATGGCATTTTTGCGTCGACTACCGCTTTTTGAATGAGGCAACCGTCAAGGATCACTTTCCAATTCCGGTTGTGGATGAATTGTTGGATGAACTTCATGGTGCCACTTATTTTTCCAAATTGGACTTGCGATCCGGGTATCACCAAATTCGCATGTATGAAGAAGATATCGCCAAAACGGCTTTTAGGACACATGAAGGCCATTTTGAATTCGTGGTAATGCCATTTGGCCTTACCAATGCTTCCTCCACCTTTCAAGCTCTAATGAACCAAGTGTTCAAACCGCTTTTGTGAAAGAGTGTTTTGGTATTCTTCGATGACATCTTGGTATATAGCCGTGACTTAAAATCCGATGTTCTTCATCTTGAAGAGGTGTTCAGAATATTGTGGGCCAACAACCTACATGTCAAGCTGTCCAAGTACTCATTTTGTCAAGACAAAGTGAATTACTTGGGCCATGTAATATCTGCTGCAGGTGTATCAGTCGACCCAACAAAGATTCAAGCTATAGTTGACTGGCCCAAACCCACAAACACCAAAGCATTAGGTGAATTTCTCGGTCTCACATGCTACTACCGTCGTTTTATACGACACTATGGCATCAAGGCAAAGCCTCTGACTGAGCTCCTCCAAATTGACGGCTTCCAATGGAACCCAGGCGCCAATCATGCTTTCATGGAGCTGAAAATCGCCCTCACTTAAGCCCCAGTCCTACAATTGCCGAATTTCACTAAACCTTTTATGGTGGAAATTGACTCCTGTGGTCTCGGCATCGGTGCCGTTCTCTCTCAACAAAGGCACCCAATCGCCTTCCTCAGCAAGCCCTTATCTCCTCGCAACCAATTGCTTTCTGTTTACGACAAAGAGATGCTTGCAATCCTTCATTCAGTGGAGAAATGGAGGCCATACCTTCTAGGAAATACATTCACCATTGTTACCGATCATCAAACCCTCAAGTACATGCTTAATCAGCGGATATCCACTCATTTGCAGCAAAAGTGGCTTGCCAAACTGATGGGTTACAACTACAACATCGAATATCGTCTGGGTTCCATGAACACGGTGTTGGATTTGCTGTCCCAAAAACACGAGATGTGTAACCTTCAAGTGTTCTCGGCTCCGGTGTTTGACTCCCTACATCAGATCGATCAGGTTTGTCTCAAGGACCCTGCAATTCAGTCCATTATTGCTGGTTTACAAAAGGGAATTGAATCCAAGAAGGGTTTTAGTTGGGTCAATAATCGACTGCTGTATAAAGACAGAGTCTTTGTTCCAGCCTCTTCTGATTGGCGTACAAGAGTACTCCATGAGTTTCACTCTTCACTTCAGGCGGGTCACTCAGGTTACTTGAGCTCCTATTTACGCCTTTCTCGCAATTTTGCGTGGCCGGGAATGCGTAAGGATGTCAAATCCTTCATTGCTGAGTGTGACCAATGTCAACGTCAAACCTATGAGACGGTTCGACCATCGGGATTGCTGCAGCCCCTTCCTATCCCGGAGAATACCTGGTTCGATATATCGATTGATTTTATTGATGGTTTGCCCCCTTCTGATGGAAAAAATGCAATCTTTGTTGTGGTAGATCGACTCTCAAAGTATAGGCACTTCATCCCAATTTCCCATCCTTACACTGCCACTCAAATAGCTGAGGTGTTTATGAAGGAGGTTTTTAGACTCCATAGCATGCCTAGGTCCATTGTCAGTGACCGTGATCCGGTTTTCCTCAGCCATTTCTAGACAGCATTCTTCAAACTCCATGGTACTAACCTATGTCATAGCTCCGCCTACCATCCCCAAACGGATGGGTAAACTGAAGTGGTTAACCGCTCCTTAGAACACTATCTAAGGTGTTTTGTTCTTGACAAACCTGCCTCATGGTCGGGTTTACTTCACTGGGCTGAATGGTGGTACAATTCCACCTACCACTCCACTATTCGCATGACACCGTTTCAAGCTGTATATGGTACACCACCTCCCTCTGTTTCTATGTATGTTCCAGGCTCTACTTCGGTGCAAGTAGTTGATCATGCTCTTCAAGATCGTAATATACTGCTCCAACTACTCAAGGACCACATGGTTGCTGCCCAAAATAGGATGAAGACCCAAGCTGATCATCACAGGACAGAACGGGAATTCAAGGTTGGTGAATGGGTTTTTCTCAAGTTACAACCATATTGCCAATGTTCCCTAATCAAAAGGTCCTCCCACAAGCTTTCTCCTCGCTACTACGGGCCGTTTCTGATCAAAAACCGTATTGGCAAAGTCGCGTACAAACTTGACTTGCCAGCTCCATGCCGCATTCATCCAATCTTTCATGTATCGCTTCTAAAACAGCGTATCGGTGATGGCACACCACTAACTACATCCTTACCTGACTTTGATGATTAGGGGTGTGCAAAACATGGTACAAACCGGCCAAAACCGACCGATAAATATGGTTTGGTTAAAGTTTTTTAATTTTAAAAATTGAAAATAGGTTCAATACTGAACCAAACCATTTATGAACTGGGTTGGTTTGGTTTCTCTTGTACTTAAACCGCGGAACCTGAACCGACCGGTATGTTTGAAACATAAGAGAAATTTTTTTTTATTTTTTATTATATATATATATACACATAATAAATATATATTCATCTGTCCGGTTTGTTCTAAGTAAGTTTTAAATCTCCAGTTATAACATTATTCTTAAATGATATACTATCATATTGAATTCAAGGCTCAAAGGCCTAAAACCTTAGTATATAATCGCTACAATTTTTTTGATCATTTCATATCACATCTCTGATCTCTCAATCTCTCATTCTTTGACCTTTAATACTATCATATTAAGCTAGTATTAATGGCTAAGTCGTTAAATAAGTGAATCACTTTGAATCTAATTTAGGTTTTAGTTTTGGACTATATGTTTTGGATTTTAATTATTGAATTTTAAATTTAGATAATTTTTAAATACTGTTTAGTCCATATACTTTGTCTCTCTCATCGTTTTAGTCCCTGACATTCTAATTTAATCTAAAAACTCCCTGACCTCACAATTTCTCTCTAATAGGTCTCTTCCGCGTCAAATTAGGAGTTGACCTTGGGTGAAATGTCCAATATACCCCTATGTTATTTGTTTTTCCTTTTTAATTTCTTTTTTTCCTTTTTTTTGTTTTTCCTTTTTAATTTCTTTTTTTCTTTTTTCTTTTTAATTTCTTTTTTCTTTTTTTTATTTTTCTTTTTTCCTTTTTAATTTCTTTTTTTCCTTTTTTCTTTTTTGTTTTTTGTTTTTCCTTTTTAATGACTATCATATCCTGCTGCATCAGTAGCGCCACGTCGGCAAACCAATCCAGATCGACCCGAAACCCCAATTATTGTTCTCCACGCCGGCGGCCATTTTTCTTTTCCATCACTATTATTATTCTTCACTTCTGGTTTTGGTCAACTTGGCCATCAAAAACCACCATTTCAACCAGACCCAAAATCCAAATCACCATTTTGAGAAAGACCAAAAAACCTCAGAGTCTGAAAAAATGGTAGTTTTCAGTGAAAAGTTTCCAAATTGAGGCCTGATGTGGAGAGAGAAAGTGGGATTTGAGTGGGAGAGAGAGAAGTAGGCTGTGAAAACAAGAGGGGAGTGGTTGAGCGGCGAAGCGGCGAATTTCTGAGCTGATTGGGATCTGCTTATGTTTGAGAGATGGCGTCAGCGACGATGGAGACGAGGGCGGATCCGCTAAGAGGCAACGGAGGGAGATGGCTTCAGAGAAGGTGAAGAAGTGATCGATCAGCTCCTAGCCTCTTGCTTTTGCTCGATGTCCATCTATACACCGCCAAACTAGGTCTTTGCTGGGTTTGGTTTCAATTTGGGGAGAGAAACAGATGGGTTGTGGAGTTTGATCGGAATGGGATTGGTGGGTTGAGGAAGGAGAAAGTAGGCAGAACGAAAAGAAAAAAAAAATTAAAACGGAACAAGAAAAAAAGAAGAAAAAGCAAAAAAGAAATTAAAAAGGAAAAAGAAAAAAGAAAAAAGAAAAGAAATTAAAAAGGAAAAATAAAAAAAAGGAAAAAAAGAAATTAAAAAGGAAAAATAAAAAAAAGGAAAAAAAGAAATTAAAAAGGAAAAAAAGGATAAGGAAATAACATAGGGGTATATTGGACATTTAACCCAAGGCCAACTCCTAATTTGATGCGGAAGGGACCTATTGGAGGGAAATTGTGAGGTCAGGGAGTTTTTAGATTAAATTAGAATATCAGGGACTGAAACGATGAAAGAGGCAAAATACAGGGACTAAACAGTATTTAACCCTTAATATTATATAGGTGAAAACCGCCTAACCGACCAAACCAAACCATCTTTAATTGGATTAGATTGGGTTGGATTGAGCTTATTTTTTTTTATGACCGGTTTTCCAAAATGCCTAAACCGCTCACTTTTGGCATTGTTAATGTTTAAGATTCAGCGGTGACTAAACCTTGGTTAACGCAGGTCCGGTGGGCGGACCGCTACTTGTAATGTAATCGATACTTCCGCTACCTGTCAAGTAAAATACAAAGGGCGTCAAAGGGAGACCGCGCTGGGCGGTCTTCTCTTCTCCGATCCCTAAGTCAGTCAATGTATTTATGTTAACAGAATAACAATAGGTTAGTAGTAAATGCGTAATTAATGAGGAGAGAGGAGAGAACCTTTTATAGGTGGGGAAGAGGCTGACCTCTTCCATGTTTTCGATGTGGGACCAGGGGCGAAACCAAATAGAAGGCTATATGGGCTCAAGCCTAGACAATATTTTGGGCTAAAAACCTCTAAGTATATATAGATATATATCTACCTTCAGCGGCCCATACCAGTCAGAGAAAAAAAAAAAAAAAAAAAAAAAAACAGTCTCCCTCACCTCCTCGAACTCTCAGCCTCGCCTAGTCGCCTCTTGGACGCACAGCGGCGCAGCAGCCAACAGGTCGATGAGATGCAGCCAGTTCTTCTCTTCATGATATTGAGTCGAGTTCTTCTTCCTGTACTGATTTTCATTGCAGACTTGCAGTCATCTTCTCCCGCTTTCCCCATCCAAGCTTGCTTTGTTTTCTGAGTTGCTCCAAAACAGAAGGTCTTTCTTTTCTTTTGAGCTAAGTCTCTTGATTGGTTTAATGGGTTTGTTGATGGAATTAGTGTTCCTGATCAATTCTCTCTTCTTTGGTTTAATGGGTTAAATGGGTTTGTTGTTGATTTCTTTTCTTTGCTGATCAATTCTTTTCTTTGGTTTAAGGTACGGTTATCTTTTCTTCTATTCTGCTTTGTGATTCGTCCTTCCTTTTTCTTATTCAATGGCATGCCTTCTTTTTCTCTACTCTAGTAATCAATAAAATGGTCAATCTTTCTCTGGAAATATGAGAATAAGGTAAATGTTTGAATGATGCAAGTATGTTCGTTTTGAGAAATTTGGTATCAAGATGGTCAGTTGGGGTCTTATTCCAAGTTTACCATACAACTTTGAGTTCAGTAATGCACTGTATCCATTACTTACTGCTTCACATTGTCTTTTGAAAAAGGAAACCTGCAGAAAAAGTTGCTGCAGCTGGATTTTTCGTGGTGGTTCCCGATATCTTTTATGGCGACCCTGTGAATCCTGATAATCCTCAATTCGACGGAGAGTCCTGGTTTAAAGCTCATAGCAAGGTTCGTGACTTTTCTTGAAAGGAGTATATATGTATAATCTTTGGAATTGGTAAGTAGGAACTAGAATCAAGATGAATTAGGAGGGGAAACATAAATTTTCCTAGATTTTGAAGGTCAATACAATTATGTACTGATTGTCTGCAAGTGAAGCAAGAGTAGAACAATCGGGGGTAAAAAACCTATTGAAAGATTCTCAATTTGGACCGAACAATCAAACATGATTCCACCTAAAAAAAAAAAAAAATTAGTGTACTTCTAATTAGCCTAGACAAGTCTCAGATCCTGGTTCCGCCACTGTGTGGGACTGATATGCTTCAGTTCCCAGCTTCTGATGCTATCTTGGCGCGGCGCGTCATTGGTGATTTGGGGGTGAGCCGGGGCTCAGGCGGTAGCCTGCTTGGCTGTGTTTCAGTAGGTCACTCCGTTGGTGGGAGTTGGTACCGCTGGCGGTAGCATGAGCGTGGCTCATTATAGCTAATTATGCTTGGCAAATGCTCATGTAAGTACAGGCATAGAGATGGTTTGGAGTCAAAACCGATCCAATCCAATCTGTGTGCAGCCCTATTGATGATCAAGGAGAACTCTTGTGGCGTCCGGAACGGATCCTTGACATGGCTGTGTCCCGCAAAAAGAAGCGCAATGTCACACAATGGCTCGTACAATGGGCTGGCCTTCCTGCTGAGGATGCCACTTGGGATGAAGCTCACACCATCAAGCAACGTTTTCCTTCTTTTTGTGCCTGAGGACATGCCACATCTCAAGGGGGAGGGACTTGATAAGTTCTTCCCTTCTCTGTTCATGCCCTCTCTATTTTGTTGACTATTTTGATTGTATTAGAGAGTAGACAGCTGTCTTTATGGTAGCTCAATATATTCTGGCCTTATATCTTTTATATCCTATCTTTGTCCCTGCTTTGGGTAAGAAATGAATATGCAATTTACTTAATTTTTCTTGCTTTCACTTCTCTCCTCCCAACTTGTGGGTCTATCAATTTGTTTGACATGGAGGACATGCTCGTACTTTTTGTAAAGGATAATTTGTTGGAGTGTGAGACATGAAGATCTGTTAGAGATTGCAATCAGATCAAGGGTCATTTTGGTCTTTGCAATCTTCACATCAGTAGTTTCTGTAGCAAACCGCAGTTCTAGAATAACACGGGCGAAATAAGTTTTTGACTTTTTGTCCCCCCCCCCCCCCCTGTTTACAAAACGGGGCCTGCGGCGGCTACACCGTTTGAACAGATTATTAATTTCTAGTTAGTCGTTAATTAAATAATTATTGAATTAATTAGGCAACAATTTTGCTATTTGGTTCGTGAGTCATCACTGAAAAATAGATTAAAAAAATTGGATCCTGTGTGATCAAATATTCAAATATGAACATCGAGTCATCCTGTCATTGTTGTATCGAGTTGTCTAGCATTCTAGCCAGCCTAACCTAGTACAGTATAGGGTTTACTAAACTTTACAAAATATTAAGGTCAATTGCTAATCTCAGTGGAAGAAGGATCTTCTACTTGGTGTCGTGTTTATATAGTGTCCAAAATGATAATACCCTTAGGAAATTATGAGTTTTACATGGTTTCTTCATCTTGGCCACTAGAATTTTCATTTTACGTTCCAAGCTTTATAAGCAAGAGAAAGAAAGACGTTATCAGGTTTGAAGCACTGAGTTACTTGAAGCATCTGCCAATCCAATGCTTATGTGTTACGTACTCGGTTGCTCGAAGCTGAGACTGACCAACTCACCCATGTCCTTCTCTAATTTTTAACTACAAAAGATATTGTTTTGGAGACGGAATTGGAATTGGAATTGGAATTGACTACATTGATGCCCTTAACTTGGGGAGGTATTGGATCTTGCTGCCGTTTGAAGTGTTAGGTAAATAGATATGTATCAATGCATGTACAAACCAAGAGCGTGTAATAATGTTGCATATATCATTGCCTGTTTCATATAGCTTTATAAATGTGCGTTAAGAATGCGCCCCTTTGACTCGTAAAAAGCATAACAAAGTACAAACTTATCAAGTATGTTTTCCCTTTCAGATGAAATAATGTATGAAACTTCAACTCATCTAGAGGATTCAAAGTATCAAACACATGGTGATCAGCACATGTTTTCCCTTCGAGACCTTAAGTTATTTTTAGAACAAGGTTTTTTCTTTTTTCTTTTTCAAGTCAAATAGCCTAAATTCAAAAGTCACATGGTGGTAGTACGTTTAATACCAACAACAAGTCTACCCATGGATAATTTTTTTATTTTAATGCCAGAAAATTTGTAGCAGACCTTCAATTACTTGCCTTAACACCTGCATTCCAGGTTTTGATGATGGAAACAAAATGTGCTGTAGTTCATTTAGTTTTCACATGTACATAGATTACAATAGAGGCAGAGTATGAGAAACCATATACTTCACTCAGGACTTTCAAACTCAAATTTCATAAGAAGCTTCACAGATTTATACCTTACCCCTTTTTTATCATGCAGAGGAACTGCTCTGAACCCAGTTCTAAGCTCTGATATTGGCAGACATATTTGGCCACCAAAGTCATGATTTCCAGAACTGTCGTACTCTTTAACTTCAATTCTAAGCACAGCTAGTTCTGGAACACTCAATGGGAAGTTGAACTCCTGATTCCACACTGGAATCCACTCGTCTTCGATTGTCTTAGTCTCCTCCATTAGTGTGTCCGTTGGGACTCCAGCAATTCCAACCTACAAACACAACGTTATAGTGTAATATTCTGTTATTACATATGTGGAATCTTATGCTGTCAGACTATTAATCCGAATTAATTCAAATCAGTGTCTATATGATCAATAATCCAGATTTTGGATTGATGAGAGAACTTACGAAAGTTAGACATTATAGTACACAGTTACTACTTGCATGGTAATGTGATGTTTTGCCACCAAAATATTATGTCATGAGACTGTTTTGATTTGAATCTTCAATATTTCAAAAAGGGTTTATTCCATTAGAGGTACTCTTATTGATGTCAGAATCTACTAAGAAATTAATGTTTTCCTAATTAGGGATGTATATATGGTTACTTAATAGTTTCATGGTAAACGATTTTTTGAAAGCTATATAAAATTATGTTATGAGACTGTTAATATGGATGTTACATGGATCCGGATTATCTGCTATAACGTTATATTTGCTAGAATCTGCTTGGACTTCACTATGATGTTGCCACGTCATAAAATGACAATCCAACAGTTTAAAGTAAAAATTCTTAACCAAAAACTTCTTTGATAAAGTTTCTCCTCATTATTTTTGCATCACTGAAATAAGTTGTCAACAAGTTTTCATAACTTTCTTTTGCACAGATTGTGGAAACCTCAAGCAAGAACAATAGGAAAGAACAGGAACAATATATATATTCATTGTGTTTCATTGAACAAAGCAACTAACATCAAGAACTAATGTCTCTGATTCAGAATCTAAAACCGCCAAAAGAATGGAAAAAAATTATGTAAAGTATATATCTTCCTCAAGAAGAGTTGAGAACTGAACCCATTTCCTGAGCAAAACTAGAAACCAAAGAGATCTTATAGAACTAAAGCAGGGGAGAGAGAGAGAGAGATTTCCTTCTCTGAAATTGGATCCTAGTCTCTTTCATAAATCATTGTAATCATACCAGCAGATGAACATGGTAACGCAGCGCCTCATGATATATATAGGACCTTAATTGCTCTTTGTTCCTTGAATCTCGCATAATAGAAACTTGGGTTGAATCACAAATAACAATTGGCATAAACTGCTAGATCAAACATGAAAAGGAAAAGGGAGGTGATATTATCTGGTGCATCCCATCGAATTTGGGTTTCCTATAAATTTTTACTTTAAGCTGTTGATTGCCATTCTATGATGTGGCAGCATCACATTGAAGTCCAAGCACATTCTAGCACATATTGTTATAGTAGAGAATCTGGATGTTACATTCAAATCATAGGTTTGTCTACAGTAATTGCCCATACATTAGTAGACTAGCTAGTTTGACATAGGTAGACTAGTATAATAATGAGGTACACTAGTTCGAGACTAGTCTACCAATGCATAGAGCTAGTCTATCTCTATATCAGATTAATCTATCTTGATGTAACGATACCGTGTAGAACTTTCTCAAACCATAGTCTATTCAATCAAATAGTTCAGATTAACATTGTCATAACATTACTTTCCATTTTTAGGAACCTATATTAGAATGAACGTTTCATTGACTTACCCTCACAAAAAAGTCCGGTGGAGAGAAGAGATCAAAGTGTGTGCGGTGGAAGTCTGAATGCCATCCTTCACCCATGTAAACTTTAACCTGTTTATCCAGAAGAGAGAATATGGAGCTAGACATGCACTTCCTTGAACATCATATATCTAAATAAGAAGAGTAACTGAGATGGACACATGGTTACATGTTTAAACAGATATTCAACCCACCTTCAAGATTTGCCTAACTCGGTACGATTTTTCAGGATTAAAAACCTCATTATCTGGACTGCCGGTAAGTAAAAATTTAGGTTTTTTCACATAACCACAACCTCCATTAGCTCTGAACATTCCTTCCATAATATGAAGGTGCTTATCATGTCCCTTTGAGAAAAATAAATTGGTTTAGGTGAGGCAGAAGCAGAACTTCCAATACAAATAAAAGCTGATCATGTATGAAACTAGCTAGGAAATCAAATTACAAGTTAAAGAAGTCTAACTTGCATATTGAATGCGACCATTTGAGCTCCATGGCTCCATCCAAGCATAGGGTCATAATTTGATGAGTCCACACGTGTACCTTTGGGATATATCCTTAACAAGTTTCGTTGTGTAAACCTAAAAAATGAGTTCGTAGAGCAAATTTGATGATTTAGGTGGTGAAAAACAATAAGAGTAATATAAATTCAGACATGGTGTACCCCGGAACTTGAATTGCCGGAGTGTTACAACATTGTATACATCAAGCTAAGGAATGTAAACATTACCTAACAATATCTGTTCCACGAGTTTTTGATGCACGTTCCAGTTGTTGCTCGCTCAAGCTAAGACGTCTGACTTTCTTGGGATCAATATGCAACATATCCAACCCTCCTTTCGGTTTTCCAGCATGGATTGCAATTAACTGCTTATATTGTAGATCAGCATTCTCCTCATCTTCATCCCGATCATCTTCGTCATTGTCCTGCTTATTTTCAAGTGTTAATAAGTAGTACCTTAAGGTCTCGTTTGGTTTGCGGAAAGGAAAATAATTCATTTGTCTTTCTCATGGGAAGAGAAATGAGATTTCCGAAGAACTTTCAATTCCGATATTTGGTAACATAAAGAAAGTTATTCGAAAATTGTTAAAAAGTTTGTATTAATGCAATAAATTATTGTGTTATGAGTAATAAATGCAAGGAAAGAATGAGAGAAAGTGATTCATTTGGAGTATGGAAGAAATCATTTTCCAGCATATTTTCGTTTGCTTCAGGAATTTTTTTTTTTTTTTTTTTTTGCATCCCAAAGGCAAGAAAGAAATAACTTTTTTTTTTTTTTTTTTTATACTTACTCTCCGCAAACCAAATGGGGCCTAAAAATAGAAGTAAACAAATGTTTATACTTCATATGCACCTTATCAGTGGCTCCAGGGTCCTTGCGCCTCTGACGTTCATTATGCTCTGGTGGCTTGGTCGAGATCAAAATCTTTCTCTTTAACATTTCAGGTGAAGAGAATTCCATTAAAAATTCCGAGTCAGGGACGTAAAGCATATCTCCAAATGTTTCAGTCACCATCTACAATCTCATTTGTTTTTTTCATCAGAAAATGGTAGCATGTACCTCGTTTACTTTCTACCAAAGTTTAGCAGTGAGTTTCAAATGTGTCTCATCTCTATCATAGATGTCATCGGTAGATGTGATGCAATCAATTTGTGATGGGAAAGGGTATACGCTTTAGTTACCTTGGCCACTTTAGCTTGAAGAGGTGAAGTCAAGTGGTCTTCAAATGTTATAACAACAGGATATTCAGAAGCAGTAAAAGCATTGTCCTTAATAGCACGCAAGCATTTGATGAGTTCAACAGGACGAGTCAAAGTCCTAGAAATTAGAAAAATGTTCAAAGAGATCATGTATTAACTAGCAACATGCAATTGCTAATATTGGACAAAATTAATATCATTTTCGTAAATACATGAAAAGCAACAACAAATGAAACTAATACATACCCTCCATGAAGAACCGCGACGCCATTCTTTTTAGAATTAGGCCACAAATCTAATTCAATAACTCGAACACCTCGTTGCAGTGCCTGGATAATTGGTTTGACACTACTGTTACTGCTGAGTTGATTTCCAGTCAGGTATGAGTTATGGCCAGTGTATAGGAAATAATGAGCCAATGGAGCTTTCATATTATGATTCACCTGATCAATCCAAACATATTTTAATATATACATTAATATTCAGAAATTTACTATAATTCCTGAAAATACAAATAAATATGAATCTACCTCTGAAAAAATTGGAGGGTTAAGATCACCAAAGAGATATCGAAAGAAGGCATCAAAATGGAGGCCCTTTCTTTGGAACATGTTGAGATGCTTGAGACTGTTGAAAATGGCCTGAGCATCTTCTTTGGTGGCCTCACTTTCTCCTTGAAACTCAACCAGAAATCTGTGAAGGCCATCGAGGGACATGATGCTATTTTCGGCGTACTTATCAAAAATTTTCTTGATATCTTCAGGCGGCTCCGCCGCCATGAACCTGAATATTCTTTCGAAACAGCAGCAGACCTTGAAAGACTGTTTATTAATGTTGGCCATCTTTGCCAATAGTCTCTGTTGGCAATAGTTTCTCTAGATTCTCTTTACATAAAGAGAGAAATGAAGATCAGAGTCTTTTGCTTTCGAATTTCATCCATTTACATTAAATGTTCTAAAGAGGAATCTAAATACACATCGACAATTGATAGTCGTTGTAGTGGATTTGAAATTCGTAGACGTCTGACTTTATTTTTCAGTATTCCAAATTCCCTCTCAGGCACGGAACAACGGTGGGGGTTGGGTTATGCTGCAGCCCAGCCCAGCCCAGTTTTTTTTTTTTTTTTTTTTTTGAAGGAAAAAATTTATATGTATCGAGAACCAAGCTTCAGGCCATAAGAGCTTTTCCTCAAACCTCTCATGTTTCTCTCTCGGCCATGCATGGCTCTGCGGACTGAGTCTCACACGTTCCTCTGTAGCTCGGCTCCCCGCAGCATGCCCTCTGCCACCTCCTCTCCAGCGACCTATGAACTCCCTCCTCCGCCGATCTCGTCTTCCCCAAGAGGCTTCTCCAAAGCGGCGGAGTTCGTGATCTCCAAGGTGGACATTGCATTGGCATGTTGTAAGTCCTTATATCACAAGATGTTCTTTGTTGTGGGTTGCTCTTCTTTCGGTTGTTTTGGTGCTATAATAGTAACGACAGATTAGGTAAAACCTTTTTCTATATTTAAAACTCAGGTGAGTAAGTAATAGTAGCCACAATTTCTGTAAAGACTTTAGATCTCCTCCATTGATATGCTAACCCGCCTCTTTCTGTAATCAATGTCACACAAACGATCGATATCATTATATGGTAATTCCAATCTCACCCCAAACTTTTTCTTTGGCCAAAAGTGAAGAGATTGCTTCTCTGATCTCATATATGTATATGGGTCTCTCACTTTACTTTCTCTTTTATCATTGCCAAAAATATATGCTCAGCACGAACAGAATATAATTGAGGGGACCCTAGCTGCTAATATAATTGAGGGGACCCTGCTGTGTGACATTTTGAATTTTTCTCTAATATCTTCATCATCCTGCTAGAGCAGAACATTTCTTATCTGCTTGATTGATCATCCCATTTGTTCGTGTAAAACATGTTAGCTGATTTGGTATTGTGTTTATATAGTGTCCAAAATGATACTATCCTTTTGAACTTATGAGTTTTACATGGTTTCTTCATCTGTCAATCCGACGCTTTTGTGTTACTCAGTTGTTTGAAGCTGAGATTGACCAACTCACCCATATCCGTATCTA
The DNA here is from genome assembly GCF_958449725.1 of Rosa rugosa. Taxonomy (NCBI): domain Eukaryota; kingdom Viridiplantae; phylum Streptophyta; class Magnoliopsida; order Rosales; family Rosaceae; genus Rosa; species Rosa rugosa. The sequence goes on from NC_084821.1 coordinate 11,465,851, forward strand.
ATTTTTTAGCTCCGAAGCATATTATTTTGGAGACGGAATAGGATTTGCAATTGGCTACAGTGATGCCCTTAAATTGGGGATTTCTTGGTTCGTGCTAACGTTTGATGTGTTAGTAAATAGATATGCATCAATGTACGTATCAAGAGCGTGTAATAAAGTTGCATCGACCATTGCGTGTTTCATGGAGAGCATAGCAAACTTATCAAGTATGTTTTTCCTTTCCAATATGCAATAATGTATGAAAACTTTCCTTTCCAATATGCAATAATGTATGAAAACTTCTAACTCATCTTGAGGATTCAAACACATGGTGATCAGCACAATAAATTTCTCTGAGACTAGTGAGTGCAAAGAGTAAATTGAAAAGGAAAGGGCAATCATTCACAACTCATTTCTCATTAATTGCCAAAACAAGGTGCAACAGTTACATATTTAAAGGAAAATGGGACCAAGTCCTTGAGCTAGGAAAAGACGCGGTTCAGGACCGCCTACTATGAGGAAGAAAACAAAGTTGCTAGTTGTAGTACGAATGTACGATGGTGATTGAGAGAATTCTGGAGAGTGCTTGAGTAATGGGCTGCTAATGTAGAATGGCCTCTGATAAGGGTTGGTCTCAAGTCTCAATAGAGACCTGAAGTTATTTTTAGCACAAGCTTTTCCTTTTTTCTTTTTCAAGTCAACTAGCCTGAATTCAGAAGTCCCATGGTGGTGGTTTAATATAAACAACAAATTCTACACATGGAGAACTTTCATATTTTAATGCCAGAAAATTTGTAGCAGACCTTCAATTACTTGCCTTAATAGTATTCCAGGTTTTGATAATGGAAACACAATGTGCTGTAGTTCATTTAGTTTTCACATGTAAATAGATTACAGTAGAAGCAGAGAATGAGATACCATATACTTCACTCAGGACTTTCAAACTCAAATTTCATAAGCAGCTTCACAGATTTATACCTTACCCCTCTTTTACTATGCAGAGGAACTGCTCTGAACCCAGTTCTGAGCTCTGATATTGGCAGACATGTTTGGCCACCAAAGTCATGATTTCCGGAATTGTCATACTCTTTAACTTCAACTCTAAGCACAGCTAGTTCTGGAACACTCAATGGGAAGCTGAACTCCTCATTCCACACTGGAATCCATTCGTCCTCGATCGGCTTGGTCTCCAACATTATTGTGTCCTTTGGGACTCCAGCAATTCCAACCTACAAACACACGTTAAAGCGTAATATTCTGTTGTTACATATGTGGATTATTATGTTATCGGACTATTAATATGAATTAATTCAAATACGTGTCTAAATGATCAATAATCCAGACTAATAGACTGATAACAGAACTTGCAAAAGTTGGACATTATAGTACACATTTACTAATTGCATGGTATTGTTCTTTTTGCAACCAAAATATTATGTCATTAGACTGTTGATTTGAATCTTAAATACAGTTTATTCTATCAGTAGTACTCTTATTGATGTCAGAATCTACAAAGAAATTAATGTTTCCCTAATTAGCTAGACCATATAGTTAATAGTTTAATGGTAAATGGTATTTGCCACTTATATAAAATATTATGTTGTCAGACATTTAATATAGAGGGTCTTACATTCAAATGATAAGTTGACATAGGTTGGCTAGTTTCATACTCGAAAAAAAAAAAAAAAAAAGTACACTAGTTCAATACATAGATACACTAGTTTGAGACTAATATATATCGAACTAGTCTACTTTAATGTATTGATGTATTAATGTACCGTAAAGCTTTTTTCTTTATCTATCCATCAATATTCTAGATTAACACTGTCATAACTCATAACATTACTTCCCATTGTTAGGAATCTATATGAAACGTGTCGACTTACCCTCACGAAAAAGTCCGGTGGAGAATAAAGATCAAAGTGTGTGCGGTGGAAATCTGAATGCCATCCTTCGCCCATGTAAACTTTTACCTGTTTATCCAGAAGAGAGATTATGAAGCTAGACACTTTTTAACATCACATATCTAAATAGTAAGAGTAACTGACGTGGACACATGGTTACAGGTTTAATCAGATATCAACCCACCTTAAAGATTTGCCTAACTCGGTACGATTTTTCAGGATTGAAAACCTCATTATCTGGACCGCTGGTAAGTAAAAAATCAGGTTTTTTCACATAACCACAACCTCCATTAGCTCTGAACATTCCTTCCATAATATGAAGGTGCTTTCCATGTCCCTTGGAGAAATATAAATTGGTTGAGGTGAGGCAGAAGCAGAACTTCCAATACAAGTAAAAGCTGATCATGTATATATGAAACTAGCTAGGAAATCAAATTAGAAGTTAAAGAAGTCTAACTTGCATATTGAATGCGACCATCTGAGCTCCATGGCTCCATCCAAGCATAGGGTCATAATTTGATGAGTCCAAACGTGTACCCTTGGGATATATCCTTAACATATTTCTTTGTGTAAACCTAAAAAATGAGTTGGAGCAAATTTGATGATTTAGATGGTGAAAAACAATAAGAGTAACATGAATTCAGACATGGTGAACCCCGGAACTTGAATTGTGTTCAACATTGTATACATGAAGATAAGGAATGTAAGCATTACCTAACAATATCTGTTCCACGAGTTCTTGATGCACGTTCGAGTTGTTGCTCGCTCAAGCTAAGACGTCTGACTTTCATGGGATCAATATGCCACATATCGAACCCCCCTGCTGACCCCCCTTTCGGTTTTCCAGCATGGATTGCAATTAACTGCTTATATTGTAGAGTAGCATTCTCCTCATCTTCTTCTGGATCATCTTGGTCACTATCCTGCTTATTTTCAAGTGTTAATCAGTGATACCTTGAAAGTAGGAGTAAGGAAATGATTAGCACAATGTACAGTACTACTTCATATGCACCTTATCAGTGGCTCCAGACCTCTGAGTTTCATGATACTCTGGCGGCTTGGTTGAAATCAAAACCTTTCTCTTTAATATTTCAGGTGAAGGGAATTCCATTAAAAATTCCGAGTTAGGGACGTAGAGCATATCTCCAAATGTTTCAGTCACCATCTACAATCTCAATTTATTTTTTTCATCAGAAAATGATAGCATGAACCACGTTCACTCTCTAACTATATCCTTAACAAAGGTGTGTAGTGAGTTTCACATGAGTCTCATATCTATCATAGATGTCATCAGTAAATGTGATACAAACAATTTGTGATGGGAAAGGGTATATGTTTTAGTTACCTTGGCTACTTTAGCTTGAAGATCTGAAGTTAAGTGGTCTTCAAATGTTATAACAACAGGATATTCAGAAGCAGTAAAAGCATTGTCCTTAATAGCACGCAAGCATTTGATGAGATCAACCGAACTAGTCAAAGTCCTAGAATTTAGAAAAAGTTCAAAGAGATCATGTATTAACTACACGATTGCTAAATATTGGACAAAATTAATATCATTGTTGTAATAATAGGAAAGCAACAACAAATGAAACTAATTCATACCCTCCATGACGAACCTCGACGCCATTCTTTTTAGAATTAGGCCACAAATCTAATTCAATAACTCGAACGCCTCGTTGGAGTGCCTGGATGATTGGGAAGACACTACTGTCACTGCTGAGTTGATTTCCCGTCAGGTATGAGTTATGGCCGGTGTATAGGAAATAATGAGCCAATGGAGCTTTCATGTCATGATGCACCTGATCAACCAGACATATCATATACATTAATATTCAGAGGATCACTATAATTCCTGAAAACACAGGTAAAAATGAATCTACCTTTGAAGAGATTGGAGGGTTAAGATCACCAAAGAGATATCGAAAGAAGGCATCAAGATGGAGGCCTTTTCTTTGAAAAATGTTGAGATGTTTGAGACTGTTGAAAATGGCCTGAGCATCTTCTTTGGTGGCCTCACCTTCTCCTTGAAACTCAATCAGAAAGCTGTGAAGGTCATCGAGGGAGATGGTACCATTTTCGGCATACATATCAAACATTTTCTTGATATCTTCCGGAGGCTCTGCCACCTTGAGCCTAAATATTCTTCTGAAACAGAAGCAGACCTTGAAAGACTGCTTATTGGTGGACATCTTTGCCAATAGTTTGTGTTAGCAATAGTTTCTCTAGATACTCTTTATATAAACAGAGAAACGAAGAACATAGTCTTTGCTTTCAGAAATCATCCACATACATTATATGTCTAAAGAGGAATCTAAATACACATCAACAATTGATAATCGTTGGAATTTCTTGGAAGATAATAAATGGATTGAAATTCTTAGGAATGGCTTTACAGCCAAGTCAGAATCTGTGCTCATGCAAACTTTATTTTTCAGTATTCCACATTCGCTCTACTATTTTTGTTATTATTTGGTAATTCCAATCTCACCCCAAACTTTTTCTTTGGCCAATAGTTTGTGTTGGCAAAAGTAAAGAGATTGCTTCTCTCTCTCTCTCTCTCTCTCTCTCTCTCTCTCTCTCTCTCTCTCTCTCTCTCTCTCTCAGAGCTTGAACAGAATATTTCCCATTTGCTAATATAATTAAGGGGATCCTGCTGTGTGACATTTTCTCTAATATCTTGATCATCACGCACCATCGCAATTTTTAGCAAAGCCTTTAATGCATAAAGCTCATCTTTGTTTCCACTAAATTCATAGACATATATCTCTTGAAGGCTTTTCAAGAAATCTGAGGACAGGCTAATACCCTATATCATCAAAATTTAGCAATTCTAAAATCATGGAAGGAAAAGTGGAATTGTGGAAAACAAAAAACAAGGAAACATATTCTAGTGATTAGGAAGCTACTCCCTGAATGTAAAAGCTTGAAGATAAGGACAGTTTTGGAGCATGGTCAATAGTCCTTTACAGCCAAGATCTACTTGCAGCGGATACAATACCAAAGTGGTTAGATTATAGAACAAGGGCATCTGGCAAGAAGTTCTGGAGCATTGGTCTGAACCACCTAAGAACAAGATGAAGCCAATCAGCAAGACGTGATTTTAGCCCAGCACTTGTGGCACAGAACATTGATGCGAGACATGCATTTGCACATAGACATAGACAAATTAAATTAATTGTAATCAACAAAAGAGAAGAGAACATACCTCAAAGGAAGTATAACAGATAGTTAGGTCCATCACATTAGAAAGGCCTCTAAGGAGCTTATACAACCGATAACTAACATGTCTGACCCTCATAGAATTAAGAGATACATGAGCTTCACTTGCGGATGAGTTATAAAAGGAATAGTCATCTAGGAACTCACCCCAGTAAGAAAAATATGTGAGACTAACTCCAAATACCATAATCTGGCAACCATCTGAACCTCTTGAAATTTGTGAATCCCCTTCATCTCTCAAAAGCTTGGGAGCACAAATACTCACAAACTAGAGATTCGACCAATTCCAATTATAAAGATATAATTCCTCAAGCACCGGCCAACCAGAAAACAGCTGCTGGCTTGAGAAGTAATCAGAAAACACCACCTCCATAAGTGTCAGGCTCCTTAAACTTGAGAAGCAAATAGTACAAGGGACTTTGAAAATACAGGGCAGATCAAGCACCAGCACTTTCCGTGTGGCAGACGTAAATAGAGAATGAGGCAACAAAATTGGTTCCTTCAAGCTACACAGGTCTATAGAAAGATTCTCAACATTGCGCCGTACTAAGGAAGAGATCCATGCATTAACACGAGATGCATCTTTAAGCACAGGAAACAAAAGACGGAACTGTTTTATATCAGCAGAGCCACGCAGAACAAGTGCTCTTTCAATAATATTCACCAAGGGGATCTCTTGGCATCCAACCATGAACAAATTCAAGATTGGGAATTGAAGTCCATAGGTACTCCCATCTTTTAGACAGTATGCTTTTCCTGAACTCCTGATTGCAAGAATGCAAGGAGAGAATTCTTTCAATAAGCACATCAGTTAAATCGGTTAAACTCTTGCTGCCTCCTTTAATCTCTTCTCTGCCTTTTGGGTCTTGCCATTTGAGAACTTACATCCATAGACCATAGTTCAGATTTCTATCTTCCATACTCAGATAACATAAAATCCAATTATAGGTAGCCAAGGACCTAGCAGTTTCACAAATTTATTCCATCTTAACAATGAGATACATAACTATAGCCATGCAAAAAGGGCGCCAAACTGAATGTAATAACCTGTTTTTTTTAATCAAAGCAGTAGGTGGCAAACACCTTTGTTTAAAAGGAATGGTTTTCCTTGATTCAAGGCCGATGTCTTAATCATCATACATGATTATGCATAATTGATTAACCATTCAATCATACTAGCAGACAACTCTCCCTCACTCTCTCTGTCTCACGTCTGAAAACCATCCAAGAAACAGAGCCATATTCTTCAAGCTTGTTCTCCCTCCACCGACCAACAATCAACACGAGACCACTCCCTATAGCTTCACCCCAACCTTGTACAGCTGCCAGTGGCAGCCTTGCGCCACGGCACGGCCGGAAAAGGTGGCGGAAGCACGGTCCCGTTTTGAGCCGTTTTGGTTCCAAGCTTGATATCTCAAGCTACCGGTCACCACTCCTCGCAAAACTTCATCCTCGTGCTTGCCTTAACCTCCTGAAGCCCCCAGAAGCAGACTTGCACGGCGGCGCAGCCCGTAGCAGCAACTACAAGTCAAACCCTGCCAAGAACGAAACCGGAGCTATCGATCCAAATATCTCGAGCCACAGGACGTAGTTTTGAGTGATTCTTAAACCACTGAACTCACCTTGACGTTCTGAACAACTTTCATGAAGGGATCGAAGTGAGTTGTTGAAGTTTTTACGTCGAAATCGAGCCTTGCCGGATTCTGCAAAATTCTGGAATTTTTCCGACCACCGAAGCTTTCGATAGGTATATCTCGAGCTACAGACCATATTTTTCTGTGATTCTTGAACCAGTGAGTTCTTCTTAAGTTTCTTAACAACTCTTCAGAAGGAATCGAAGCCTTAAATTGAAGTTTTTACGTCGAATTGGAGCTCGCCGTTTTCTGCAGTTTCTCGCCGGATTCTGGAAATTTTCCGGCCACCTCGACTGTTCTACGTAATTTCCGACCACTTCCTTTCGTTTTAAGACTTCATGCTAGTTATGAAAGTGGATCAGCTCGTCATTTGGAACAAGTTTGTAGTTGACGACTTTTGCATCGGAGGTGGTTGACCGCCGCGTTGACCGCCCACTGACCGCCCCTTGTGGCGGCGCAGTCGACCATATTTTGAGTTTTTATTATCTAGGTGATGATCTATGCATCCTTACGAGCGTTTTGATATATTACAAGGTCATTTTAGAAAACGTTGATAAATAGTGAATTTATGTTGTGACGATTACTATTTAACGTTTTTACGTTTTATCTTAAGTTTACGATCTGCGAAGATCTGACCATCGATTTTACTTCAAATTTAGATATGTTGATCGTATGACTGACCCGATGACTTTGTGTGGTCACGGGCGAAGATCCGACCGTTGGATCTTCGTATAAATATGAAATAGTGATTTGGAAGGCGATTCGTGAGAATCCGACCGTCAGATTTTCATATAATTTTGTGGAGATGTTTGTAAGGACGATTCAGGAAGATCTGACCGTTGGATCTACGTGATAATTTAGGAGGATGATCCTAAGGGCGATCCGTGAGGATCCGACCGTTGGATCATCGTATAATTAGGATCCGACCGTTGGATCATCGTATAATTAGAATCCGACCGTTGGATCATCATTAAATTAGAATCCGACCGTTGGATCATCATTAATTTAGAATCTGACCGTTGGATCGCTGTTTATGTGTGGGTTTTGAATGATTTGCTAAGATAAGATCGTGTTGGATTAGGTGATTGACGGATCGATTTGGCGGACAATTGGTGAAATTGTTGGTTGAGCAGTTTCGGTGTTTATTGCGTTGAATTGAAGACGCAGCTGGAATATCGAGGTGAGTAAACCTCACGTGGTTCATATTACGAACCGAATGCTTTTAATTACTTTATTTTATCGTAATTGTGTGAAAATATTTATGGAATAAATATTTGTTTTAAAAACATATGGACTTGATCAACTACGGTCCATAGGTAAGTAAAATGATTTTAACTATACAAATGAATTTCATGATTTTTATGCTTGGGCTATAGTTGGTATTAGTGGTCATTCCTGAGTGGATGATTACGTATATATATATTTACGTGATTATATATGGAATGGTATGACATGGAGATGTGTGATTTTATAATGATTTAATTGATGTGAAATCGAAAACATGAATTACCATATTCATTTATGATGATAGTGATTGGTGAAATTATATTGGAAATTTATGGATGACGTGGTATTGAGTGATGATATGATTGAGTATGGATTGGTGATTTTTGGAGTTGTATTTTGAGTACATATATACACAATAATAGTACATATCATGGAATTATTGATCCTATTGCGTGAAAGAATATTATTGTACTCGATTTTGGTTTTAGGGTCAACATAGTGACCAGTATGGGGAAATCGGATGCTCTAATACTAGGTGGATGATGGGCTACGATTGGTTGAGTTTAGGGTCAACATAGTGACCAGTATGGGGGAATCGGATGCTCTAATACTAGGTGGATGATGGGCTACGATTGGTCGAGTGTAAGAGACGCTCCAACCCTTATTGGGTGATGGGCTAAGTTGAGTATGTGTATCGGATGTTCTAACCTATGTTGATGAACTACGATATTGACAATCATGTCGGATGCCATAACCTAGGCCAGGTGATGGGCTACGATTCAGTTAGAGCTCTAGTCTGTCAGTCACCGTATTTGTATAAATACGCTTTCGGGGTTTTGAGAAGAAAGATGTGAGTTTAGATCCCGTATAAATCTTTGGTGATTTAGAGTGGTGATTTTAGTGACTGATTTTGGGGATTGTGGATTGCTTTGTGGTTGTTGTGATGGTTGGTTGTTTGAGTGGTGATTTTAGTGACTGATTTTGGGGATTGTGGATTGCTTTGTGGTTGTTGTGATGGTTGGTTGTTTTGCTTGAGTTAAAAGAATTATGATTTAATAAATCAACCGTTCATTTCTTATTTACTCACGAGCTTTGCAAAAAGCTTACCGGGTTTTGTGTCGTTGCAATCCCGGTACACTATTCAAACGGTGTAGCGGGTAATCCTACAGGTCAGGAGAATCAGGAGGGTGATCGAGCTGCTTAGAGTAGCTGCATTTGTTTTCATCTGAATTTCTTTTGAGAGGTGTATTATGCTCATCTAGAGCTTTACATTTTTACCTTGAAAGAGTGAGTTGTAATAATTAACTCGAGGTTTTCGAGACTTGGATTTTGAGTGGCGTGTGGTGTGGTTTGTTTCTGAGAAAAAAATTCAGAACGGTTAATTGATTGAGTTGTTGTAATTCATGTTTCGGATTATTTTGAATTTGTTATTCAAAATTCGGGGCGTGACACTGAAAATGGGACTTTTCACTAGGGGTGGGCATTTTGTACCGAAAATGCGGTTACCGACCCGAACAGCACCGAAAAAACGGTTCGGTAACCGCACCGAACTAAAACGGTGTCGTTTTATGATCACATCGCACCGAACAGTATAAAAGCGGTTCGGTTGCGGTTTCGTGTCATAAACCGCCCGATTTAAACCGACCCACACCGAATTTATTTTAATTAAATTTTATTTATTTATTTATTATTTCTCTATTGATGGAAATGTTGGTTTTCAATATATAAGAAATCCATTTTTGATTAGGTTTTCAGTTTGTAATAAGTTGTTTTGTTTGCTTGATCATTGATATATATGTGTGTGTGTGTGTGTGTAATAAGTTGCTATGGTCTTTCTGCATGTTGCTTGATATTTGGGTGACATTTGCCAATTTGTGTGGACTCTAAATGCATTCAAAATTTATTTATGCCTTATTGAAATTGTTAGGTAAAAATAAGCTTGATTTTGGCCCTCTCTTTCTAGTTGAAATTAATAAATCGCTCCAAACCGAAACCGATCCGCACCGCGCCGAAAAATGGTGTAACCGAAATAATCGGTTCAGCCCTTTTGTAATGCGGTTACGGTTTGATATATAGGCCAACCGAAAAAAACGGTTTGGTTGCGGTTTGGGCCTCAAACCGAACCGAACCGCACTACGCCCACCCCTACTTTTCACCGCGTTAAAAAATGGGATAATGTTTGTTTAACACCAGTACACCACCAACACTTCACAAACAAAATGAGTTAGTATTGGATTGTTCCACAAAATTAACTAAATAGGTCATGTTGAAATATGGGCAAGTATTTAAAACGAAACACGAAATAAACATAAATCCATGAACACAAATTACCACTATGAACATAAGACCGTTAAAAGAACCAACACAGTACAAACTAGTAACACGTACGTTAACATAGAGGACTTGATTAACAGGTTGCCTATTGATTGATTTGATTCTCTTGAAAGCTTATTGATGGGCTGACAGCATGAACAAGTGACTATCTTGGATTCAATACGAACTGTAGCTTAATAGCTAATCAACAGTACCTCATACAACCCAGCTAGTCCAATTTGCTATTATAATTGGGTGACATTTTCTAATGAGCAATGGATAAGCTGAGAAAGCCACTAGCAATCAATAACACTCCAAGTTTCTTCCAGACTAACATCAAAATGTGAACTATATAAAGTTCCATATGACTTGTTGCTTTGTAGCTGCTAATCAGCAGCACCCTTTGCAATCCATGTTCTAGCTACATCGAATTGTCTCTAGGCTAGTTTCGGTTTAGAAAGATTCAACTTGGAGAACTCAAGTTGAAAGCTAATGTTCAACCTAAGATAGATCAAAACTGAAGCATCCTGAAACTAGAGTAGAAATTTGAATCTCAACGAGGGCACAAACAAACAACTTTGCAGTTTTCTGACCCTCTGGGGAGATCTAATAACTGTTTGTTAATGTCCTTCATCGTTTCTGGTTCCACTTGAACACCACTGCACCAATTAATAGTCACCTTTTTCAAGACCATTGCACATTTTAGCAAGACCATTGCATGAAGCTCATCCTCATCTCCACAAAATTCTAAGACATCAATCTCTTCAAGACTATTCAAGAAACATGGAGGCAGTGGCTCCAACATCCCATCATCTTTTGCATCATCTGAGTACAGACCAATCCCCTAAAGCATCAAAATACAACAATTTTATCAATACAGGAAAACACAATTCAAGAGTAAAGATTTTAAAGTTACCTCACAGAATATAAGATACTTAAGACAAGGACAATTTTGAAGAAAGGTCAATAATCCGTTGCAACCGAGATCTACTTCCACTCGTTCAAATATCAAGGTGGTTAGATTATTGAACGAGGGCACAAGATGTTCTGAAGCATTAGTCTGAACCACCTAAAAACAAAGCAAAATGAGTTAGACTAGCCATTCGTAGCACAGGTCATTAATGCAACTCATGAAATTTGGAAAAAGAAATTGATGGAGCAAATTAACAATTGTAATCACTAAAAGAGGCAAACATACCTCAAAGGACGTATCACAGATGGTTAGGTGCTTCACGCTAGAGAGCCCATTAAGAAGCTTATACAACCGGTAACTAACATGTTGGACCCTCTTGATAGAATTAAGAGATATCAGAGCTTCATTTGCTGATGAGTTATAAAAGCAATAGTCATCTAGGAACTCACCTGTGTAAGAAAAATATGCGAGTCTAACTCCAAGTACCATAATCTGACAACCATCTGAACCTCTTAAAATTTGTGAATCCCCTTCATCTATGGTAAACCTCAAAAGCTTCGGAGCAGAAATACTCACAAAGTTGAGATTTGCCCAATTGCAACCATATAGAAATATTTCCTCAAGAACTGAGCAACCAGAAAACAACTGCTGGGCCGAGTAGTCGTCAGAAAACACCACGGATGAAAGAGTTAAGCTCCTTAGGCTTGAGAAACAAATAGTAGAAGGAACTTTGAAAATACAGGGCAGTTCCAGCAGGAGCACTTTCAATGTCGCAGACGTAAATAAAGAACGAGGCAAAGAAACTGGGTCATTGAAACTGTGCAGAGCTAAAGAAAGATCTTCAACATTGCGCTGTAATACAGCAGAGATCCACGTATTAACATGTAATGCATCTCCCAACACTTCAAATGAAAGAGTGAACTTTTTAATATCAGCAGGGCCACGAAGAATAAGCGCTCTTTCCACAGCATTCACCAAGGAAGTTCTCTTATTCTCAAACTTCCATTGAATAAACTTGAGATTGGGAAGTGATTTCCATATGTATTCCCATCTTTTAGATAGAATGCTTGTCCTGATAGCATCTTTGGTTGGAAGCAGGGAGAGAATTTTTACAATAAGCACATCCGGTAAATTGCTTAAACTCTTGCTGCCTCCTATCATCACTTCTCCTCCATCCAACTTCTGCTCTTTATATTGTACCATTCGAGAACTTGCATCCATAGTCCTATCTTTTCCCTGATATAACATAGAAACCAATATTAGGCAGCAAAGGACCTAAATTTTTTTTAAAATGGAATACAGTAATAGTTAACTAGTGCATGGTTGCAGATTTCACTATGAATACAGAACTATAGCCCTCCTTTTGGAATTTCATTTTGATCATGTTAGTATATACTATACGAACATTGTAATACATGTACAAGAATACATTGTATCTCCAGGTTGGCATGATTCTAGTAGAAGAGGAACAGGTGGAAATATCTGTGGGGTGACCATAAACAGGGTGATAGAGATGGCTTAATTCTCAAGCTAATCCAGTAGTATATACAGGGAAGTAGATAATTCTGTGATTAACAAGAAGAGAGAGAGAAACTAATAGAGAGGTGAGAGATTGTTGTATTTGAGAGATAAAGAAAGAGTGAAGAGTGTGTGATTGATTCATTGTACTGATATGATTATATTCTGAGTTCATATCATGGAAGATTATTAAAGATTTCATTGTGTTCTTCAAGATATTCATACTCATTGCCATTATTCTATGATGGTATTAGCTCACGTTTCTGATTCTGGGCAACCTAAACTCATCTGGGTTTCTTGGAGATTCGATCATCTGGGTTACTTAGAGATTCGATCATCTGGGTTTCTTGAAGGTTCAATCATCTGGGTTTCTTGAAAGTCCAATCATCTGGGTTTCTTGAAGATTCAATCATATGGGTTTCTTGGAGATTCAATCAGTCTTTGGTGAAAGTTAAACTCCGAGTGAATGTATATACAAAAGAACGAAGCACATTTTTCCCAAGAACTCAAGAATTAAACTTTCAGTGAATGTAAACACAGAACAATACAATGAAGAACAGCAAAGTTCAACGATATAAAGCAAACCCAGTTAATTAAAATCAAGAAGCAATCCATATAGGAAGAGAGAACTTACCCAGAAACCGAATGATGAGCAAGATGATCGCTCTGGAGAGGGAGAAAAGGAAACGTTTAGAGCCCAGAAAGAAACTGAAAAACCCACCACAGAAATGAAAAGGGGGTTTTAAAGAGGTTTTGAATATTTTTTTTGGTAAATAAAATTTACATCTTGATTTACGCGGGGAAAAGTGAAAAGTTTTTACGCGGCAGAGAAAGAAAAGGCGCTGCATGATTGTTTGACCCGAATATGAATCCGAACCCATGACTTACAAAAATACCAACTTCTTGGTGTTAATTAAAATGCCTTTGTTAACTTGGTTGTTCATGTACTGCACCAAGTGCACCAAAATCTTTAACAGTGATTCAGTTTAGGATTTTTTTTTCTTATGAACAAAAAGATGAAAATGCAACTTGGTTGCTTGTGTTTTGTTATGGTTTTGTGGGAAATATTACTTTATAGCGTTGATTTGTTCGACAAAATTACGACACTGTAAATCTCTTAATGGGGTGAAAATTCGAATTCCAAACTTGTTCACCAAAAAAACAGAAGAATCAGGACACTACAAGCCAGTAACACATTACCAATGTATATTGATTTGAAATAAACAAGAGATGTAGTATTTAAATAGGAATCTTGACCCAAAAAAAAAAAGTATTCAAATAGGAAACTTTAAGTTCAGAAAAATTTGGGGGCAATCAGTTTACGGTTAACAATGGAATGGAAATAATCAGCAGCAGGCTATTCATCTCTCATTCTCTCTCTAGCCTAGTTCTGATATTTCTGCATGGAAGATACAAGATCATAACAAATTACAAAGCCAAAGTAACAGAAGATCATTGCCCATCAGCAGGTTACAAAACGAAAGCATGTTGAAGCAAGTTAAAAGTCTAGAGTACAAATTAAAAACTCAGTACTGAAGAACAATTTCACAGATTTCTGACTCCTTTGGGAAATCACTCAACTGTCTGCCAACATCATTTATCTCCTCTGGTCCTCCTTCAAGAGACTTGGCGAAAGTTACAATCACCTTCTCCAATACCATTGCAGTCTTAAGCAAACTCTTTACTGCATAAATTTCATCCTCATCTCCATAAAATGCATAGACTTTAATCTCTTTGAGACTTATCAAGAAACAAGGAGGCAGTGGGTCCAAAACCCCATCATCATTTGCATCACCAGAGGACAGGCTAATCCCCTGAATCATCAAAGTTCAGCAATTTTAACAATATTACAGGTAAACACAATTCAAGATAAACATTGTAATGCTTATGAATTTACCTCACTGAATACGAGAGTTTGAAGACAGGGACAGTTTTGGAGCATCCTCAATAGTCCTTCACAACCAAGATCTACTCGTACTGAATCCAATACCAACGTGGTTAGATCATTGAACAAGGGCATCTGGGCAAGCAGCTCTGATACATTAGCCAGCATGACCTAAGCACACAGGGTGCAGCCAATCATTAGGACCAAAAACTTTCCAAATCATTCCTTGTATAGAAAGGTAATGCAACACATGCAATTTGTAAACAGTAATTGATAGCTCTAACTGAAAATTAATGATAGATAATCATACATACCTTAAAGAAATAAGAACAGGTAGTTAGTATCTTCAGACTAGATAGCCCTCTAAAAAGCTTATACAATCGGTAACTCAAATGTCTCCACATCTTAGTAGGACAAGCATTAATCTCAGCCTGATTTACTGATGAGCTATGAAAGGTATATTCATTTAGGAATTCACCCGCATAAGAAAAATATGTAAGACTGACACCAAACACCATAATCCGGCAACCGCCTGCATCTTTGGAAATTTGCAAATCACTTTCATTTATGATCAATCTCAAAAGCTTTGGAGCACAAATACTCACAAACTTGAGATTCCCCCAATTGCAGTTATGTAGAGATAATTTCTCAAGAACTGGACAACCAGAAAAGAGTTGCTGGGTAGAGTATTCATCAGAAAACACCACAGACCTAAGTGTCAATCTCCTTAAACTTGAGAGACAAACAGTAGAAGGAACTTTGAAAATAAAGGGCACATCTAGTTGCAAGTCCTTCAGTGTTGAGGAACTAAACAAAGAATGAGGCAAACAAAGCGGTCCATTCAAGCTATACAGGCCAAGAAAAAGCTCTTCAACATTGAGCCTTACTATGGCAGAGATGTAAGACTTGATATGAACATCTAATGAATGCATATCAAGTGTAATAACTATTGTTACCTAAAGAGAAAGTAATCTGAGATAATATGAGAAAACCTATTCCATGATATTCGTATTTATTTGTGAATCTAATATTTACGATTGGGAATCTAAATGGCTTGGTAACCAAGCAAGAATATATCGGATATATTTTGTTAGATACAGTAATAATGATATTAAGTAACCTGTTATGGGCAGGTATTCATTGTTTCTGTACAATATAAATACAAGGTCCTTGTGACCTCTCCAAATACGCAAGCATACAGTTCTAGCCCCATAGATAGTAGCTTCTAAATTGAGAGGATCACAGAAGACCTTGTTGCAAGATCGATGGCCTTCTCCACCACTGCTGGTATAATTCATGTTCATAACCGATTCTGTTATTGTCTTGCTATGCTATGCTATATATATGATCTTCATCTTGTGTTTATTAATTGTGTAACTTCAGGTGTAGTTTATTTTTCCGCTTACAAGAGATCCATGGATTAAGAAGAGATGTATCACCAAGCACTTCAAAGCAAAGAGTAAACTTTTTTATATCAACACCACGACGAAGCATAAGTGCTCTTTCCACAGCATTCACCATGGCAGTTCTCTTATTAAGAGTCCCTTGAAAAAAGTTGAGTGTGGGAATTGATGTCCATAGGTATTCCCATCTTTTCGAAAGTATGCTTGTTCTGATAGCATTCTCTGTCGAAAGCAAGGAGAGGATTTTTTCAAGAACCACATCAGGTAAATTGCTTAAACTCTTCATGCCTCCTTCCATCTCTCGATTCTCTTCTCCCCCATCCAACTTCTGCCTTTTGGGTTTTAGCATTTGAGAACTTGCATCCATATATAGCTCCACCTTGTCACAATTATGCTGAATGATCTCTTGCAATCAAAATTCAATTGCAAAAATTAAGAACCTACAAGTTTTGAAACTTTTATACACTTCAACTATGGCATCGCATCACAATTACAATCCCACTTCAATATGAATATGATAGTGCAATATTTTAATAACAATTCTAACAATCTTACACCAACCATAATATGTCAGACGGAAAATCAATTTCTAGTCAGAAAAAAATCCTTTGAAGAACAACAATTGAAGGGAAAAAAGAATGAAGCCCAACTTAAAGTATGGCAAAACAGAGTTGCTCAAATTCAAGAAACCATGTATTTCATAAAGGAGAGTACTTCACCTAAAATGGATGACCCAGAGGATGGCCGCTGATGAAATGTATATGCTTTGTGGTCTTTTTTGGCAAAATAGGAAATGGGTTTGGAAGAGGCGACGGGAGAGACAAAGAAGAAGCAGAGCCCAGCACCTTGTGGCTCACCGATTGGTTTTGACGGTGGAAATTGGTGGCTGCAAAGGGTTTCACAGTTCACGACCAACTTATTGGGTGTTTAGTATCGACTTTGGGGAGCGCGGGAAAGTGGATCTCTTTCCCTCCAAAACTGCAGTAATGTGACTTAATATGCAATTTCCTTTCTAAACAAAAAACAAAAAAGAAAGAGAAAATTAGATATAAACCGAAAAATATAAGCTTCTATTGAGAAAAACCCATAGATATTTTTCTTTCAATTTACACCCATTTTATATAAGCAAACCTTCCATATAGAGTATATGTCTATAATTAATAGTTTTTCTCATTCTTTGACATACCTAATATGCCCGTCTAATTATGGAGAGTTAAATTAAGTATCTTGCTTAATCTTATCATCCATTTGAATTTGAAATATTAAGCTAAAAAATCAATTCATTTGGACTTTAATTATCATAATCAATTACGTCCTTAATTTCTTCCTTACTTTATATTTTGATTACTGACTTGAGTATATATTTCTACATATGCTCATTACAATAGTAGTTCATTTCCAGCACAAATTTCAATTCTTGTTTTCCTTATATGTAGGTATTTTCTTTTCGAATAGATTTTCAAGTTTCTTTTCCTTGATGGGGTCAATTATTGTTTCAAAAGATGGAAAGAGATTTGGATTCAATCACGGGGAGAAAATGTTTTTCTTGCTTGAAAGAAAGGGCGAGGGGCAAGCAGGTATGATACTTCTCGCTTGTGTCTATGAAGAACAACTAAAGAAATGTTCTTAAAGAAAAGAAAAGGATTATATTCAAGATGGGGTCAAGAAATGGGAAAAAAAACTTTTGTTATTGTGTTTTCACTCCTAGGCTCACATTCGGTGCCTCTCTATATTCTCGAAAGATTTCTAATTGTAAGGTATGTATCTTGTTCTTGGATTACTTTCTTCTTTTTTTTAGGTATATTGTCATATTAATCTCATGATAGCTTTTTACATTCAACTACTACATTTCTAATTTACCTACTAAGTAATTAGATGAAAGTGAGGCTTGAATACCATAAACCTTCAAGCTAAAAAAAGATCGTATCTTCTACAATCATAGGTATAATATAGTAGAAAACCTAATAAAGAGGTATGATACAAAAAAAAAGAAAGAAAAAAAATTGTAATATAGAGATGTCTGTGTCATACAAAAAAAATTAAAAAAAAACCTCCTATATATCAGATACATACTTGAAATCAAATTAACTAGAAAAAGTGTTTTGATGATCAGATACCTAGCTTATTATATAGGTATACCCATATAGGTATAATATAGAGACTTACAACCTAATAAACATGGTCAACTCGCAATGATAGAGTACCTAAGAAAGAGGTTAATGTTAAAAATGATTCTAATAAATAGGTTGATATGAAAATTTCTAGAAATCAAGTTAGCTAAACATACCTGTCTAACTTTAGGTTGTAATTTAAAAAAAAAAAAAAACGATCTATTAGTTGGGTTAAAAACTTTAAACTTCTACCTTTAGGTTAGGTTGCAAGTAAAACAGAAAGTTACTTTTAAAATAGAAAGTTTAAATTATCAAAAAGTAAAAATGTGATACACTTAAATCTATATAACTTTTGAATTCAGAAAATTATGCATGTAGAAAAAGATCCATAATTCTAGCAATCATGATGAATTTAATGAAAATTGCGATAATAATGGGACCAATAAAAAAGATCTACAATTAAGGTATTAAAGATCGATGACGTTAATTTTGCTAGTTGATTTATGTTTGTCAGATTTAAATTATGGCAATTTGTGTAATTCTTTGAAAAATGAAATCTAATATTTTATCCTAGTTGGCAATAATTTGGTGTAGATTGAAAAGAAATAATAGGTGGGTTTTTTCCATTAAATATTCTAGAAATTGGGTGTATAATGAAATGCCCCAAAAAGAAATAAAAAAGAAAGAAAGAAAACAATAACATATTATTAAGGGAAATGTCCAAATACCCTAGTTCATATACTATATCTTCCTTCATAAGAAGTCGACTTTGTTCATAAATTAATATTGGAAGAAACACATAATTCAATTAGGAATATTTCTTCTGAAGCAAGTTTTATTCAAAATCTCATGTAGAATATTCTTGTATATATATTACTTCCCATATCATCCTTAATTCGTTCCACTTTTTTCAATTTTTCTAAGCCTTCTTGAGGTGTCTTAGATTTCCTAAAGATTTACCTTAGCATATATAGTTAAGACAGGAGAGATTGAAACCGAAAGACACTATAGATTTCCAGGTCCCTTTGGTCTTCTCTCTTGAACAAATTTTTTGGCCATTAGTTTTGTCTCAACCATGAGACGTGACCAAAAAGGGTGTCTCGGCATCCTCTTCTGCCTTTCCGGCATAGGCCTTATCGTACTCATACTATGCATCTTCTTCGTCTTTCCTCCCGCTCCTACTGTCAGAATCACTAATGCCTCTCTCACCCAATTCAAACTCAGCGAGGAATCTCTCAACTACAACCTTGCACTAGACCTCGCCATCAAAGACACCAACAAAGTGTTTGCTATTCACTACAACAGCATCGAACTCGTTGCCAAGTATGGGAAGGAAGGGTTTGCTTTTATGAGTTCCCCGCCTCACTTCAAACAACGTTACAAGAACACTACCATTCTGCACACAGTTCTTCAAGGGCAGCAGTTGGTGAGGTTTTCGGAAAGTGAGCTCTCCCGGTTTAACTTGGAGACTGTTGCTGGAGTTTACAGTATTGATGTGGTCGCAACTATGCAAATAAAAAAATCTGTATCCGCAAGGGTTTACAAACTTGAATGGATCTGCAGACTAATGCTTCCTTTGAGTTCTGACCAAGCATTTTCCAGTTTCAAGGCTATAAAGTGTATTAATTCAATTTAAGGCTTGTAGCCTTTTAGGGATAGAACCGTCTAGTTCTAAGCTTACCATCGTAGCTGAGTCTTTCTTCAATTTTTAGTTTTTTTTTTTTTTTTTTTGCTTATTATTAGTTTTTTTATCTGGCTGTTTATTTTAGGTTAATTTTAGTTTAAAGGGTTGAAAGGACTGATTTTCTTTTGGGATGATCATCTGTTGATAGAAAGGCTTTTTTTTTGAAACATTATTATAGCTTACAACAAATAGTACATCAATTGAAATCAGGACTTTTCACTCCACTAAACTTGATGATACTGAGTCTTTTGGAATGTGTTATTCTTTAATTCCTATCAATAATGTTTTTGTTAGGGTATTTTTTTCACTTTGTCCTTTTGAGTCCCACTTGATCTAGTGAGTAATGACATTAGTCTCTTGTTTGTAAGTGAAAGATTATTGATTCAACTGAAACAAATAATTATTGTGGATTCTCAGTTGGTATATGATAATAAAGAATAATAAGAATCTTCTGAAAAAAAAAAAAAAGAATAATAAGAAACTCTTTAGCTATTGCTAAAGAGCTAGCTAGTAGCTGGGCAAATTAAAAGATAGGATAATAAAATACGATTATGGCCATATATGTCTAGTTGAAACATTAATACAAATTGTAGCTTGAAAATTAATATTGTAGCACATTCATCTCTCATTCTCTCTGCAGGATACAAGATCAAAACTAAATTTCAACCCAACATTAATAAAGTAGATGATTGCACATCTGCAGGTTCAGAGGCATGTTAAAGCAAGTTGAAGTCTGACGTACAAATCAAAAACTTGCTAAGGGCTCAATCACAATCAATTTCACAGCTTTGTGACCCTTTTGGGAGATCTGATATCTGTTTGTTAAGATCCCTTTTCTTCTCTGTATTTCCTTCTAGGGTACCGCGGTAGCTTACAAACATATTCTCCAAGACAATTGCATTCTTTAGCAAAATCCTTAATGCACGAAGCTCATTCTGGTTTCCACAAAATTCACTGACTCCAATCTCTTTAAGACTGGTCGAGAAACATGGAGGCAGTGGAATATCCAACATCCCATCATCTTTTGCATCATCTGAGCACAGCCTAACCCCCTAAAGCATTAAAACACCAATTTTATCTACATTAAAAGGAAAACTCAATCAAGAATAATGGATTCTAATATACAAGAGAAAACACGCAAATGCTTTTGAAGTTACCTCATGAAATGACAGATCCCTAAGACAAGGACAGTTTTGGAGTATCCTCAATAGTACTATACTATCAAGTTCTATCACTCTCCCGTCGAATATCAAGGTGGTTAGATCATTGAACATGGGCATCTGGGCAAGAAGTTCTGATGCACCAGTTAGAGCCACCTAACAACAGAAGGTGAAGTCAATCCTCATGATCAAGTGATTTAGACACATTCATGGAACAGAATGTTAATTAATGCCACATGAATGCAATTTGTAAACAGATATTGATACATCAAACTTAAATTGTAGTCAATAAAAGAGAAGCAAACAAACCTCTAAGTTCTGATGAAATATAGTTAGGCTCTTCACAGTAGAGAGCCCTCTAAGAAGCTTATGCAACAGGTAACTATTAAGTCTGGAGCCCTTTGTATCATCAATACTAATATGAGCCTCATGTACTGATGAGTTACACAAACAATAGTCATTTAGCAACTGACCTGAGTAATAAAAATATGCCAGACTAACTCCAAACACCATAATCTGACACACATTTGAACCTCTGGAAATTGGCAACTCGCTTTCATCGATGCTCAACCTCAAAAGTTTAGGAGCACAAATACTCACAAACTTGATATTCTCCCAATTGCACTCCGAAAAAGATAAATTTTCAAGGACTGGGCAACCAGAAAACAGCTGCTGGGTTGAGTAGTCATCAGAAAACACCACGGAGCAAAGAGACAATTCCCTTAGACTTGAGAAACAAATAGTAGAAGGAACTTTGAAACTACACGGGAGATACAGGTTCAGCACTTTCAATGTGGCAGAAGTAAGTAGAGAATGAGGCAATGAAAATGGTTCCTTGTGGCTATCCAGCTCTATAGATAAGTCTTCAACATTGCGCCGTACTATGGCAGAGATCCACGCATGAACACGAGATGCATCACCGAGCACTGGAAACCTAAGACGGAACTGTTTTATATCAGAAGGGCCACGTAAAAGAAGTGCTCTATCTACAACATTCACCAAGAGAGATCTCTTAGCATTCCCTGGATAAAATTCAAGATTGGGAATTGATGTCCATAGGTATTCCCATCTTTTAGACAGTATGCTTGTTCTGATAGCCTCTTTAGTTGGAAGTGAAGAGATGATTTTTGCAATAACCACATCAGGTAAATCACTTAAACCCTTTCTCTGTCCGACCATCTCTTCTCCTCCACCCAACTTCTGCTTTTTGGGTCTTTCCATCTGAGAACTTACATCCATAGTTCAGAACTTCAGACAGTTTCCCTATATAAACCAAATAATGTCAGATTAGACATTACATGCTAAACATATTGAACAAGAACGAAGTACAGATATTCAGCATTAAGGCCAAATGCCTAGAATAAAGACTGCAAATGTCGAAGAAGAAATTGATGGCTAGGGGGATGAGATTGCTTTGAGAACAAAATTCAGCCAATGCAACGTGGTGAACAATAATCATAATGAAAATAATGTCCACAGCTTTCAGGACCAAGTGAAAAGGAGAGCATCAAACAAACTACATATAAACCAGAGTATATATTCAGTAAAGAAATATCATTATAGCGATTTGTTTTCCATTTGAAAAATGATAACAATAATAAACCAGGACAAAAAGTTTATTGCTAGAACTCGAAATGGGCAATAGTTAACGTCTCTATGTCAGGTTTTGTGGTGAGCATACCATGAAAATCATTTAAATTCTTAACTATGCTAGCTACTGTGATGATATACTAAACATCAAACATGTTAAACGTGCTATTAAAAAGGAAGCACCAAAGCAAATTGAAAAAAAAAACAACTGTAAATATCGAATTGAAAACCCAAAAACAAATCACAATGCAAATAATCAAACCCAAGATTCACTTCGCAATAAGATAAAGGCCTGAAGTTCCTATGATTTTATATATAGAGGAGCACAGATAGCTAAGACCACCTGTTTGCTAAAAAGATGAGACGATTCCGCGATTTGATTCTCAGAGAAAACTTGACAGCTCAGAAATATGATTTCCAAGTTCACTGGCTTCCTCGGTAGAATGTGTACCTTCTGAATCAAACACAAAACCAAGAAGAAACAAAGCTAAGTGAAGCAGTAGAATGAAGCTCACTGAAAATGTAACAAAATGAAGCAAAGCCCAGAAAACCCACTTGCTCTAAATCACGAAAAGTTCCATTTCCAATGAGATAAAACTTACCCAGAATTGAGCGCTTTCTGTAGTCGTAATGAAATGAACGTGCGGTTTAGAACTAGGGATATGGCTATATGTATAACAGTATAAGAAATTTCTGGCCAATAATGTTGTTTGAACATTGAAATTTGAGAAAGGGCGGGAGCGTCCAAACTCTGAAAACTTTTCCCTCCAAAGTAGCAGAAGACGACAAAAGCAGATCCACACAGTAAATAACAAAGTTACTACTTACTACTACAAAATGTAGTAACTTTGTTGTGTATAAGTGTATAACTACATAAGTTGGTGAAATACTGTAACTGGTGGTTAAAGCCCCACAGAGCAACATGAAAAATTTAACTGAAGACCAACATGTAATGGCCCGCGATTGGAGTAATTATTCATCAACTGAATACCAACTAGTAAATAGATCGTACATAAACAACTTTAGCAGAGAAAACTACGACAAGTATTCCACCACTAACAGACTCCTTTAACGGAAGGGATATTCTAATAGAGGGTAATTTCTGTTAGCGTGAGTCATGGCTTAACGTTTTGTAATTATTTCGTAGTTAGTACTTACCTGTTATATTCCTGTAATATTCTTTATATATCTCCACTGTGAGATGAATCAAATATCTGACAATTCATTCTCTAAATCTCGTTATATTTGACTTGGTATCAGAGCAAATATCCGAAAAAGGACTTTGTCTCTTTTTTTCAGTCTTTTCTCAATCCGAGGAAGACAATTGGGTTAAAACCCAGTTTTTTGGTCAGGCTCTAAAACGACGTCGTTCAGACGTCCTCTTTTCCTTTTTTCGCTCGGCTTCGTCTTCAGCCAAAGACCGCCGTCCTTTGCGAAACCCAAATCATTCCGTCCTCAGATCGTTGACGCTCTTCTCCCAGATCTTTAGTCCAGACCGGCCTCGTCTCTTGTCCAAGACCGCCTTCGTCTGCCTCCGACACCAGAGATCGATCTCTTCGTCTACCTTCGTCTGCCTCAGATCGCCAAACCTCTTCAGTTCGTCTTCCCCGACCGTGCTCCAGTCCACGATCATGCCCTCGACTCAGTCCGGCGTCGCAAGTAAGGCCCGCTTCCGGTCGCTCCCCTCACTCGGTCAGACCAGCCAAAGTCGGGCAACTCGGTCAACCCGATCACTCGGTCAACTCGATCAGCCTAGTCAACCCGCCTCACTCGGTCAATCCCAACAGGTTACCCAAAAAAAAAAAAAATCGCTACAATTGTTGGAATTTCCTATCTTTTTTCGCTGCATACTCTGTGATTTTTGCTATTGTAAAGTTCTGACGGGTGGTGATAAAAGTGAAGGTCAGGGTTCTAAGGCCAATGAGGTTCAGAAAGTTGAGGTCTCTGTCAAGAGCTCAGAAGGTGGTTCTTTTGGAGGTACCAAACTCACTGGTACCAATTTCCGAACATGGAAGAAGATTATGTCTGTTTATCTTCGTGGGATACACAAGATGGGGCATGTGACAGGAACAATCAAGGTTCCTAGTGAAGATGATGTGGAGGCCTATGCTAAGTGGGAAGATGATGATGGGTTTGTAATGTCAATTTTATTTAGAGCCATGACTGATGATGTGCTATAGATGGTAGAGGAATGTGAAACTGCTGAGGCGATATGGAAGACGTTGGGAGATCTTTATACAAATGAGTCTAATTTTATACAGGTTCATGAACTGATGTGCAAAGCTGCAGGAATGCAACAGAATGGGCAACCAGTGTCAGTGTTTTTTACCAAGCTGAAGAATGTATGGGCTGAGATTGATCAGAAGCGTCCTTGCAAGATCAAGACTCAAGAGGATATTACATGGTACCAGAAAGAGAAGGAACTTGAGGGGGTTCATGCATTCTTGAGAGGACTTAATGCGAAACATAATAGTGCCAAGGGAGAGTTGCTCAGAATGCCAGACCCTCCTAACTTGACCACAACTTTTATATATATTCGTAAGGATGAATCTGAGCAGGACAGTCTCAAACAGGCACAAGTTGAAGTTTCTAGCCTGGACATTCAAGCACCAGCACCTTTACTCCAGCAGCAGCATTCGGTCCCACTTCATCAACAAGGACCTCCACCAGGTTTTGCCCACCGCCCTCGTCCTTAGTGTTCTTATTGTAATGATATTGGGCATGTTCGAGAGACTTGCTGGAAACTGAACCCGCATCTTAAACCTAAAAAGCAAGGTTATCGTCCTAAGGCGAAAGCAGCTACTGTTCAATTGGTTCAAGAACCAGATTTCTATGGAGTGGCTGGACAGGATCATCATATGGAAGGTGGGGATATTCCTACAGCCTCTATAACTGGTCGTGGTAAGATTGGTATGGCTTTAAAGGTTTCTAACTTTGTTGGTTCTGATACATGGATTATTGATTATGGTGCCTCTGACCATATGACTTATGATAAATCATATTTTACTGAATTGTCTTCCCCACCAGTGTCCTATGTCACCAATGCCAATGGTGAGGCTTTTCCTGTGTTAGGGTCAGGGTCAGTGCGTATTACTCCCACTTTAGAACTTCATAATGTGTTATATGTGCCTGACTTGTCTCATCACTTGATATATGTTCCACAGTTGAATACCGAGTCTAAATGCTCCGTAACCTTTTATCTTATGTATGTGATTTTTCAGGATCTTCTCACCAGGGAGTTAATCGGTCGGGGGTATCTGAGGGGCAGGTTGTTCCATCTGGATCAAACATACGCATGGGAGAAACCAGGAGCACAGTCCCGCGCCGCTTTGACTTCGAATTCTGATAAACTAAGTGAAATTTGGTTGTGGCATTGCCGTTTAGGGCATCCATCTTTTAGTCTTATGAGAAAAACCACGCCTACTCTGTTTATTGGTGTGGATGAGTCTGCTTTACATTGTGAAACATGTGTCTTGGCCAAAAGTCATCGTGCTACTTATTCTCCTAGTATTTCTAATAAAAGTGTTATTCCTTTTGAGTTGATTCATTCTGATGTTTGGGGACCTTC
Organism: Rosa rugosa; assembly: GCF_958449725.1. Taxonomy (NCBI): domain Eukaryota; kingdom Viridiplantae; phylum Streptophyta; class Magnoliopsida; order Rosales; family Rosaceae; genus Rosa; species Rosa rugosa. The sequence continues at coordinate 11,491,959 of NC_084821.1, forward strand.
TAGAAAACCCACTGTGTCCGGTATGAGATATTTTGTGTTGTTTATTGATGATTGTACGAGATTGTCATGGGTTGCTCTTCTTAAAACCAAAGATGAAGTCTTTCCAGCTTTTCAAACTTTTCGTACTCTTGTTCAAACACAATACCATAGCACCATTAAAGTCCTTCGTTTTGACAATGGGGGAGAATATGTTAATCATGTTTTCCAAGAGTTTTTCAAAACCCATGGGATTGTTCACTAAACCACATGTCCACAAACACCAGAGCAAAATGGAGTGTCTGAAAGGAAAAACCGTCATTTACTTGATATGGCTCGTGCCCTTCTCTTTAGTGCTCATATGCCTAAGTATCTTTGGGGCGATGCTATTCATGCTTCCTCCCATCTTATCAATCGTCTTCCATCTAGTGTCCTTCAGGGAAGAATTCAATTTGAGGTTCTTGCATCTCATGTTTCCTTACCCTCATTTCATAATCTTCCAGCTCGTGTCTTTGGTTGTGTTGTTTTTGTCCATATTCCTAAAAACCAGCGGTCTAAGTTGGATGCCCGATCGCTTAAGTGTGTGTTTGTGGGCTACGGAGGTTATCAGAAAGGGTACAAGTGCTATCATCCACCAACCAGAAAGTACTATGTCACTATGGATGTTACTTTCTTTGAGGACATGAGTTATTTTTCCTTCTCAGATACAGCTCTTGAGGGGGAGAATTCATATTTTGAAGAGCTGTATCATGGAGAGGGGGAGGAATCAGAAAGCGGAGAAGAAGTCACACAAACAGGAGGTATTTTGACGGATCCAGTTCAGAGTATTAGCTCATCACCTCCAGAAGCAGAAGCTCCAGACACCAGTTTCAATCATTGAAAATGCAGTTGAAGATACAATTGCCCCTCCTGCCCTCACTTCTACCTCTGACCCACAAATTCCTGGTACTGAAGATCACCCATTTGAGGTATGTCTACCCACTGGTACTGGCAATAGTGAGTCTAATGTTGAGCAATATACGTTACCAAATAGGACCACTCGAGGTCAATCAGCCAAAAGATATGAACCTACTCTTACTGCCAAATCAAAATACCCAGTAGCCAATTATATGTCTACTAGGAGGTTGTCTAAGTCACATGAATCATTTGTGAATCAAATATCTGCTGTATCAGTACCTAACAGAGTGCAGGATGCATTGGGGGATCCAAAGTGGAGGAAGGCAATGGAGGAAGAGATGGAGGCGTTGCAGAAGAACAATACTTGGCAACTTGTGCCTCCACCACAAGGCAAGAAGGCTGTAGGTTGTCGTTGGGTGTTTACTGTGAAACATAATGCAGATGGATCGGTGAATCAGTACAAAGCACACCTTGTAGCAAAGGGGTTTACTCATACGTATGGTATAGACTACTGTTTGGACCCAAAATGAACATTTTGGCCTGACAAGGCATGTGTTGGAGAAATTGAGCCAATGTCAGTGGCTCAAGCTATATATTGTCGACAAGCTCGAAATATATATTTAGAGGCTAAATAAAGCCTACTATGGAAGCATGGAAGCATGAAAAGTCAACTTTAGCACATTTTCCTACTTCAGCTAGGAGAAACCGAGCTAAACAAGGAAGGAGAGGCGGCAGACTAACCAAATGAAGTCTAAATGAGTGAAACTTTCCAGATTAATACTAGACATCTCAAGGATAATTTCTTATGAAGAGTGACAGAGATAGTTTTGAGTGGAAGGCCTTCAAACAATCAGTCCAATTTTCTACAGAAGCAAAACTGGAAAACTGGACCTGTAAGAGGTCCAGCAGCATTTCCGGCCCAACCGCATGGAAGAAATCTCTGAAACTTTGTCATGATGATCTACACTCATAGTGGAACATTTTTTATGAAGAAGTTGAAGGCTCATTATGAAGTCTTGTTGGAGAAATAATTAAAGGAATAAAGGGGCAGAAACTGACCTAAAACCAGCTCAATATTCACATGTTCATGTTTCCTACCCACATGAAGAAAGCTAGATGCTTTTCTTTTCTTCCTTGGATATATTTCTCTACTACAATCTCTTTAATAGATCATCAGCACTTTCATGTTTCTGCACCTTCATGCTTTGCTTTCATTTCATCATTTCTCTATCTTTTCCATATTTTACAAATCACTTTCATACTCCACTTTCATTATTTTTCTTCCACTCATCATTCCACTTTTCTTTTTCTTCCCTCTATAAACACCTTCTCCTCTCATTCTAAACACACACATTCACAACATCAAAACATCTCTAAGATGATCTAAGTTCTCTCTAGAGCAACCTCTCTAAGAGCAACTCCTTTCCTTCTCTTTCTCTTACCGGTGATCACACTCCTAGTCCTAGTCTTCTCAGAAGCCGACTTTCAGTGCCACCAAACCCTCTGTCAACGTACTTCGGTCCTAGTCTCCTCGAGAGCCGATTGTAGTACCACGACCAAACACCAACACCAACACACATTCAAAACATCAAAACATCTCTAAGATGATCTAAGTTCTCTCTAGAGCAACCTCTCTAAGAGCAACTCCTTTCCTTCTCTTTCTCTTACCGGTGATCACACTCCTAGTCCTAGTCTTCTCAGAAGCCGATTTTCAGTGCCGCCAAACCCTCTGTCAACGTACTTCGGTCCTAGTCTCCTCGAGAGCCGATTGTAGTACCACGACCAAACACCAACACCAACACACATTCACAACATCAAAACATCTCTAAGATGATCTAAGTTCTCTCTAGAGCAACCTCTCTAAGAGCAACTCCTCTTTTTCTCTTTCTCTTACCGGTGATCACACTCCTAGTCCTAGTCTTCTCAAAAGCCGACTTTCAGTGCCACCAAACCCTCTGTCAACGTGCTTCGGTCCTAGTCTCCTCGGGAGCCGACGGTAGTGTCGCGACCACAACGGTTACAGAACCAGCCAAGCAAGGGTAACTCCCTAGCAACCCAGCCAAGCTAAAGTCACGCTTTAGCAAGATCTCAATACTTCCCGGTGATTTCGCTCTGCTCAATCTGCAATATTGAGTATCGACTTATGAACAAGAAGAAACTTCAACAAAGTCCTCACCACGAGGCACAAAGAATCCCACGACGAGGTTGGTGCTCTCCTCGTCTACAATCGCTTGATAGAAGTCAGGTCAAGGGACACCCCCGACGACCGCACCCGAACGGTGCTGGCACGCCCGCGCAGAAAAGAGACTGTTGACCAGCTGCAACAAAATTGGAGCCAAACATTTTGGCACGCCCGGTGGGACAAGGTTAGGATTTTTCTTTTCTTTTCTTGAAGACATTCAACCACCGGGCTTCAAAACAAACATTTTGGCACGCCCAGTGGGACCACATCTGAAGTTTTTCTCTTGAAGCACATTCAACCACCGGGCTTCAAAACCAAACATTTTGGCACGCCCAGTGGGACAAGGTTAGGATTTTTTTTCTTTTCTTGAAGACATTCAACCACCGGTCTACAAAATTGGAGCCAAACATTTTGGCACGCCCAGTGGGACAAGGTTAGAATTTTTTTTCTTTTCTTGAAGACATTTAACCACCGGGCTTCAAACCAAACATTTTGGCACACCCAGTGGGACTACATCTGAAGTTTTTATCTTGAAGCACATTCAACCACCGGGCTTCAAAACAAACATTTTGGCATGCCCAGTGAGACTACATCTGAAGTTTTTATCTTGAAGCACATTCAACCACCGGGCTTCAAAACAAACATTTTGGCACGCCCAGTGGGACTACATCTGAAGTTTTTATCTTGAAGCACATTCAACCACCGGGCTTCAAAACAAACATTTTGGCACGCCCGGTGGGACTACACTAGAGTCTTTTTGCATTTGTTCGCCATCATTGAGATGCTAGGGGAAAATCTTTACCAAAAGAAATTCCTAAAGTAAATAGATGGTCAATGTTGCCACCATTGGCGATACTGCCATTAATGATGAGTTTATGCCTATTCCCATCCCAGAGGGGGCAAGCATTGATGAACAGCTGGCGATCATCATGGCCAACATCGAGAGGCATAAAGAAAAGCGAGCCAGGGACATGGCCAGTTTGATCGCAAAAACAAAGCAGAGGTTTCGCGATTGGGACCAACAAATTGAGCAGAACGCTCGAGAAGCTAGAGAACAATTCCATAAGCCTTTCTTGAGCAGCGACAAACAGACCACTCAACATGCCGCGAACATCACATCTGAGTTAATGACCTTACGTGAGGAAGGTTCTACCTTGGCTAATTCGCATCAAGGCGAATTCGAACGTCAAAAACCTGCACGCGAAGAGGTTGTTTCTGAGACTAACTTGCCTATAGGTGGCAATCAACCTAAGGGTCTCACTGGTGAGTCACAGCCTTACACAGAGGCTGTGCATGGAAAAGGTCATCAACAAGATTGTTCTTTTGACAATACAATTATCTCTGAACAAATATCTAATTTCTCCACTGATCAAGCCAAATACGTGGCTACTGATCAGATGCATGGGGGGCAAGATATGACCCATGATCATCCCTTTGATCAAGAGAAGATGGCGACAGTTGGCGACAAAGCCGATCTTGGGACACTGTCATCTCCCGAATTACAAATGAAGATCATGCCTCGTCAACCAACAAAGATACTTGGGGGGCAAGATTACCCTTCTCACGAGCCAAATTCTTCCAAATTCTTTAACGAGAAGTGTCTTTGTTCTTTTCCTACAAGCTCTCACAGGAGGGATTTTTACCCTACAAATTTTGATACATCGGAGCTTGGAATGAAGCATAGATGGCCTCCCCCGTGGTCTTCTAGAGGCTAGCCAAACGTGTCGCTGCTAGCTCCTTGCTTTATTGTTAATTTTCTGTCAGTTTTCAGTTTTTTACCTTTATAAAAAAAAAAAAAAAGTTGAATTTGGTAAGCGGTTGTGAATCATAACGGAATAGGTGAAGTCTCTTTTGTTAATATTGGCCTAAACTCCTTTTTGGTGCCTAGTTCAGGTCCCTTAAGGTTAAGGGCGGCTTTTATTAACACTTGTTAAACTGTCTTCACACTTATGACCTTTCTCATCTTAGTAAGTATAGCCTATGTGAAATGGTGTCTAGAAATGGGACAACGTTCATGACAGGTTCTTGAATCCAAAAGTGCATGCAAATGGGCCTAAACCACTATGTGGGAGTAGCTCATGTCAAAATGGATTCTGCCTCTCTTGTTCGCCCTCCCCCATCTGGCCATTTCAGTAAGGTTGCCCAAAGGATTTGAAAGAAAATTTGTGTCTAGACGACTATACTTGGGCCGCATGTCTAAACCTTGATTCACAATGTCTTATTAAAATAAAATAAAAAAAATACAAAAATACAAAAATACAAAAAGAGTTTCAAATTTGTGTGTCGCGGAGGATGCAAAAAATTGTGTTCTTGCCTAATAGTGGCTGGAACTTGCTAATATACTTAAGAGGCCATTGGTATTGGTCTGGGCACATATACAAGAGGCATTTAATATGCCTAGTATGGTATTAGCAGTGGAGGAGGTCAGATCAATATTTTTGCCAATAATTGTGGCGAAAGCTGGGTTGCTAATTGTTGGCAGCGAAGTGGTTTTAATTACATGGCCTCGCAAAAGATGGTTCGCGAAGGAAGACTGGCGATTAATATATGTATGCTCACTATGTATAATTAAGAAGGAGAGAGGCCACTGTTCAAGTAATTTTTGTCAAGCCAATACAAGTGGCTTTAGAGCAACGACATTATAAGAGCAGTGCTGATTCAAGACCTCTTCAGTCAAGACGAAGACCTTTGACTTCGAGGTCTGGGGGGCAATGTTTGGACCCAAAATGAACATTTTGGCCTGACAAGGCATGTGTTGGAGAAATTGAGCCAATGTCAGTGGCTCAAGCTATATATTGTCGACAAGCTCGAAATATATATTTAGAGGCTAAATAAAGCCTACTATGGAAGCATGGAAGCATGAAAAGTCAACTTTAGCACATTTTCCTACTTCAGCTAGGAGAAACCGAGCTAAACAAGGAAGGAGAGGCGGCAGACTAACCAAATGAAGTCTAAATGAGCTGAAACTTTCCAGATTAATACTAGACATCTCAAGGATAATTTCTTATGAAGAGTGACAGAGATAGTTTTGAGTGGAAGGCCTTCAAACAATCAGTCCAATTTTCTACAGAAGCAAAACTGGAAAGCTGGACCTGTAAGAGGTCCAGCAGCATTTCCGGCCCAACCGCATGGAAGAAATCTCTGAAACTTTGTCATGATGATCTACACCAGTAGTGTTCCCCTGGTCAGCAGCTGACCATGGGAAATTTGGTCACTCACCGTCCGATTTCAATCGGACGGTGAGTGACCAAATTCCCCATGGTCAGCTGCTGACCAGGGGAACATTTTTTATGAAGAAGTTGAAGGCTCATTATGAAGTCTTGTTGGAGAAATAATTGAAGGAATAAAGGGGCAGAAACTGACCTAAAACCAGCTCAATATTCACATGTTCATGTTTCCTACCCACATGAAGAAAGCTAGATGCTTTTCTTTTCTTCCTTGGATATATTTCTCTACTACAATCTCTTTAATAGATCATCATCACTTTCATGTTTCTGCACCTTCATGCTTTGCTTTCATTTCATCATTTCTCTATCTTTTCCATATTTTACAAATCACTTTCATACTCCACTTTCATTATTTTTCTTCCACTCATCATTCCGCTTTTCTTTTTCTTCCCTATATAAACACCTTCTCCTCTCATTCTAAACACACACATTCACAACATCAAAACATCTCTAAGATGATCTAAGTTCTCTCTAGAGCAACCTCTCTAAGAGCAACTCATTTCCTTCTCTTTCTCTTACCGGTGATCACACTCCTAGTCCTAGTCTTCTCAGAAGCCGACTTTCAGTGCCACCAAACCCTCTGTCAACGTACTTCGGTCCTAGTCTCCTCGAGAGCCGATTGTAGTACCACGACCAAACACCAACACCAACACACATTCAAAACATCAAAACATCTCTAAGATGATCTAAGTTCTCTCTAGAGCAACCTCTCTAAGAGCAACTCCTTTCCTTCTCTTTCTCTTACCGGTGATCACACTCCTAGTCCTAGTCTTCTCAGAAGCCGACTTTCAGTGCCGCCAAACCCTCTGTCAACGTACTTCGGTCCTAGTCTCCTCGAGAGCCGATTGTAGTACCACGACAAACACCAACACCAACACACATTCACAACATCAAAACATCTCTAAGATGATCTAAGTTCTCTCTAGAGCAACCTCTCTAAGAGCAACTCCTCTTTTTCTCTTTCTCTTACCGGTGATCACACTCCTAGTCCTAGTCTTCTCAAAAGCCGACTTTCAGCGCCACCAAACCCTCTGTCAACGTGCTTCGGTCCTAGTCTCCTCGGGAGCCGACGGTAGTGTCGCGACCACAACGGTTACAGAACCAGCCAAGCAAGGGTAACGCCCTAGCAACCCAGCCAAGCTAAAGTCACGCTTTAGCAAGATCTCAATACTTCCCGGTGATTTCGCTCTGCTCAATCTGCAATATTGAGTATCGACTTGTGAACAAGAAGAAACTTCAACAAAGTCCTCACCACGAGGCACAAAGAATCCCACGACGAGGTTGGTGCTCTCCTCGTCTACAATCGCTTGATAGAAGTCAGGTCAAGGGACACCCCCGACGACCGCACCCGAACGGTGCTGGCACGCCCGCGCAGAAAAGAGACTGTTGACCAGCTGCAACAAAATTGGAGCCAAACAACTACAATGAAACGTTTGCTCCTGTTGCCAAGATGAACACTATTAGGGTTCTGCTCTCGTTTGCTGCTAGTTTAAACTGGCCACTCCGATAGTTTGATGTCAAGAATGCATTTCTTCATGGAGAGTTAGCCAAGGAAGTGTACATGAGCCTTCCACCTGGGTATGTAGTTGCTTCTCATGGTGATTTTGTATGCAAATTGAGAAAGTCTCTGTATGGTCTCAAACAGTCGCCTCGTGCTTGGTTTGGGAGATTTTCACAGTTCATGCGGAAGGTTGGTTACAAACAGAGCAACTCAGATCATACCTTGTTTCTCAAGCATCAACAAGGGAAGGTAACAACTCTAATTATTTATGTGGATGATATGGTAATCACCGGCAATGATACTGTTGAGATGGATAGACTGCAGAGACAGCTAGCCTCTGAGTTCGAGATGAAGGACTTGGGTGAACTTAAGTACTTCTTAGGAATTGAGGTAGCCAGGGGGAGAGAAGGGATCTACCTGTGCCAGAGGAAGTACGTTCTTGACTTGCTAACAAAGACAGGTTTGTTGGATTGCAGACCTATTAATACTCCTATTGAGCAGAATCATTGTTTAGCTGAGTATCCAGATCAGGTACCTACTGATCGAGCTCGCTATCAGAGGTTAGTTGGGCGCTTGATTTATTTGGCTCATACTAGACCAGATGTTGCATATTCAGTGAGTGTGGTGAGTCAGTTCATGCACAACCCGAGTGAAAGTCACATGGATGCTGTTATGAGAATTTTAACGTACCTGAAGTCAGCTCCAGGAAGGGGAGTATTGTTTTCTAAACACAACAACATCCTTGAGGTTTGTGGCTTTACAGATGCAGATTGGGCTGGAAATATTACAGACAGGAGGTCAACATCAGGTTATTTTACCTTTGTGGGAGGTAATTTGGTTACATGGAAGAGTAAGAAACAGAAAGTTGTGGCACGATCTAGTGTTGAGGCCGAGTATAGAGGTATGGCTCACGGAGTGTGTGAATTGTTGTGGCTGAGAAATCTGTTACGTGATCTGGGTTTCAAACTCAAAAGTACTATGCAGTTGTATTGTGACAACAAGGCAGCCATTGACATATCACAGAATCCAGTACAACATGATCGTACTAAGCATGTGGAGGTTGATCGTCACTTTATAAAGGAGAAGCTAGATGCCAAAATTATTAGGTTTCCTTTTATTCCGACTGAAGAGCAACTTGCAGATGTACTTACCAAAGGAGTTTCCAGGAAGGCGTTCTATGACTCACTAAGCAAGTTGGGCATGGTTGATGTGTATGCGCCAACTTGAGGGGGAGTGTTAGCGTGAGTCATGACTTAACGTTAGGAATAGAATATATTGTACTTATTTCGTAGTTAGTACTTACCTTTGTATTCTTGTAATCTTCTTTATATACCTCCACTGTGAGATGAATCAAATATCTGACAATTCATTCTCTAAATCTCGTTATATTTGACTATTTCTACCTAGACTCTTCCTAGAAATTCCAAGTAAATTAACAAAACCGAAAAACTTAACAGCCTCCCTTAAACTGAAGTCCTTTAAGGCATCGGCTTACACAAGAAACTCCAACAGCTTACTTCATGCCGGAGTTTCTTCTGTAAACTGATGTCTTAAGGACGGATTCAGTTTAAAGGAAAGTGTTAAGTTTTTGGTTTTGTTAATTTGTTTTGAAGTCTGTCAGCGTGCTTTTTCTCATGCACAAGCAACAAACTCTGCAGCTCCTTCAAACAAATTCTCCATACCCTTTTTGACTTGCACCAGCAAGAGTCATGGTACATAATTGTTGTCGGTCGTGGCCATGATTGTTGCTGGTGCACGTCACAAAAGCTACTGCTTTTCTTTTCTACCTCAAGCCCAGTGGGGGCTCTGATACCAAATGTGAAAAAATTAAAGACTTTGAACTGAAAATACTAGAGAAAACTAAAGAAATTGAAGTGATTATTCATTGAGTGACTCTTAAATAGAGCGTCACCTAAACAACTTTAGCAGAAAATCTAGGACCTCTAATACGCTACTAACAGACTCCTTAACTCCTTTAATTAGAGTAGGTAAAAGCTACTGACTCCTAACAAATTGGATAACAAGAATAATTCAAAGTAAATCTACTGAAAGCTTAATGGGAGCCTAAATACCCAGTTAGTCCTTGACACCCATATTCGTCAATATAATAGGTGGCTTGTAGCAAATGAACCCTTTCCATGAGTAGGAAAAGTGGTCAAGGTACAAAACCATTGTACAATGTCATCTGATAATTGGGGCAGTAAGGAAGAGTGGCTAAACTCACAAGTCTAAAGCAAAAGGATTCTCGCAGGAGAGATGACTAGGGGTTCCTGAGTTGGGCAAAAGGTAGAGGCAGGGTTGATCATTATTGTTTGGTTGGAACCTACATATTGAAGTTAGTAAGGTATTAACTTCAAGAAAGTATTTGGATATTGTAAAAATATCCATTATACAGCACATAGAGGATTCAGGACAAGTAATTATCAACCAAATGAGACAGAAGAGTATTGCAAACCAGCAGGTTAAACTTAAAAAGAAGGCAATGAAGTCTGCAAGTACAATTTTAATACGTGATCAAAGGGATCAAACAAGAACAACTTCACAGCTTTCTGACCCTTTTGGGAGATCTGATAGCTGTTTGTTAACATCCTTTTTCTTCTCTGATCCTCCAACAAAACTGTGCATGCAAGTTAAGATCATCTTCTCCAAGACCATGGCATTCTTTAGCAAAATCTTTATTGCACAAAGATTATTCTTGTCTCCATAGAATGCATGAACTTCAATCTGTTTAAGACTAGTCAGGAAACATGGAGGCAGTGGCTCCAACACCCCATCGTCGTTAGCATCATCTGAGGACAGGTTAATCTCCTAAAACATCAAAAGATCGCAATATGAACAAAATTACCAAATACACAACACTAGAAAACAAAATGTGCACATGAAGTTACCTGAAAGAATATCAGAGTTTGAAGGCAAGGACAGTTTCCAAGCATCCTCAATAGTGCTTTGCTACAGGGAACTACTTCCTCTGCTTCCAATTTCAAAGTGGTTAGGTAATTCAACAGGGGCATCTGGGTAAGCAGTTCTGTTGCATGAGTCTGAATCACCTAAGAGATCGAGGGTGAAGCAATCTTCAGGACCAAGCAAATTTAGACAGGCCATTACTGGCATAGAAAGTTAATGCAGCATATGCCGTCTGTAACAGAAATTAATAGATCAAATTAACATTTGTAATCAATATGAGAGGAGAATACATACCTCAAGGGAATCAGAATTGGTAGCTAGGGTCTTCACACTAGATAGTCCTCCAAGAAGCTTATTAAACCCATAACTCATATGCCTCGACTTCTCATTAGAGCAATGAAAAATATGAGCCTCATTTACTGATGAGTTATTGAAGCAATAGTGATTTCGGAATTCACCCGAGTAATAAAAGTTTGTGAGATTAACACCAAATATCATAATCTGGCAACCATCTGAACCTTTGGGACATAATTCAATGTCTTCATCAATTTCCAAACTCAAAAGTTTTGGGGCACAAATACTCACAAACTTGCAATTGCCCCAGCTGCATTCTCCTAGTATCAAGTCCTCAAGGACTGGACAACCTGAAAACAGCTGCTGGGTTGAGCAGTCATCAGAAAACACCACGCATTGAAGTCTCAAGGTCCTTAAACTTGATAGACAAACAGTAGAAGGAACTTTGAAAATACAGGGCACAATTATGTCCAAGTACGTGAGTGTTGCAGAAATAAATAAAGAACGAGGCAGTGAAAGCTCCTTATAGTTAGACAGGCGAAGTATAAGCTCTTCAACATTACGTCTTAGCATGGCAGTGATCCACCGATTAACACGAGATGCATCATCTAGCTGCTCTAACCCTCTAAACAAAAGAAGAAACTGTTTTAGATCAGCAGGGCCACGAAGAATTAGTGCCCTGTCCACAGCAGTCACAAAGGAACATCTCGTTTCATTCATCCCTTGAATGAACTTAAGTTCGGGAAGTGATGTCCATAGGTATTCCCATCTTTTAGACAGAATGCTTGTTCGGATAGCATCTTTTGTTGGAAGGAAGGAGATAATTTGTTCAATAAGCACATCAGGTAACTTGATTAAGCTCATGCTGCCTCCTTCCTCTTTTTCCCCAGATAACTTCCACTTTTTGGGTTGTCCTGTTTGAGAGCTTGCATCCATATTTCAACAGGTCCCTAGCTGTGTCAAGCAATCTGTCAAATCAGACATAAATGATAACATGAAAACCAATCAATGTAAACATCTTAGATAATACTGAAGTGCAAACATTTGGCTATAAAGATTAAGGCCAAATGTTAAATGCTAAGAAAAAAGAGCATAAGCTCCAAAGAAATCTGGTGGGCTAGTGGGGTATAATCAATTTGCCTCTAGGACACAATTTCAAAATACAATTGATACAATTCAAAGTAATTTTGCTAAAAAATACAGTCAACAATAGTTCTGATAAAAATAATATCTTCCCTTTCAGGAAAGAGTGAGAAACACACAACCTGATAGACTAGAACAAACAAAACATAGAAACCAGAGGAATGTATTTGGTGTAGAAATCATATCATAAACATTTGTTTCATAAAAATGCAATTATTCAACACTGATTTCAGATCAAGAAAATTCAAAAATCAACCAAACCTCAATGACTAAGAGAAAAGGTAGTAGTTATTTTATTAATACCATACATAAACTATGACATGAAATAGCAAATAAAAAAGAGTGCATTATATCTTGCACAATGTAGTTCAGGGGGACTGTGCTTTTATGTCATGTTCTCTTGAATCTACCTCACTTTTTCCTCCTCATCAGTTTGGAGTTTTGTGCTAGAGCAGTAAAGCTAACTGAAGGCTAAACTAAGTAATGAAAATTGCTTCACAGATTTAACTTGATTGCACCTGATCTGTACTTTTGTGTCATTTTACATTGTGTTTACTTGAATCTGCTTCATTCTTTACTGATCAGTTAAGAGTTTGTCACAGAATAATAGCGAATTAATTGTTATATTTAGAAATGAACCAACATTGAAAACCTTAACTTAAATAAACCTGATCTGTAAAATATGATCAGGCGAGATAACTTTTGACTTATGGACTGAATTTTGATGCCATTAGTGGCTTAAGTTATGTACATTGCCCTTCTGAATCTGTGTGCCTATAACTTCTAATTAGAACGGGAGACAATAACATCTACACACCCATTTTTCTAATAGTCTTATCGTGAAGTATTCACTGATATAAGCATGCATATTAGTGTCACGGTGCACTAAATATTCAACATTGTGACTGAAAATTATGTAAATTATGTAACAGAAAAAGATAGAAAGATGGAAAATTGAGATAACCTGCTTTGTACGGCGAAGAGGGTTCAATTCTGAGAGAGAATATGAGAGCCCAGGGTTCACTAGCTGCCACAGAAGACTGTATATCTCCTGAATCAAGCACAAGACAGAAGATTTAAGTGAAGTGAAGCAATAGAATGAAGCTCACTGAAAATGTAACAAAATAAAGCAAAACCCAGAAAACCCACTTGCTCTAAATCACGAAACCATCCATTTCCAGAGAGAGAGAAATCTACCCAGAATGGTCTTGCTTATTTGTAGTCGTAAGAAAACAAAAAGTGGTTTGGATAATGATATTGGATGTTCCTATTATTGGAATTTTGAAAAGAGCGGGAGCGTGAAAATTTTGGGTTTCTCCCTCCAAACTAGCAGAATACGACAACCGTGCGTCGGAGAGTGTGGTAATTTCCTTGTAAATTTTTTTTTTTCCTTTTTCACGAAAATACCCACAGAATGTGGAAGAGTAATATAAGGCCAGCAAAAATAGAGGGAAAAGGCCCAAAGGAAAATGGAGAGAAAAAGAAAATAGATAAAAAAAAATAGAGAGACGATGACGGTTTCAACTCCTGAGAAATATCTCGTCGATATACAAGTTAAATAGTAAATGTATTTAGCCCAATTTTTTTTTTTTTAAAACCACTTAAAAGGAAATGGCAATAAAAAAGAGGTTTAAGGGTTATGTAATATAAAAGAGGGTTTTTAAAACATTTCTTCAAAGGGGTAAAGTAGGCGTGCTATATGATTAGAGCTTCAAAAGGGTGTCAAAATGAGTTTAGCACCCAGAATGAGACTTCACCATTAGAGTTGCCCATACAAGTTCATCATAGACCAATACTAGCAAGCAGCAACGTTATTTCCCCATTATCATCCACTCTTTCAGCATGACAGTATTAAACCAATTCTATCCAAAATAAAATAAAATAAATAAACCAATGACTGGGAAACCATATGACTAATCCACAGCAGTCTGTAAAGGCAGAAGCTCATTATACCACCAAATTGAGGCCTATCTTCTATCATTCTTCGCTATGTTATTTTTGAAATTTGAACGTCAAAACAAATTGCAAATCAAGTCACAAGAATATCATTCCACATTGGCATGTTTAAAAGGAAAGCCTGCCAAAACAATTTAAAGTTTATGCATATATATGGTAAAAACTCAAGGCCTCAACGAACAAATAAATTCACAGCATTTGGATGACCCTCTAGGTAAATCTGCTAATTGATTGTTAACATCCTTCAACTTCTCCGGTCCGCCTTCAAAAGAATCGGAGCAAGTTATAATCAGCTTCTCCAAGACCATTGCATTCTTTAAGAGAACCTTTAATGCAGCAAGCTCATCCCTGTTTCCATGAAATGCATGAACTTCAATCTTTTCAAGAGTTTCCAAGAAACAAGGAGGCTGTGGCCTTAACACCCCATCCTCTTCTGCATCTAGGCACCACAGTCTAACGCCCTAAATCATCAAAGTTCAGCAATTTTAACATGCATTACTGGGAAACACATTAATACATGCATGCAACTAACACATAGTAGCACTCATGAAGTTACCTCACTGAATACTAGAGTTTGGAGACTAGGACAGTTTTGGAACATCCTCAGTAGTCCTTCACAATAAATATTTACTGGATTTTCTTCAAATATCAAAGTGGCAAGATTACTAAACAAGGGTATCTGGGCGAGAAGTTCTGATGCATTATAAGTCTGAACCACCTAATAACAGGAGTACGTAGCCAATCATCAAGAGCAAGTGGTTTTGGAATAGACATTGTAGCAAGAGAGAGGTAATGCAAACGTGCAATCTGTATACAGAGATTGATAGATCAAATTAACATGCAATTGTGCGTTACCAATAAGACAGAAGCATATATACCTTAAAGGATGAAGAAGAGGTAGTTAACATCTTCATACTAGAGAACTCCCGAAACAGCTTATACAACCGGTAACTCACATGTCTCAATCTCAAAGTAGGAGTAAGAATCTCAGCCTTATCTACATATGAGTTATCAAAGTAATAATCATTTAGGAAACCGCCCTTGTACCGAAAATATTTGAGACTGACTCCATATACCATAATCTCACAACAACGTCCGAAAAGCTGTAACTGACCACCAGTTTCATATATGATCAAGCTCAAAAGATTGGAAGCAGAAATAGTCACAGACTTGAGATTCGCCCAATTGCAATTGATTAGAGATAATTCATTGAGAACTGGGCAACCAGAAAACAGCTTCTGAGTTGAATAGTCATCAGTAAACACCAGAGAGTTCAGAGACAATCTCCTGAGACTTGGGAAAGAAACAGTAGCAGGAACTTTCAATTTAGTAGGGACATATAGTTCTAAGTCCCTCAGTGTCGCACAAGTAAATAAACACGGAGGCAAAAAAAACTTTGACCTAGCCCCATCCAGAGCAAGAGAAAGCTTTTCAACATTGCGCCAGACTAAGCCAGAAGTCCACGAACTAACGCGAGATGCATCACCCTTCTTCACTGGAAACGAAAGACTGAACTGTTCTATATCTGCATCCCGAAGAATAAGTGCTCTATCCACAGCTTTCAAGAAAGAAGATCTATTATCATCAGACGACCCTTGAACAAAACTAAACTTGGAAAACGATGTCCAAAGGTACTCCCATTTTTTACACAAAACGCTTGTTTTGATAAGATCTTTTGTTGGAAGCAAGGACAGAATGTATCTAATAAGTTCCTCAGGTAAATTGCCAAAACTCTTGCTGCCTCCTGCAATCTCTTCTCCTCCATCCAACTTTTGTTTTTTGGGTTTGACTATCCGAGAATTTGTATATATATATATATATATATATATATATATATATATATATATATATATATATATATAGTTCAAAAGTTTTTCCTACTATACCATTAATCTGTCAGATAATACGTACATAACATAAAAACCAACTATATGATCGAACAAGTGCATTCAATTCCTCATACAGCCACTAATATGTCAAATGAGCAGCAATCATAGACAATCAAAACCTAGGATCAATTCCAATCAGCTAAATTATGAATTTACTATGACGAGATTAGGGTTTTAAATTAACAAGCTGTTCTATAAAAAGCAAAACGCGGAGACCGCAATTGTTAAGAATCACGATTTCGTTTACATCCAAAGAGAGACGTTACCTAAACCTGGTGCGCCGGATTATCACAATAGGGGGCCGCCTTCAGAGTTGCATGTGATTTGTGATCAGATAGAAAGAACGAGAAAGAATATGTGAGGGCTTCACTTGCTCATTGGACCATATATCATGTATGCGAGTATTGTTTCATGTTTTGGCCCAAACAGGACTTGCATTCTGTATCCAAAAAAATGGACTCAAATTTTTTTTCTTTTAATATTCAAAATACCAGAATTGCCCCTGTGAGTGTCTGCTTCTCATCCGCCAAATTTTACTAACGCAATCGTTCAAGCAAATTGTCACTTTGTTTGGGACATTACCAAAAGTGACTTTCGATCAAGATGAGAATTTAGCAGTTAGTTTTCCTGTAAAGTAGCATGAAGTATTAACCAAAACCCAAGTGAGATTCCCAAAACAAATTGCTCCTCCATAATAAACAGTACCAGTTGCAACCCATATCAGTTCATTAATCATTATACACTAAAATAGTAGCTACTTATTCTTCATGGGCTATCAGCTTGAAAGATTCAACATCAAAACTAATCATCAGCCAAATACCACATAAGATCATTGCATATCATTGAAAACTCCAAAAGGGCTCAACCAAGAACAATTTCACAACTCTCTGACCCTTTGGGGACATCTGATAACTGTTTGTTAACATCCCTTTTCTTCTCTGGTGCCCCTTGAAAATTATTGGAGCAAGTTATACTCATCTTCTCCAAGACCTTAGCATTCTTTAGCAAAACCTCTAATGCATGAATTTCCTCCAGGTCTCCGTAAAATGTATTGACTTTGATCAGTTGAAGACTTGCCAAGAAACATGGAGGCCATAGCTCCAATACCCCATCATCTTTTGCATAATCAGAGGACAGACTAATCCCCTAAACCATCAAAGTTCAGCAATTTAAACAACATTACAGGAAACACACAATAGAAGAGAAAACATGAAGGTACCTCACAGAAAATCAGAGTTTGAAGACAAGGACATTTTTGGAGTATCCTCAATAGTCCTTTACTACGAATATCTACCGGTGATGATTCCAATATCAAAGTGGTTAAATCATTGAACAAAGGCATGTAGTCAAGAAGTTCTGGTGCATTAGTCTGAAAATCCTAAGAACAGAGGGTGAAGCCAAACATGAGGACCAAGTGATGTTAGACAAGACGTGTGGCATGTAAAGTTAATGCAACACATGAGATTTATCAACATAAATTGATAGATAAAAGAAAGAGTTGCAAACATACCTCAAAGAAAGTATGACAGATAGTTAGGTTCCTCACACTAGAGAGCGCTGTAAGAAGCTTATAAAATCGGTAAATAAGATGTCTTAAGCTCTTAGTGGCATTATGACAAATGTAAGCTTCAGTTAGTGATGATAAGTTATAAAAGCAATAGTCATTTTGGAACCGACCCACATAAGATAAATCTTTGAGACTACCACTAAATACCATAATCTGGCAACCATCTGAACTTCGTGGATATTGCAGATCCATTTCATTTATGCTCAATGTCAAAAGCTTAGGAGCACAAATACTCACAAACTTGAGATTGGCCCAATTGCAATCTTGCAGAGTTAATTCCTCAAGGACTGGGCAACCAGAAAAAAGCTTCTGCGTCGAGCAGTCATCAGAAAACACCAACAACGTAAGAGTCAAGCTCCTTAGGCTTGAGAAGCAAACAGTACAAGGAACCTTGAAAATACAGGGCAGACCCAGTTCTAACTCCTTCAGTGTTGAAGAGGTAAATAAAGAACAAGGCAACAAATTTGGTTCCTTCAATGGTTCCTTGAAGCCATACAGATAAATGGAAAGGACCTCAACATTGCGCCTTACTGTGGCAGAGATCCACGAATGAACACGAGATGCATCACTCAGCACTGGAAATGAAAGACTGAACCGTTTTATATCGGCAGGGCCACGAAGAAGAAGTGCTCTTTCAACAGCATTCACCAAGGATGTTCTCTTATCGAGCATTGCTTGAGTAAAATCAAGATTGGGAACTGAAGTCCATAGGTATTCCCATCTTTTAGACAGTATGCTTGTCCTGATAGCCTCTTTAGTAGGAAGTAAACCGAGAATTTTTCCAATAAGGACATCAGGTAAGTTGCTTAAACTCTTGCAGCCTTCGTTCATCTCTTCTCCCCCATCTAGCTTCTGCTTCTTGGGTTTGCCCATTTGAGACCTGGCATTCATAGTTCAGACTGTTTACCTACAATACCAAATGATCTGTTAGATGTTAATTTATCATCATTAACAACAACAACAACAAGAGTTACTATCTCTAATCGATTTTCTTCCTGACTCTGTCTCTAGAGCTAGTGACTGAATAAAAGAAATGAAGTACTCAACAGGAAATGGATAATATGTACCCATGTATGTGCAACCATAAAACATGCAAGTAAAATCGTCGGAATCTGCAATTCTTTTAAGTCTAGCAGCTTATTATGGAGTCTATGGAGAAGTTGAGTTTATCTACTTTGTGCCAAGTCCCACTTATAAAGACCAGAAGCTTCAAAGTAAAATCTGGTGGCGATCAGTTTGCTTGCAATAAAATAATTAAGTTCAACATAATGTGGCCAACAAAATACAGAGAACAGTTATTCCAATGGAACTAACATGCACCCATTTCATGACACAGTAAATAGAAAACATTTGCTTGATATAGATGCAAGTATTCAATCATTACTCTAGTAAACCATTATTCTAATCAGCATAAATTCATCAATGTCAAACTGCATCGTATTTATATAGCATGCACCCAATCAGAGAAATAATCAAAGCACTAACTTATATACCATCAAGTAATCAGATCATGGAAAACCGAAAGGTTTACAACCAATCAGCCAAAACCCAGAAAACCCAAATGGAGAACTCACCCAGAATGAGGATAGTGCGCCAGGCGATGCAGCCTTATGATTGGTTTTCACTTTACTAATTGAGTTTTGAGGAAATTTTTTAGACTCAATCTTTCCCCTCCATTTTTTTGGGTCGTTTTGTCAAACTGGCTCGTGGCCACGTGGCAAATTTGGAGGGAAAGTGTAACCTGCTCCCGCCACTATCCAAAACTCACTCTTGGGACTCTTGGTAAATGGAACCTTGCAGCCACAAAATCATCAAACCCTAATTTATATCAGGATACTCTCTCGAGATCATCTGGGCACCATTTTAAGGTAGGCTCTCTTTTCGATGTGGATTGTTTCGTGTATTTAACCAAATGGGTTTTCTGGGTTTTGCTTTATTTTGTTACATTCTCAGCAGGATTCATTCTATTATACAATTTTAATTAAAACCCCAATTTTTTTTACTGTGAATTCATACTTGTAGTAATTAGTAATTCTTGCCATCCAAAGGATTTGTCTAACTAGAATTTATGCTTGACGTATTATGAAGTCAGGACTAGAGTATGA
This sequence comes from Rosa rugosa, assembly GCF_958449725.1. Lineage (NCBI taxonomy): Eukaryota > Viridiplantae > Streptophyta > Magnoliopsida > Rosales > Rosaceae > Rosa > Rosa rugosa. The sequence continues at coordinate 11,511,600 of NC_084821.1, forward strand.
CTATGGGAATTCTAAGATTTGCACTATGCTAAGAACGAAATTCCAAAACAAGGGAACTAGCATTTGTGCTGCACACTGGGGTGTACGCACAAAAACTAAACTGTTCTCAAGGATTGTAAGAAGATAGCAATCTAAAAAACAATGAAAAATAGAATAAGCAGAAAACAACATGCCAAGCAAACGTACAGAATAAGAACAAAAAACACAGAAGATGTTTGCGTAGTAAAAATCCTCAAAGTGAGGTAAACAACTGCGCGACCTTAACTCTTGAAGACCAAGTGCTCAAGCACACAGTATAAGATAGTAGTCAAATTACAAATAGATTTACAACTTCTCGGATAACACTGGACTCGGTTATCTCTAGCTAAACTCATTTTAGCCGGTTGAACTACTTCACACCAATTTGCTCACTGCCTGTAGATGCACTTCACATGTCTCAACTCGTCAATCTTCAATTCTTGATAATGCTCGACTCCTAACTGAACTCGTAGGACTTCCAAACATAAAAATGATATGGATGATGTATGAATGAATCCTTGACTCACTAATTCACTTAGACATGGAATAAATGAATTAATGATCAAGACACAGCTTTGCCTTTTGAAACAAATGAACTTTTCTATCGTACAAAGCGTAACAAAGGAGAATCTAAAAGAGGACCTATATATGCGTCAAAAGAGAACTCCCCCTAAAACAATTAGGGTGTGATAAAAACCAATAAAAGCATATTGAAATCTAATAGGAAACAGATCTCCATAAAAGATAACAAGATACAATAAAGATTTTAGCTTAAATAAAAATGGATATATGTTGTAGACAGCACAAGTCCAAATCAAAGAGTTAAACACTGATAAAAACACTTGATATGAAATTCTTTTAAAAGCTCAGACAACTAGACACGTACAAGGTGAAGATACAAAACAGACCACTTCAGGATTGAAGCACAACTATCAATCCTGGTACTCAAACATGCACAATACAATGGAATAAACCTTACCTGCCTTGTCTTACAAGTTAGTAGGATCTTGACTAGTGCTATAAGCTTTGAACTTCAATTTCAATTTTCAAAACCATCTTTCTATAACACAATCTTAAGCTAGGAGACACTAGTTTTGTATTAAGGGAATGCCAACATACAAGTTCCTATACTAACAGCCGTGGTGATATAAAATGGTTTAGTCTTTCGTTTGAAGTGTTGGGGGATGCATCATGTGTTAATTCGTGGATCTTTGCCATAGTAAGGAGCAATGTTGAGGAGCTTTTCCTTGGTCTATATACCTTGAAAGAACTCTCGTTGCCTCATAGTTGATTTACTTGTGCAACACTGACAAACTTACAGGTAGAAGTACCCTGCATTTTCAAAGTTCCTTCAACTGTTTATCAAGTCTGAGGAGTTTAACTCTTAAATTAATAATATAATTAACTCCTATATAATTTTTCATCAACATTAGTTGGTTGACTTGGTTCATGTGCAGACGTATGCATAACCATTAAATATAAATGGACTAGCATATACCAGCCGATTTTCGAACCGTCCCATACCGCATTAGGCCGAATTATTCGCCTATTGAAGTTTCGGCTAGGCTATGGTACAAGCTCTCGTATATCAATGGTATATCGTACCATATACCAAATGAGAAAAGAGAATAATTCAAAATAAATTGAAATATCCTCCCTCACCGCCGTTTGCGAGTCAAACCCCGTCCAATCCAAACCGAAGCTTCCGCCTCAACCAGAGCCGGCCCTGAGGGCTGCCACCTGAGGCAGCCGCCTCAGGCCACTGGCTCCCGGGGGCCTCCCGAGTTTCTGTATATAAGTTATAGATAATATATATATATATATATATATATATTATTGTTTGCTCTAATAAACCAGAAAAATTGCATTGCTCCAGCGGAAGGAGAGACAGGCTGCATCCACCTTCACGAATGTTCGAATCACGCCTGACTCACTTTTCAAAAATTTTTCAATCAATTAAGGGACTTAAGTGGGGCCCAATTCCTTTCAGTTTTTTAACCTTTTTTCTTTTTTAAATCACTTAAGGCAAAAATTTTGTTGGACCCGTGGCCCAGCCCCTTTTTTTTTTTTTTTCCTTTTCCTTTTCCATATAAACCTTTCATTTCCTTTTTCCATATGAATAACTATTCATTTTCCTTCTCCATATGGAAAACTAACCCAATTAAACCTTATATATTGATTGTGTATGCATAGAAAATTTCTCACATCAAACAAGATCGATTCTTTTGTATTGTTATTAATTTCATATTTACTTTTATTCAAAATACATGATTTTATATTGTTATTTGGCGCAAAAAAAAAATATATACATATATATATAGGAGGCCACATTTTAATTCTTTGCCTCAGGCCGTTAGAATCTCAGGACCGGCCCTGGCCTCAACCACCAGCCACAAACTTTGCTCGTACATTTCATCCATATTTTTATATTTAATATGACTTTAAGACTTTATATATATACATGCTTTTGCAGACTTCGATAATCTCTCTCTCTCTTCTTCATCTCTTTCAAGTTTCAAACAATGCTTCCTAGAGCGACCCGTATCTACTGAGACTTTTAAACCCTGATAAATGGATACATGAATTCAAACACTGACTCACCCTTGTTTGTTCTCACTTTCAACATGTTATGATTGTTGAAATCCAGGGTTTGAGAGAAAAGTGAAAGAGAATTGCGAAGTATCAGAAGGATAGAGAGAGGTGAAGACGATGCTAGAATTGCATTGATTAGTCTTGCTTGATTACAATGCTAATTACATAGGCTTATATAGGAAATGATTGTAACTAATTTGCTTTAGCTCTAAGCAATGCTTAACAGGCTAACTAAATTTCCTAACATCCATTTCTTCCTGAGCAATCACAACACTACACGTGTTCTAGTCTAGAGTAGACTTGACTTCATCATTGACTTGTTGACTCCTACATCCCCCGTCAACCTTATGTTGGGAACCAACCATAAGGTTGCTGCACAAAATACTTGAATTGAGGTGAGTCTAGTCCCTTTGTCAGGATATCTACAAGTTGTTGAAGAGAGGGCACAAACTACAGAGCATACACAATTCCAAAGTTAAACATATTGAAGAGAGGGCACAAACTGCAGAGCAAGTTCTCCATGAGCAACCTTCTCTCTAGTGAAATGAATGCCGACTTCAACATGTTTAACTTTGGAATTGTGTATGGGATTGGATGCAAGAGCAAGTGCAGAGACATTGTCACAATGTAGTGTAGGAGCAGAAGGGAGTGTGATATGGAGATCATTCAGCAAGTGTATAGCTAAAGAACATCAGAGGCAGTGTCAGCCATTGCTCTATATTCTGCTTCAATGGAGGATCGAGAGACTAAGGTTTGTTTCCTTGAGCTCCAAGAGATGGGACAGTTACCAAGAAAGATGACAAAACCTGTTGTGCTCTTTCTGTCATTAGGGTCTCCAGACCAATCAGAGTCAGTGTATGCCCTTAATTAACTCAAGTGGAGCTGCTCTAAATGTAACCCTATAATTCAAAGCACCATTAATATATCGTAAAATAAGTTTCATAGAAGGAAAATGAATCTCAGTAAGGGACAGCATGAACTGACAAATTGAATTCACACTGTAAGCAATGTCAGGCCTTGTAAATGTGAGATATTGTAGACAACCTCCTATAGGTTCTCACATCAGTAAAGGGTGTGCCATCATCTTTAAGCAGCTTGGAGTAGGGAAGGCATGGAGTGATACTAGCATTATAATCTACCATACCACCCTTTTTGAAAATCTGTTGCATACTTAGTTTGTGATAGAACAAGACCATCAAGAAAATATGTAATTTGCAGTCCAAGAAAATAATGCAACAAACCTAAGTTTTTTATTTCAAATTCCTGTTGAAGAGCATCCTTGACCCTGTAATGGCATTGCCATTATTATCAGTAATGGTTATATCATCAACATAAAGGAGTAAGTAAACCTGACATGGATCAAAAGTCATGACAAATAGTGATGGATCAGCAATGGAAGGTTTGAAACTTAGTTGAGGCTGGAAAGATCTGAATCTTTCATTCTAGGTCTTTGGGACTTGTTTTAAACCATATAAGGATTTCTGTAACTTGCATACATGATTTGGATACCTTGAATCTTCAAAGCCAGGAGGTTGAGACATGTAGACCTCTTCTTTTAACACCATGCAAAAAGGCATTCTTAACATCAAGTTGATGAAGCTTCCAACCAAATTAAGCAGCTAGTGCCAAAACTAGTCTAATAGTTGTGTGTCATACCACTGGACTGAAAGTTTATGCATAATTAATGCCTTCCTCTTGAATAAAGCCCTTACCACTAGTCTTGCTTTCTGTTTTGAAATGGAAGCATCAGAGTTTCCTTTGACTTTAAAATCCACTTACAGCTTACAAGATTCTTGTCAGGTTGAGGTGGAACAAAGGTCCAGGTTCCCTGTTTGGTTAGAGCATTGAATTACTCCTGCATTGCTTCTTTCCAAACTGGAATCAACATGGCCTTTTTATAGGACCGAGGCTCTACACGTACAGGTTTAGAAGAGGTAGAGGCAATAAAGGCCTTCTTTTTGCAAATGCCATTTTTTCTTTTGGTCATTATATTATGTGTTAGTGACTGGAGTAGTTGCAGACTGAGGTTGAAACTTGGAGATAATATCAGCAGTGGCATTAGAAGGAGGATCCAAGATTATTTCAACATTAGTGATGAGAATATAAACTTCCCCAGGTTGTAGGACAAAGTCATTAGAGGAGCATGGAATATCTACCATAGTAGATGATGTTGATGTTGGAGTTGGTGCAGCTGTGATTTGAAGATGTGGTACTGCAGTATCTGAAGGAGTAGGGCTTGTCGATGCATTGACCATTGTAATGGGCAGGACAGGTGAGGCATGGTGCTATATGTGGTGACCCGCGAGAGGGGTCCCACAGCGCCGCGACCCCGAGCCAATGAGAAACCGACATGTCACGAATGACATCCCGATAACTCATCAACTCGAAATCGCAAGGCCTTTTGAGTTTAGACTGTTGGTTCACAAAACACTTTCTTGGACAAATCACTCTAGCAACCGAACAACATATTTTTAAAGGCGAAATTTAAAGTGGGCTAAAGGATTAATAGGAGCCCAATTTGGAAAATAACAAATCACCAAATAAATACAAGTATGAGAGACGCGCCCCAGGGTTGCTGGTCTCTCGAAATTTTGGTAAACGATTAGGAAATAGATAAATAAAAAGTAACCAAACAAGTGATTTCAAATTCCAACAAGGGACCAAAACCTTCTTTTGATAAAATTAAAGAAGAATGCGCCAAGCCGGGCTATGTGTTACGTCCCGAACCCAAATTCACCCGTTTACTAGTCATTTGGACGGTAAACGACCTTTACTTTCACTTTTACTTTCGGTTTAGTACATTTAGTGGCCCTAAAAGTCGACTTTTTGTTCGGGTCAAAATTTGAGAAAAATTTCTTCACGAAAGTCGTAGAGGACGTTAAACCGAGCGCGTGCATATGTGGTTCGTAAAATTCGGAGCTCGTATGCGAAAGTTATAAGCGAAATAGTAAAGTTACTGTTACGGATTACTGTTCATAGTAAGTTTCTATAAATAGCCGAGTTACTGTGGTAAGTTTCCAAATTTGGAAACTTACCCGGCTCTTTCTCTCTCTTCTTCCCGATTCTTCCTCCCCCTTTCGGCCCGATTCTTCCTCCTCCGATTTCTTCCTCCTCCGGCCGACCCACGACGGAATCCGGGCATCAGCTGACTCGCCTCTTCACCCTTGACACGTCTGTGGTGGTGTTTTGCGGCGATTTGGCCGGAGAAGCGAGAATCGACGGCGAGAAGCAAACTGTAGCAAATTGGGGTTTTCCGGCGATTCTTCCGATTCCGGCCGTCTCCGGCCACCAGGTTAGCATCGAAGGTTCGGTTTTCATCACTGATCATTTCCCCTATGGTCTTGTGTCACGATTTGTTGTGTAGAAGTCGAATTGATGAATTGAAATTTCTAGGGTTCTTGGAATTTCTGGAAATTTTTCACCGGCTGAATTGGAGCTCTTCCAGGTAAAATTGGAACTGGTTGTAGTTGAATGAATGGTTAAGCTTGTTGAGTAGAAGCTACTGTCCAAATTTGGTGGCCATCGGAGGTGGTGGCCGCCGGCGCGTGGGGCCCACGCGCCGCCACTGTTGGTGGCGCGTGGAGGCGTGTTGAGCAGTGATTTAATTCCAGTTTTTAGTCCATTAAATCCTATAATTATCATAGAGCTTGTATGTGAAGTTTGGTGAATTTTGGAGGAGTTTGGAATTTTTTGTGAATTTCCGAAGTTTGAAGTTTTGTGATTAAATTGTTGAAAATCCGACCGTCGGATTTTCCTCGTTTTCGTTGTGGAATATGTAGATTGAGGAATTGGTGTTGTGGAAGAGAATTTGGATTGAATTTGAGAAGTAGTGGAGATAGGGATTTTCGGGTTTCGTTTAGGTTCGTCATTATTTATTCGAATTGTCGCTTATGGAAATGTACTTGCGTACAGGACGTTGTTGCGAGCTATGGCTAGATGAAGGAACTCGAATGTGTGGTCGCCAATAGTACTGTGAGTGGACTTTTGATTTTAATTGATGCATGCACATTAAATTCCGCAAGTTTTGAGTTTATTGATTTATCAACTTAATTACCGAGCATTTTATTTTGGTTTGGATTATTGATTGATTTATTGGTTTGAACTTTTGAATTAAGATTCATTATGCTCGATTTAAGGATTTTGATTTATACGGATTCGGAATTTATACTATTTATTTTATATTTATATTCGGCGAATTGAGATTATTATGAGATTTCGATGAAGTAAGACTTTATACTTATTTATATCCTATTTATATTTGAACTTGAGATGATCTTGGCGTGCGGGGTCACGTCTTTATACACTTGGATTCTTATTTCGTGAGAAATCTGGGGAAACTATACAAGTTTATTGGCTTTCGACGATCTTCTTCCTCACCATACGCGGGTCATGTGATTAGGTCTCCTCCTCACTTACTTTGTGTTTGTGAGTGGCAGTTGAGGTAGCTTTCTCCTCCTCACGTGGGTGGTAGTCGAGGTAATGTTCTCCTCCTCGCACAATCTATGTGTGAGTGGTAGTTGAGGTTATTAGTTCTCATCCTCGCACAATCTATGTGTGAGTGGCAGTCGAGGGTAGGTAGAGCCTGAGGGGCTCCATTCCCGTATGGTGAACTCTCTTCCCCGTATCCTTTTATTGTTGTTTTTGACTAGCGGGGCTAGTCCGTTTTACGTTAACTAGTGGGGCTGGTCCTATTTCTCGAGCATCGGGATTTAAATTTTTCTTTGTGGTTATTTGTGACTAGCCCATTTCTTAAGAGGAGCTTCTCGTGATTTGTTTTCTAAATCGTTGCATGCATCGGGTGTTTTAAAAGGAATAAATGTGGGAAAGTATGAAATTTTTTTTTCTTTCTTTTTTAAATTGTTTATTTTTGTCCACTCACTCTAACGTTTTTATGTACTTTCCCCTGGGCCCTTCGGTTTCAAATGCCCAGTTTGCAGGCGCTATTAGTTGAGGTCGGGCGTACATGGTTCGAGGCATAGTTGGTGAATAGCTTCCGCACTTCTTTGTTCGGCTCTGATCTGTCGTAGGTTACTATTTTGGGTAGTCCACTTTAGGGGTGACTTGACTAGTTCTCGGAAGAGTTATCTCTAAGGTGGGCCCCGCAGGGCCACCTCGGATTTCAGGGCGAAATTCGGGGCGGGTCCTGTCACTATGTGCCTCCCCTGTACGCTTCCCGACCACATGCTCGAAACCTGCACACTATTGTAGGGGTGAACTTTCGTCCTCGCATGCCCAGTAGGGGCCGACCCAACCATGCTAGGTTTGAAAATAATGATAATAATAATCGAAAATATTTATTACATAATATTGTGCACGTTTATCGAAAACACTTTTAAAATAGGCAACCACAAACATTTATTTCTTTTAATAAGCATATGCAGTATGCTTCACACAATTTGGAGCTCCGAGATACTTACCTGCCGGCAAAAATAAAACTAATCGGTGACCGACCTGGTTCGTCATCCTTCGAGAACCAGCTAACTACTCTATAGTACTTCCGACTACAAGTAGCGAAAGTGTCCATTTCCTGGCCCTGAGTCTCCTATGACTGGTTCACTGTCTAAACTCACTCTTTCTCGACAAACATAGGAGCACGGCCCCCTCCGGAGGTTCACGGTTATCGACACCGTGGGATCCCTAAGAATCTACGCGTCTAGGTCCCATTCACTTTCAGGTCACAAGTACAAACATACAAGGGTACAATATCTCAACATGCAAGTCTAGCCTCGATTTTCGCAATTAGCAATTATCAGTTCTGAAAACACATGTATCACGAGACATCGACTAATGAACAACCAAAAACGTTCTTACAAGCAACATACTATCTTAGTATAGCATTCCACATATACTGAAAAGTCTCTAACAAGGAAGGGACAACTCACCCTACCTGGATATGGAGCGCTCGCCCAAACTTAGTGTCGTTTCTGATTTTCGATACTTCATCCAATTCCAAATGCACACGCACGAGTCCTTTATAATAAAATTAAACCAATAAGTAACTTGACGTCATTAACTTAATCAATCGAGCGCCTAAGGCATTCACTTAATTCCCTTAAAGACCATCAAATTATCCTTTAACATAAAAATCTATTACCCATTCCCAAATAATCCAAATGATATGGCATTTGAACCATTTGGGATATGGTGATCATGCTTAGCACTTTGGCCTTTATTTCTTTACACTTTTTACTTTAAGAAAACAAATGACAATGTCCATTCCCAAACATTCCACTAAACATAATAAGCTCATTTGGGATATGGTGATCGTACTTCTTTCCTTAATGTAATTTAGGTCAACCCAGTTGACATTCTTACTTTGTCTTTAAAACTTAAGCAAACAAATAATGGTTATCATTCCCGAACAATTTCGTTTCTTAATTTCATTTCGGGATATGATAACTTTAGAGTACGTTAATCGAGATTTTGACTTATTTCAATTATCAACTTCTCTACATAACTAAACCAAATCAATCATCCTTTGTCAACCTTGCAATATGATATTTCCAGATAACAGATTCACCACTTTAATTAATAAAGCCAAGCTTCTCAATATACAAGCCATTTCATACTCAATTCATTACTACGTCAACTTCCCAACGAAACTAACAACTCTCAGAAACACTAATCATTCCAGTATTGCAAACCAAAGTTCATTTCGTGTATTCAATGAAACCACAACTTCAACATGTACAATCAAATCACGACAATATATGTTCAAGATACCCAAGACCCTTACCATGTCCCTTACAGAACTCTTCGATGCAGTGGTGGCCTCAGACTAATATCCTTCATCCAAAACTTCGCTCTTCATCCCCACCACAGAACAACAATTTTAATTAGTCAATCACAATAACCAACTTGAATTCATAATCTAAATGGATGGGATTCTTACCCTATCCCGATTCTTGCCAAGGTCATGAACTCAATGACCTACTGCACCTCATGGCCCTCATCAGTTCTTCCTCATCCCATCAAAACTGAAATCGAACAAGACTAGAAGTTCCCCTTTCATTTCAATTCCCATCCTCCAAGTCCCAAATTCAAGAACATCAACCAAAAGAATTGAACATCAGCAATCCACTACTTTGGAACTGAAACTCAACCAAATAACGAAAGGGGGCTTCGAAAACGGCTTACCAGAACAATAGGACTACGCCGGCAGAGTTCACGGTGGCGTCAAGGTTTCTCCCGCGCCAACGGCGGCGGCACGTGTGGCGGCTCTGGTCTGAATCGGAGGTTGGGTGTTTGGGCTATTGGAAAACGTGAGACGCTGATTCCAACCATGGAGGTGGTTTAGCTCGACTCGCGCTGGAGATTGGAGAACGAAGGCATGTAGAGCCTTTAGCTCCGACGATGCTCGTGCGGCGTCGTGCGTCGTCGATCGGTGATGGGATGTTCAGGGCTTGATGGTCGGCGATCTCTAAGCATCGTTGGTGGGTTGAAATGATGGCCGAGAGTCGGTGAACACAGAAATCGTAGCGTCATCGTTTTCCAGTCGTGCATGCGACGGTTTTGGGTTCTCGATCGGCTGCGAAATAGCTGGGCTTTGATCGGATATAGGTGTTGGTTCGAAGGGTGGAAACGGTGTGGTGAGATGGTGGCCGGAGCTGGAGTCTCCGGTGGTGGCAGAGGGAGTGTGAGAGGAAGAGAGTGTTCGGGGAGAGAGAGAGAGAGGACGCGGCCGAGAGGGAGAGGAAGGAGAGAATTTAGGGTTTTGGGTTCTTAAGTTCCTATTTATACTTGTGTTGTAAAATGTCGAATTTGCCCTTCCGACGAGCTATGCGATTCTCCTAGCTGATTACTTCTGAGTTTTGGACTTGTAACTTTTCTTTTATTCATTTTTTGTCGACAACACCATTTTTAAATCCTCGACTTCACCTTAAGTCCAAAACTCAATTTGCTTAAAGATGAATTAATGTCTTTGTAAAATGACTCCAACAATCTTTTATCTCGTTAACACTTGGCGATCTTTTAGGCCCAAAAGGAAGACTTTGGCCCAAACTCAGATTATAAGGTCCAAATCGTGATCTTGAGACCAAAATAATCTACAAAGTCATTTCCTCCACTTAAATCACCTTGCGGAAAAATCTTATTGGCTAAAATTACCTTTTAAAAATTAAACAAAATTTTCGGGGGCTCACACTATAGTGAATTGGTTTGTAGAGTGGATGCATGATTTTTGGAAGGGAGCCTTAGTAGGAATGGAGTTTAAGGTTGTGGACTAGAAGAAGAAGTGGTTTGAGATGTGGCAGACTATATAAACTAGTATGGAAAAGAACTCATCAAAAACAACATGCCTGGATATAATGAATTTTAAATTTGAGAAATCAAAATAGATGAATCCCTTGTACTCTAGTGCATACCCTAAGAAAATGCACTTTACTGTTTTGACTTGAAGCTTATTGGAATTCTAAGGTTTCATAAATGAAAAACAGGCACATCCAAAAGCTCTCAAGGATTCAAGTGAGGGAGGTCTGGAGTAAAGTAATTCAAATGGTGAGGACATAGAGAGAGTTGGAGAAGGCATTCTGCTAATGAGGAAAACTGCTATAGCACATGCATGGAACCAGAATTTTGGAGGTAGAAATGATTGATGAAGAAGGGTAAGTGTAGTAAAAACAATGTGTCAATTTTTCCTTTCTGCAAGTCCATTTTGTTGAGATGTATATGGACAGGATTTTTGATGGATAATGCCATTTTTGGTGAGAAATGTTTGAAAGCTATGACTTATATATTCACCACCACCATCAGATTGTAAGATTTTAATAGTAGCATAAAATTGATTGGATATGAATGAGTGAAAGGCAATGAATAAGGAACAAACTTTTGATGTATTATGTAATGGAAAAATCCAACAAAACCTAGTACAATCATCTATGAAGGTGAGATAGTATCTGAAACCTTCAATGGAAACATGTAGGGATGGCCCCCAATCCTCCCATACATGATAATGAACTGTATGAAAAGGAATAGATGATCTAGTACTAGACCTAGGGAAAGGCAATTTGGTAAATTTGCCTGCTAAACATGACTCACGTAAAGCAGTAGGAATATCAGAAGTGGTACTAACATTGGACTTAGCTAACATTGAAGAAGTGATGACATTAGATGGATGACCTAGTCTCTTGTGCCAGAGTGACTCAGAAATCTTTTATCCAAGAAAACCTATATTTGAAACTGAAGATGTTTTTAACAGGATTCTGGAGATGGAAACTGGAATGGATAAAGGCCATTTTCACTTTTTCAGTAAGACCCTGGAACAACATCCTGCCTGTCACCTTGTCTTGTATGAAGAAACAAAATTCATCAAATATCATTCTGCAGTTGTTATCTTTACATAATTGATAAACAGATAAAAGTTGAGCTGCAAGCTTTGGAACATGTAGAATTTTCTTTAATGCTAGAGCAACATGCTTGTTAAGAAAGATAGAGCAATTCAATATGTTTGATTGTCAAACCTGCACCATTGCCTATCTGAACATGATCACCAATTAAGTAGGTTAAACATTGCTGAGAGCATGAATATCTGATGTCATACGTGAAGAAGCTCCAGAGTCGGTGATCCAAACTTCATGAGTTGGTGTTGCAGGAGTGTGTTGCAATGAGGTTGTCATGGTGTTGTGTTGTCCTTAATGGTTGGAAAATTGTTGTCTTTGATTGCTGTCAATAGCATAATGACCATCGCTGTCACATGGTTGACACTCAATGATTGATGGAGAAGCACCATTGCCTTGAATCTTGCTGAGGTGGGAGCATGTTTGAGCAGAGTGACCTGGTTTGTCATAGATTTGACAAACAATTCTCGATCTGAAGGAGGAACCCTAAAAAACCGTTGTAGCCATTGGAGTTCGAACCCTGACATCCATTATTTGGTTTATTACCAAACCTTCTGTTTCTGTTGTTACCAAAACTTTGATTTGGACCTATGCAACCATTATTCCACCCAGTAGAATTGTTTCCACCATTGTTATTTCTATAACCTCCATAGTTGTTTATGAATCCTCCATTATTGCCTCCATAATTGTTCCTAAAACCCCCATTGCTCCCACCATTGTTTCTTGGATCATTGTTGAAAGTAGCAAGGCCATTATAGGTAGGTGTAGGTAAGATACCCTTATAATCCTGAGAATCAGATGAGCAAGAATTGTTCTTGGCCACCATTGTAGTCATGGAAGATAAAGCAAGTGATTTGGATTCACTTTCCAATTCAAATTTAGCAGCAAGAAGCAAAGATCTAAGTTCAGACATTGAAATTGGGGCATGCTTGGCCTTAATCATCATCCTCACAATACTAAATTCAAATGGTAAACCCTTTAGAATGAGAATCATAATATCTTCATCTACTATCTTAACACCAATAGCTGAAAGCTAATCTCTAGCATTCTTTACCCTAAGCAGATATTAATCAACAAAATCATAATATCTTCATCTGCTATCTTAACACCAATAGCTGAAAGCTAATCTCTAGCATTCTTTACCCTAAGCAGATATTAATCAACACTATTTGAACCATTCTCAATATATTGCAAATTAAATTTTAATTGAACCACATTAGATCTAGACACAGTTTCATATCGATCTTTGAGAGTGTTCCATACCTCCAAGGCCGAGTTATAGCCAACAACATGAGATTATAAATTTTTTTAAAAAAAACTAATCCCAATAAAAATACTTTTTTTTTTTCCCAATAAAGATGAATTATTGGAGCATTTTCAGCGATGGAAAAATAATGGAGAATGAAGAGAAGGAGACGACGAAATTACATAACCTTTGCTTTGTTAGGTAGAACAGAAATTATAAGGGTAATACAAGTGAAATCTTTTGGAGTCTAGAACGCGCCTCACGCGCCAAGGGAAAAAAGGAAAAAAAACTGACGGTGTGTGTTCTCTACCGGCATTCCAGCCGCTACGATCCGGCTCGAGAGAGGATGATGTTTCGGAGATGTGGAGGGGTTCCAGTAGACCTGTAAATGGACCGGATTTTGATCCGGACCCGCTTCAAATCCGTGACTATTGGACTGGTTTGGATTGAAAGTTTTGATCTGTTGATCCGTTAATGATCCGAATCCGTTAACCCGTTTATTTAACGGATCAAATACAGATCTAGGTCCATCCGATCCATTAATGATCCGGCCCATTTTTGTAATAATAAATTTTTTTTATTAATATATTATTATTTTTTAAAAATATAAAATATAAAATATGAAGAATTTCTAATACAAATTTTTTGCAGAAATCTAAGGGACAGTCTATCACCCAAGATTCCAAGAAGCATTAAGAATTTTGATAATGTAATTCTACTTTTGGTGATACTTTTCATGTTGTTTTAATATTTTATTAATATCTTATGAGGTATCATGAAATAAATTTAATATTACTATTTAAAATTTTAAAATATTTGAAATTATAACGGGTCGGATTAGCGGATCGGGTATCTGTTAATCCGGCGGATACGGATTTGGATCGAGCTATCAACGATCCGCCGGGTTAACGGAGCGGGTTTGGATCGAATTTTTTTTTTAAGTAAACGGATTTGGATTTAGGTCAATCCGATCCAAATCCGGTCCATTTACAGGTCTAGGTTCCAGGGCAGCGGTGTGGTCCAGTGAGGGTGGATGGGCCTTCGGTTCTGGGCGGGGCGGATCGATCTCGATCTGACCCTCTTGGATCTGGGGCGACAGCGGAGGTGTAGTAGCGACGAATTTTGGATGTCCAGCGGTGGTTTCTGACGTCACCAATCCTGCGTGGGCTGTGGCCGTGGCGGTTCAGATTGGATCGAGGAGGTGGAGATCCCGACAGGGATCTGTCTTTGCTTCAGTTTGGGACCGTTTTGTGGTCGTCTGCCTGGTGTAAGGGTTGGCTGTGGCGTGTCAAGGCGGTCCAGCAGCGGAAGACTTCGGCGCGGCGGCTTTTTGATGTGAGGCGGCGGTGGGATGGCAAAGGGGCTCACCGGAGGCGGGGGTGGTTGCTTGCAGCACGTGCCCTATGCGGAAGGAAGGCCAGCCCACTGTTTTTGGGCTTCTTGGGTGTTTTGTTGTTTCCAATTTAGTTTGTTACTGTTTGTTTCTAGTTGTTGCTTTGGTGAAAATAAGTCCCTCCTCTTGTGAGCGAGGGTTTGGGGGGTTTCTAGGTAGTGTCGATGCCATTGTTATGGTGTCATGGTCGTTCTGGTGTGTCATGGTATGGTCTTTGGTCGGTGCTTTTTGGTTATAAACGTGATGGTGAATCACCCTTACACGTGGTCTGGCGGTATTGGGTCGCGGTGTCTGAACGGGTGAAAACAGTTCATCGTAATGTTGGTGGCTGGGTTGTATCGGTACAGGTTTGGTTGGTACTCATTGTAGCTCGCGGGTATGAGCGTAAAATTTGGTTAGGGGTTGGGCCTTTTTGGCTCATGGCAGTCACTCATGTTGACGGTCCCGTAACTATGGATCCAATGCTATGTAATCTGTTTGGTTATTAATGGAATTTTCATCATTCTCATAAAAAAAAAAGGTAGAACAGAAATTGGACAGAAAGAGATGTGACCTTGACTCTGTGAAAGACAACAATGGACAGGTTTGATCTAAAGGATTGAGGATCAGCCCGTAGAAAACGGATTAATTATAATTTACGCTTAGGTACATTTTCAATTTCATACTGATTATTAAATTTATACAATTCAAATTTTATATCCACAATCAATGAGGATAAATGATGCGATCTGGTTTGGAAGAATAGGTATCGTTGTTTGTGTTGGATTCCCAGTTGGGTTCTAATTAGTGTTTGTCTAGCCTAAGTGGGAAATTTTTTAGTGGAGTGAAATTCACATTAAAAATGAGAAAATTTAAGATACAAAAAATATATATATTACTCTATGTAAAATAGTTCACTCCCCAATCTTTATAATAGAAATTTAGTAGATCGGAACTGATATTCTTACTGAGCAATACAGCACTACACGTGTTCTGGTCTAGAGTAGACTTGACTTCATCATTCACCTGTTGACTCCTACAACATGAATTCAAACGCCGACTCACCCTTGTTTGATCTCACTTTCAATTCCACAAACCCCCTTTTTTTCTAGATCTGACTGAGAGACCTAATGATATGGTACTGAACCCCCAGAGAGTAAAGAGAAAGCAAGAAAATGGAAATGAAGAAAAATAAATTAAAGCAAGATTTCATTCATAGTTGCTGCCGGCAATACAAGGTTCCTAATATAGCCAATCCAAGATGGATACGATCTTGACATTTGGCAACCATCTAACTAGTTAACTAAACCCTAGCTAACCAGAACAAAACACGTGCAAAGCATGTGCACGCCTAAGCAAAACAGTTTAATAATTGGGATGGTGCGTTTTAGCATAATAGGAGACTAATTCTGGTCAAACAAAGATAAACTAAGGTGGATTCATAACATTGCACCCTGCTGCACGTGAAACTTGTCCTCAAGTTTCAGAATCAAAGTCTGGGAACCTGAGAAGAATATCATCAGCATATTCCCACGTTGCTTCTTCGGGGGTGGTGCCAAACCACTGCACAAGCCACTGAGTGGCAGCTGCTCCATGCCGTTTAACAATTCTTCTCTCAAGGACAGCAGAAGGTGTCAACTTGGGGTTGGCTGGATCAATGATGGGTGGAAGTTGGGATGCCACAGACGCATTTTCTCCAATTTTCTTCTTAAGTAGAGACACATGGAACACATTGTGGATTTTTGCATTGGCAGGAAGTTTGAGCCTATATGCCACTGAACCTATTCTTTCTGTCACAGCAAAGGGACCATAATACTTGGCAGATAATTTGTGAAACGCACCTTGATGCAGAGTTTGTTGCTTGTATGGTTGCAGCTTGAGGTATACCATGTCTCCCACTGCAAAAGTTCTTTCAGAGTGCTTTCTATCATGGAACCCTTTCATTCTAGCTTGAGCCTTCACCAAATTTCTTTTAAGTGAAGCTAGTAGCTCATCCCTACTTCTTAACTGTTGATCAACTTGAGCAAGAGTGGTGGAACCAGGTAAGTATGGCAAAGTAGGAGGAGGAGCATATCCATAAAGAGCCTCAAAGGGAGACATCATAATGGCAGAGTGGTATGCTGTGTTATACCACCATTCAGCCCATGGTAGTGCTTGTACCCAGTTTTGGGGTTTTTCCCCCAGCACACATCTCAAGTACTGTTCTAGAGTTCTGTTCAAGTTCTCAGTTTGGCCATCAGACTGAGGGTGGTAAGCAAAAGACCTGCTGAGTTTGGTCCCTTGTAACTTAAAAAAAGCTTCCCAAAACAAACTTAAAAACAAAGGATCCCTATCAGAAATGATGTTGTCTGGCATTCCATGAAGCTTTAAAAAATTGTGCACAAACACTTGAGCTAGAGTAGAGGCCGTGTAGGGATGGGACAAAGGAATGAAATGAGCATATTTAGTTAGCTTATCCACAATCACCCATATTGTTGTCTTACCTTCAGACTTGGGTAGAGCATCAATGAAATCCATGGAGATGTCACTCCAAGCCTTATTAGGAATTGCCAAAGGTTGTAACAAGCCTGGGGGTCTGATAGTTTCATAATGATTTCTTTGGCAAACTTCACATTCAGCCACAAATGCTTTGATATCCTTTTGCATACCAGACCAAGCAAAATTTCTATTGATTCTCTTGTAGGTTCTAGATCTGCCAGCATGGCCTCCAGTTAATCCTTCATGGAACTCAGCAATGATCTTCTTTCTCCAACCATCAACCTGAGGAACAAAAATTTTGTTTTTGTAAAATAACTGGGAATTGATGATGGAGAAGTGTTTCTTACCATCTGAGTCCTGTTGTAGGGTTTGCATGATGCTTTGTGCCTCGGCATCTTTCATGCAGGCCTGTTGCACCTCAGACACATATGTATGGAGAGGTTGAGATACACCAGTGAGTGTAAAAATAGAAGGAGTTCTAGAGAGTGCATCAGGGGCAGCATTGCTTTTACCTGCCTTGTAATGTATAGTGTAATCATACCCCAGCAACTTCAGTAACCACTTTTGCTGAGCCTTTTGTGTCAAAAAATATTCAATAGTCCTATGATCTGTAAAAATTTTAAAATGGCGGCCTAGAAGATATGGCCTCCAATGTTGGACTGCAGCCACCACAGCCAGCATCTCTTTATCATAAACTGACATGGCTAGATGCCTTTGTGCCAACTGCCAAAGCCTTGCTCATGAATGCAATAGGGTGTCCCTCCTGTGATAGCACTGCCCTAATGCCCAAATCAGATGCATCACACTCTATCACAAACTCCTTTGAAAAATCAGGAACAACTAAGACAGGTGTAGTGGTTAGAGCCTTCTTTAGCTCCTCAAAAGCAGTTATAGCTTGAGCATTCCATTGAAAAGCATCCTTTTTTAACATGTCAGTTAAAGGTTTGGCAATGATTCCAAATCCTTTGACATATTTCCTATAATACCCGGCTAATCCAAGAAATTCTCTAAGCTCCTTAAGTGTTCCAGGTTTGGGCCATTTGCTGATACTCTCAATCTTGGTGGGATCAATTGTCATTCCTTCTGCACTTATAATGTGACCCAAGTATTCAACTTGGGGTACCCCAAACTTACACTTGCTCTCTTTGATTTTTAGAGAATGTTGTTGCAGCCTTTGGAAAACCTTTTCCAAGTGATGCAAGTGTTCCGACATGGATGAGCTGTAAATCAAGATGTCATAAAAAAAGACTAATGCAAATTTTCTCAAGAAATCTCTCAATATGTCATTCATCACTGACTGAAATGTGGAGGGTGCATTGGTGAGGCCAAAAGGCATCACAAGGAACTCATAGTGGCCTGAGTGTGTCCTGAAGGCTGTTTTCCTAATGTCTTCCTCACTCATTCTTATTTGGTGGTAACCAGATCTGAGGTCTAACTTGGTGAAGATCACTGCTCCTTTGACCTCATCTAAAAGTTCATCCACCACTGGGATGGGGTACTTATCTTTCACAGTGGCTGCATTCAAGGCTCTATAATCCACACAAAGCCTCCAAGTCCCATCCTTTTTCTTGACTAACAGCACAGTGGATGAAAATGGGCTCACACTAGGTCTGATCACCCCATTGTCTAGTAACTCTTGAATGATCTTCTCAATTTCACCCTTCTGGAAATGGGGGTACCTATAGGGCTTCACATTAATTGGAGCAGTATTGGGCACCAACTCTATCTTGTGGTCATGCTTCCTACTAGGTGGGAGTTGTGTTGGAGCTTCAAAGATCTCAGAGTACTTAGATACCAATGCTTGGATTTCTGGGGGAGTTACCATTTCAGGTTTAGAAGTACTACTGCTATATAGTTGCACCAATAATGCTTCCCTTTCTTTCCTCAATAGTCTTGTCATTGCCTTACACCCAACCACAGTAGCTTGAGTTTCAGTCTCACCTTGTAGGGAATAAGAATGGCCCTCAATACTGAATTTCATGGTCATGAACTCAAAGTTCCAGATGATGTCACCAAGTGTCTTCAACCAACTAGCTCCCAAAATGAGCTCACAGCCTGAAATTGGTAGTACATAGTAGTATGTTGTGAAAGTAAAACCTTGCAGATTGAGCTGAAGTTGTGCCTTCTTGGTGGTCTGCATAATTTCCCCACTAGCTAGTCTCACTTGCAATGGTTTAATAACCTGTACACAAGCTTTCACATTTTTCAGCACCGTAGGATGGACAAAATTATGTGATGCACCTGAGTCTATCAAAACATGTAAGTTCTTCTTCTTGCTGCATGATCCTTTGAGTTGCATAGTGGAGTTGCTGTAGCCATCTCCCACAGCATTGAGGTGAATGTTTTGGACCTCATTCTCCTCAACACCATGAGCAACGCCTGCTTCTTCTTCCTGAGGAATGGGATCTAGTATGTCCATTTCTTCTTGCACCACCTCCATGATCATCATTGCCTGCCCTCTTCGGAAATTATGGCCAGGTCTGAAGATCTCATCACAAAAAAAAACATTGATTTCTGGCTCTCCTTTCTTGGTATTCAGCTTGTGTCAATCTTCTGTTCCCCATGTTGTTTCCCACAGCTGGTTGCTGATTGAGTGGTGGCCTAGCTGGGGCAGCTTGCTGTGGAGCCCTAAATGGAGCTTGATGGATGACTGGAGCAGTAGGTTGCCTAGGAGCTAGGCTAGTGTTCTGTCTGTTAGCAAATGTGTTCCTTGCATAGCTTCTATGCAGTATCTCTTTCTCCTCATAAATCTTTGCAAGTTCACATGCCTTATATAGGGTCCTCGGCTTCTAAGCCTTAACATCAGCTCGAATACTATCTTTCAATCCCCTAAGGAAGCAGGACAACAACACCTGCTGTGGAAAACCAGGGGCCCTCCTTGAAAGTTTGGTGAACTGGTCTTTATATTGTTCAACAGAACCAGTTTGAGACATCCGAGCTAAAGCAGCTTGATAGTCTAGGACATTGTAGCCACTGAATTCTCTCATTAATAGATCAGCTAGCCCTGGCCAAGAATTTGGAAACTCATGTTTAAACATGAACCATCTGTCAGAAGCTTTCTCTGTAAGGTGCATAGTGGCAATGGCTAACTTTCTGTCCTCTGGAATCTGATAAAACTCAAAGAACTGTTCAGCCTTATTTAACCACTCCACAGGATCTCCTCCACTAAAAACACTAAACTCAAGCTTCATTTGTTTCATGGTTGGTAGGCTGGGGTCCCAAGTAGTCACAGGGGGTTGCTGAAAGTATTGTGGTGGAGGAAAGAGTGTATATTGTTGCTGGGAATATGGGGGGCCTGAGTGGTTTAGTAAATTACCAGTAACATTAAATTTGGGTAATGGTGGTAGCAAAAGTGGGGTGAGCAGTTCCCATAGGCTATGCAGAAAAATTTGGTGCTGTGAAATTTTAAAAGGGTGAAAGGGTTGCTTGTGCAAAGTTCAAGAGGGTATGGGAGTATGGACCAGAATAAGACATGGTGAAGGGGTCTGCAGAGCTCATGGAAAGGTTTTGATTCCTCAAATAAGGAGCAGCAAGCACATGGTTACTGCTGGAAGCAGAATAAGGTCCTACAAATTGGTTAAGAGGTTGGGGTCCTAAAACAGTATGTTGGTAGTAATGGGTTTGGTTTTGTGCCACACTACCTTGTTGTTTCTATCGGCTAAGATCTCTTTCCTCAGCTGAACCAGTACTAATAGCTTGAGAAACTATAGCTCCAGAAGCATAAGTGACTAGGACCCTTGTTGTGTTAACATCAGATGAAAAATCAACCATAGCAGTGGTGGTACCACAAGTAGTGTCGAAGGCAGCATTATTTTCGACTAAGTTTAAAGGAGAAGCTGAAGCTGGTTTAGATATGCTACCATGAGTAGGGGTCAAAGTTGTAGTGGTAAGGGCTCTTGTAGATGAAGATGAGTCTCCTCTGGCAGCTAAAATCGGGGATCCAGAAGTGGGAGGCAAAGATCCGAACTTGAGTAAAGAAGAATCAATCTGAGCTGCAGCAGTAGCTGAGTTATCCTTCACTGCTTGGAGTTCCTTCATCAACTCAATCCTGAAAGAGTTCATGGACTCCTGGTACACGTTGAGAGTCATTTGCAGCTCACTGAACCTTGCAGCTGTTTCATCCTTATGCACCTGAAGATCAAATTCAACATGGGTGAGTTCCCCAGAAGCTTGTGGTACAGATCCACCACCTCCAGCCCCTTTCAGTTTAACCATTGTCCCGAAATCAAGGGCTTTGATACCAGTTGATATGGTACTGAACCCCCAGAGAGTAAAGAGAAACCAAGAAAATGGAAATGAAGAAAAATAAATTAAAGCAAGATTTCATTCATAGTTGCTGCCGGCAATACAAGGTTCCTAATATAGCCAATCCAAGATGGATACGATCTTGACATTTGGCAACCATCTAACTAGTTAACTAAACCTTAGCTAACCAGAACAAAACACGTGCAAAGCATGTGCACGCCTAAGCAAAACAGTTTAATAATTGGGATGGTGCGTTTTAGCATAATAGGAGACTAATTCTGGTCAAACAAAGATAAACTAAGGTGGATTCATAACACCTAACACCTAAACCCATAATCCTCACTCACCAAAGCTCGGACCTTTCACCCCAATTCAGCTTCAAATTTCCACAAGTTTACACGATCGGTGCGGAATTTGAACAATTTAAGAGAATCCCATTTCTGGTTTTGCATTGTTTCTTAGAAATTCGCAGTCTTTGTTATCGTAAATGTGGTAAAATCGAAGAGCGACCCGTATCTATTTCTCTCTGTTTCGGCATTCGGGATTCTCCGATACCGACCGTTTATCTCGGTATACCGGAAAGCTTGGTCCGGTTACGGTAGGAGATTTTGAGCAAGCCGATAAGTCTCGGCTCGGTTAGAGGCAGAAAGGCTCAGTAAAACCCAGACGACTTGTTCAGAACTCTAAATGAGACCAGTTCCTCTCCAAGGATATGAATTATGAAGTCAAGTTGCCTAAACTTCAAGATTCGAATGTTTGTGGTCATTTCAGCTTTGGTTGTGAACTCCTTTCAATTAAATTTTTCTTCTTGTTTCATCTCTGCTTCTGCTTCTTGATAGTCGTTAGTGTTTTTGGGGGATTTCAATGGCCCAAGCAGCCTCTGCATCGGCTGAATCTTCATCAGCTCGTCGGTGGAAGTATGATGTGTTTCTGAGTTTCAGGGGTGAAGACGTTCGCAAGACTTTTCTCTCCCATTTATACCATGAATTGCAAAAGACGAGAAGGATTTTTGCATATAAGGATGATGAAGAGCTTCAAGTAGGGGCACCTATTTCTCCGAGTCTCTTAAAGGCAATCGAAGAATCAAGGTTGGCCATCATTGTTCTATCGCCAAACTATGCTTCTTCTCCATGGTGTTTGGAGGAACTTACGAAGATTGTTCATTGCATGGAAGACGACAACAGAATTCTGCCACTTTTTTATCATGTGGAACCAGCTGATGTACGACATCAGAAGAACAGTTACGAACTAGCATTCACTAGGCATGAAGAAAAGTCAAGGCATGGCATAGAGAAGCTGAAGCAGTGGAGAGATGCTTTAAAAACGGTGGCAAATTTCTCCGGGTGGCATACACAGAATTATAAGTAAGCATGACAAAAGTATCTTAATTAAAAAGAGTTAGATTTCTTCTATTTTGGATTTATATAAAACTTATGATCTTGTGACCCTTCTTCCTTTTAGGACGGAAAGAGAACTCGTCGAAGTCATTGTGGACTCTGTGTGCAGTAAGGTACGACCAATGGAAATTGAGTTTTCAATGTCAACCGGAGATTTTGAAGAATTTGAAGCAACAAGACAAGCCATGTCTGAGGTGATGGATGCGCTAAAAGATGATACAGTCATTGCCGTTGCGGTGTATGGAATGGGAGGGGTGGGGAAGACAACTATGGTGGAACAGGTGGGTTTACGAGCTCAAAAAAGTGGGATTTTCCAACATGTGATTATGGTTGTCATATCCCAAACGCCCAACTTGAGATATATTCAAGGCACATTGGCAGATCTGCTAGGCTTGGAATTGAAGGAGGAGACAAACATTGGAAGAGCTACTAGATTGAAGAAGGAGATAATGAGAAGACACAAGATGCTTATAGTCTTGGACGACATTTGGGAGAGAATAGATTTATCAAGCATAGGAATTCCCAGCTACGACCAGCTTCAAAATTGCAATTCCAAAGTCCTACTCACCACAAGGAGATTGAATGTTTGTCATTCCATGGGGACCCAATCAAGCATTCCTCTGAATATCTTATCAGAGGAAGATTCTTGGAACTTGTTTGCGAAGAAAGCAAGAAAACATCTTGAAAAATCAACTGAATTCTATGATGTAGCAAGGAAAGTGGCTAGCGAGTGTGCTGGTCTCCCGATCGCGTTGATAACTGTTGCGAGGGCAGTTGGAGATAAGGATCTTCAGGAATGGAAAGAAGCAGCTGAACGACTTGAGATGGCTCAACCTACTAACCTTGACGATAAGGGAGATGTGTACAAATGTATAAAGTTGAGCTATGACTACTTGCATGATACTGATGCCAAGTCATGCTTCTTGCTTTGCTGCTTATTCCCAGAAGATGATGATATCCCAATAGAAAGCTTGTTGAAGTATGGGTTAGGGAAAGGATTGTTTCGAGATGTCAACACAAACCAAACAATTCAAAAAGCTAGAGCCACAATGTACATGGTGGTCAAGTATCTTGTAGCTGCTAACTTGCTTTTGAATGGTATAGGGGATGGATACGTAAGGATGCATGATGTTATTCGAGATATGGCTATGTCAATTGCTTTGTCAGAAGATGGACACGGGTTTTTTGTAAGAACTCGTCGTGAATTAAGAGACTGGCCAATCAATGCAAATGATTGCTACTCAGCAATCTCGCTGATGGATAACAACATTAGCAAGCTTCCCAAAGAGTTGGTATGTTCAAAACTGCAGATTTTATTGCTAAATAGAAATGCTGATTTGAAAGAGATCTCAGATTCCTTGTTTCAAAGTCCGAATGCATTAAGGGTCTTAGATATTAGTCAAACTCATATTTCATCATTACCCTCATCATTCGGTCTTCTGTCCAATCTTCAAGCTCTCTATGTAGATTACTGCAACTCAAGAATTGACATATCCATACTTACAAAACTGAAGAAACTTGAGATTCTTAGTATGAGAGGATGTGATATTAAGGTATTTCCTATTAAAATAGGACATTTGACCACTTTGAGAATTTTGGACGTCACTGGTGGACGTTTTGATAGAGTTCCATCTCAAGTGATTTCAAAGTTGCATAGATTAGAAGAATTGCGCATGCAATGTCAATTTAAGGGATGGCATGGTAAAGGCGCGGGAGGCTTTTATTCTGTTCTTTTTTATAAGAATGCTGGCTATAAGAATGCTGGCTTCGATGAGTTAACTGGCTTGTCACGTTTAAACCATTTGGATGTATCCCTAGCTGGTTCAGAATGCTTGCCTAAAGCTATCGAGTTTGATCCAAATTGGGTAAGCTTTAATATATGTATCAACAGAGGATGGTTGTTCAGTAATCCCACATTGCTACGTGACTATCGTTACAATCATTCCAGAGTCGTGACTCTTGACACAAGCATCAATACATTACCGGATTGGTTTATCAATGTGGTGACAAAGAAAGCGGAGACGCTATTTTATGTTGGATCCGAGGGCTTGAATAACATTCTTGTGGAGTATGACCATGGAAGACTCCAGAGATTGAAGTATCTCCGTGTACAATACGACGAGAACCTGAAAGAGTTGATGAACACAACAGCACGACTTTCAAATGAACCTGTATTTCAGAGTTTGGAAGATTTGTATCTCTCTGACTTGCCTTGCTTGAATAAATTATGTGTAGGTGAATTACCACCTGGGTCTCTATGTAATCTGAAGATATTGGAGATCAGAGGTTGTTCTGACTTGCTGAATGTACTTTTACCAGCACAATTATTACAGAGACTACAAAGTCTGGAAAAACTAGATTGTTCGAATATAGAGAAGCTGGAATATGTGTTTGGATTTGAAGGGCTGGAGCCCGAACAAAGCATATTGACAAATTTGAGAATGATGAGATTGTATGTAGGTGAAGTTGGTGAACTAACAAGCATATGGAAAGGTCCTGCTCCATATGCAATCTTCTGTAATCTTAAGCATGTGAAAGTTGCTTGGTCGAACAAATTGAAATATCTCTTCACATTCGTTGTAGCTCAGCATCTCTTACAATTGGAAGACCTTTGGCTACATGATTGTGTTAGCTTGGACAGAGTTATTGAAGCAAGCGAGGAAACAGTTACCAACAAAACACTAATCTTTCCCGGATTGAAGAACTTACTTCTGAGAGATCTTCCACAACTGACAAGCTTCTGCACTCCAACTGGAAGTGCCACTTCAGTGGATATTGAGTGTCCTTCATTGGAACACTTGTATATGCATGACTGTCCTCAATTGTTGATCTCTGCTGCCGACTTCAACAGTAGGAACCATGTACAACTTAATTCTGAACATCTGATGTCGTCTATATACGGAAGGTATGTGTTGTGCCACAAGCTTCATTATAAGCTAGTGTGCAGTAAACAATGGTGTTCACTTAGTCAATAACTGACCAACAAAATTATGTTCACAAATCCTTTGATGTAAATTCAGAGGTGAAAAATAAAGCAACTCAACTTAAAAATAATTATCTTCCTTGTTGGATTTACATCCAAGAATGGTTGAGCATACTTTCCTCGTCAGTTATTGACCAAGTGTATATTATTGGTGGAGTAAAAATTATCTCATTGTGAGTGCCAACAACACGATGCCCCCTTTTCTTTTCTTTTTCTTTTTCCCTAACCTTGTGAATTCGTGATACGTAAATTACATATTCAGTTCTATGACATTGCCAACTCATTTTCTGTTTTATTTCAATTTGCTATCTGAAGGTGGTTGTAAGACGAACTAATCTTAGAAGTTTGGCCATTCATATGTGCACGCAACTCAAAAATGTTTTCACATCTGATGTAGCTCAGTATCTTTTGCAATTGGAAGTTCTTCGC
Source organism: Rosa rugosa (assembly GCF_958449725.1). NCBI lineage: Eukaryota > Viridiplantae > Streptophyta > Magnoliopsida > Rosales > Rosaceae > Rosa > Rosa rugosa. The sequence goes on from NC_084821.1 coordinate 11,537,695, forward strand.
CTAACAAATTGCCATAGCTTGGATTGAATTATTGAAGCAAGCAGGGAATGGTGAACAACAAAAAGATTGCCTTTCCAGAATTGCAGAGCTTACTTTTGCAAAATCTTCCACATCTGAAATGGTTCTGCAGTCCTACTGGAACTGCTACTTTATTGGTTGTTGATTGTCCTTCATTGGAACACTTGTATGTGGGTGGCTGCCCTTTGTTGTTCTCTGCTTCTGACTTCAACAGCAGCAACCATGTAGAACTCAATATGAACAGGTGGCCTGTCTCCGGGGAGAAGGTATGTGTTGCCATAAACGACATTTGTATTTTCTTTGCTTTCATTTGTCATAGTTAAACTTCATCAGTATATTTCCTACAGGCATACACATTGGCTAGTCCGGCTGCTGCATGCATAGATATCATTATTGAGACACTTTTGTATATCAATGAAATTGCTGACTTATTTCCTTCTCTTTTGTTTTCAGAGTGGCTATTAGATTGTTGAGTGGGGAGAATTAGAATGACGCACAGGGATGAAGCTAAACAATGAGAGGTTAGATGTACAATGGTCTAGAAGAAGATTAATGTGTAGTTAACTGTGTCATGCATGCTAATGCTGCAATAATCTCTTACCCTTCTTCTATGTGGATGGAGCCTGTTGATTCTGCTTATATGACTAAGGGGTGTAGGAGTGATGGTTCACAGCCATATTGGTGATCCTATGGCGCGCAGCCATTCGGCCCATGCCATCTCATCACCTCTTTTGGGGTCCTTCCCTTTTCCCCTAAGTTAATAAAGCTTCTAGCTTTGTCTAATGGTTTACGGTTTGCCAAAAACTGGCTTCAATGGCGTATTTGTTGAAACTGATGATGATGAAGCTGTAGTATCTATTGTTGATGGTGAGTTTAGCTTGATGGATTTATTGCTAATGATGTGCAGTTAGCCACTATCTTCAAACTGTTGCCTCTGCTAACTGTTGCTTCGGTGTAGATTGCAAATCATTTCAAGGGATCATTAGAAGGAATTCTCTTTTTGGTCAGCCCACGCCTCTGTCACAGCTAAAACTCAGCAATTGAACAAAAAGGCTCTTCCTTAGGCCTTACAGTTGTTCAAATGACAAAAAAAACCATTGAAATCACCATAACTAGTAACTTGATTAGGGGCTTTGCTTGGTGAGTAAGATTCATCATATCAATGTGCCCCAGTGAGGAATTGAAAACCTGAGAATGCAATTAGTAGAGGGCTGAGCAAATCAATGATAAAATGTACTTTGGAGCTTCGTTATTTTTTATTTATTTTATTTTTTTTGGTCAACTAAAATGAACTTCAACCAAAGCTGAAATGAATACAAACATTTAACTTTTAAGCATATGTAAAGGTAGGCAAGTCTCTTATAATCAGGGACTCTCAATGGAAACGTAGACTCTTCTTCCCATACAGGAGTCCAATCGTCCTCTTTTTTCTTAGTTTTCTTCATTACCTCATCAGCTCGAACTCCTGCTACGCCGACCTGCATTAAATACTACCATTAAGAAGTGTATACCACCACATTTTCTGATCAAATACTTAAGGCCAGAATTCGGTGATGGTGGTATTGGAATCGTGGTCCGAGATGAGGATGGCATTTGTATTGCAGCTATGGCACATTATTTCCCTCATGTTATCTCTGCTACTCATATGGAGGCGGAGGCTTGTAGGGCTGGAGTTCTTTTGGCAATTCACCAATATTGGGATGCCTTCGACCTTGAGAGTGATTGCTCACTCGTGGTGGCTGCGTTATAATAAAATGTGGATGATCGATCTGACATAGGGCATATTATCGATGATTGTAAGTCATATTTGACATCTTTTCGCTCTATTTAGATTAGGCATATTTTCCGTGAAGCAAATGGTGTAGCCCATAGATTGGCTCATCTTGCTAGTCTTAATTATCTAGATGATATTTGGTTAGAGGAGTCTCCTGTAATTATCCAGGATGTACTCTACGAGGATTTGTGTACTAGTGGTAGAGGTCAAGGTGTTATGTCCCTCTTTGTACAATTCTAATTTTAATATAATAAGTCAGGCGTGGGGATGAGCCTCCTAACTTGGTTGGATTCCAAACCCATTTTCATAATAATAATAATAACACACTCAAAAATTTTACTTATTTACACTTTCGTCAAACTCGTTGGTGGCCACATGGCAAATTTGGAGAAAAAATGAAAATAATTTCATTATTTTTTTTCTTTTCTGAAAGATAATTTTTTTTTTTTTGAAATATAATTGATTATTTCATCAACACGCAAATCTATCTTCCAGCTAAAAGAATTAATAATAATAATAATAAACCCCTCACGACCAAAGCTGGACCGCTGGAGTTTTGAGTTTCAGTGTTTCACCAAATACACCCTTTGCGGATATTACAGCTTGAGCCACACCACAATGGCACAATCTTTAGTGAATACTGAATTGTAAGTTTGTAGCAGTTGGACGGTACCCTGTAAGAGGTAATGATATTGCTGCTATAGGCTCACCAAAATGGCTACACCCCTAGTCACGGAGGTAAACCACCAGCTCCATCGACATTTAACTGTAAAACCCGCTGATCAGCCAGTCCAGGCAGCATGCATAGAGGGGGAAAACAGCACTGCAGCAGCAGCATCCATATTGGTAACTGCACAGTAATCTTCTTCTGGATTAGATCACTTTCTATTGTCTCTTCCCTGCGCGTCATTCTAAATCCCACAACCTAATAACAAATTTGAAATTTAAAGGAGAGGTAAATAAGTCGGCAATCATTAGTGTAAATGTGAACTCAAGCAGCAACAGGACTAGCCAATGTGCACTATAAAATGTCTTTGAGAACATACTTATCAGTCTATGGATAAAAAGAAAAAATGAAAGCAAAGAAAAGGACAAATGAAATTTAAGGCACAGCACACACCTTCTGCACAGAGACGACATATGTTGTTCATCATTCAGTTTTACATGGTTCCTGCTTTTGAAGTCAAAAGCACAGATTATCAACTGGGGGCAGTCACGCACATACAAGTGTTCCAATGAAGGGAATTCAATATCTACTGAAATAGGACTGCAAAAACTTTTCAGCTGTGGAAGATGTTTCAAAATAAAGTTCTTCAATTCTGGAAAGACGATCATTTCCTCATCACTTGCTTCAACAATTCTGTCTAAGCTACTGCAACTTTGTAGCCACAGGTCTTCCAAATGCAAAAGACATTGAGCAACATTGGATGTGAAGAGGTATTTCAGTTTAGTGTAGTAGTCAACTGTCAAACTTCGAAGATTATGGAAGACTGCATGTGGAGCAGGACCTTTCCATATGCGTAACACCTTATGTTGATTGTACAATCTCATCTTTCTCAATTTCGTCAAGATAATCTGTTCTGGCTTCAGCCCTTCAAATCCAAACACATATTTCATTTGCCTCAAATCATGACAAATTATTTGTTCCATATTTTGCAGTATTCGCAGTAAATTTGATGGTAAAAGTTCATCGACCAAGTCACGACACTGTCTGATGTCCAATACCTTCAGCTTCCGTAGAGACCCAAGTGGTAATTCACCAACACATAACTTCTTCAGGCAACCCATGTCCTTGAGATGCAATTCTTCCAAATTCTCAAACACAGGTTCATTTGAGACCCGTGTAGTTAGGTTCAACAACTCTTTCAAGTTGTCATTGGAATGTACAGCGAGCCGCTTCAGTCTGTGTAGTCTTCCATGGTCATGTTCTACAACAATGCTATTTAAGCCCTTGCACTCGAAATAAAATAGCGTCTCTGCTTTCTTTGTCACTACGTTGATAAACCAATCCGGTAATGTATTGATGGTTGTGTCAAGGCTCAGAGTTCTTGAATGATGATGCGAATGGTCACGTTGCAGAGAGGATATTCCCCTAAACGAGTTTTTGTTGATACATATATCGAAGCTTACCCAATTTGGATCGAACTCAACGGTTTTAGGCAAGCACTCTGGACCAAATATGGACACCTCCAAAATGTTTAGATGCGACAAGTCAGTTAACTCTTCAAAGCCAGCATTTTTACCAAAAAAGAAAGAATATAAGCCTCCCTCAACTTTACTGCCCCAATCCCCAAATTTACACTTCATGTACAGTTCTTCTAATCTGTGCAACCTCGAAATCACTTGAGATGGAACTGTATCAATGTCTCCAATATTAGTGAGGTCCAACATCCTCAAATTGGTCAGTTGTCCTATTTCTCTTGGAAATTCCTTAATATCACATCCTCTTATACTAAGAATCTCAAGTTTTTTCAGGCTTTTAAGCATGGATATGTCAATCATTGACTCACAATAATCTAAGTACAGAGCTTGGAGGTTGGTTATGAGATTGAATGATGGGGATCTTAACAAAATATTGGTGCGGCTAAGATCTAAGACTTTTAATTCCTTGGGACTCTGAAAAAAAGTGTCTGGGATATTTTTCAAACCAATGTTTCTCTGTAACAATAAAATTTGGAGTTTTGAACATACCAACTCATTAGGCAGCTTGGAAATGTTGTTCTCCATTAATGAGATTGCCGAGTATCCCTCATGTGCATCCATTGGCCATTCTTTCAATTCACAACGAGTTTTTACCAAAAACCCATAGCCATCTTCAGATAATGCAATTGACATGGCCATATCTCGAATGACATCATGCATCCTTACACATCCATCCTCTTTACCGTCCAAAAGCAAACAAGAAGCTTTAAGGTATTTAGTCACTAAATTTGCTTTGACTCTGGCATCTTCTATTGTGCTGTTGACATCTCGAAACAGTCCTTTTCCAAACCCATACTTCATCAAGTCTTCTAATAGGATATCATCATCTTCTGGGAATAGGCAGCACAGCAAGAAGCATGACTTGGCATCAATACTGTCCAAGTAATCATAACTTAACTTTATACATGTAAACACATCTCCATCATCATCGAGGCTAGCACGTTGAGACATTTCCAGCTTTCGAGCTGCTTCTTTCCATTCCTCAAAATCTTTGTCTCCAAGTGCCCTCGCAACTGCTCTCAGTGCAATAGGGAGACCAGCACACTCGCTGGCTACCTTCCTCGCTACATCATAGAATTCAGTTGATTTTTCGATAGACTTTCTTGCTTTCTTCACAAACAAGTTCCAAGAATCTTCTTCTGATAAGATATTGAGAGGAATGCTTGGTTGTGTTTCCATAGAATGACAAACATTCAATCTCCTTGTGGTGAGTAGGACTTTTGAATTGCATTTCTGAAGCTTGTCGTAACTGGGGATCCCTATGCTTGACAAGTCTATTCTCTCCCAAATGTCATCCAAGATTATAAGGATCTTATTTCTTCTCATTATCTCCTTCTTCAGTCTATTGGCTCTTCCAATGTCTGTCTCCTCCTTCAATTCAAGGCCCAGCAGATCTGCCAATGCGCCTTGGATATTTCTCAAGTTGGGCCTTTGGGATATAACAACCATAATCACATGATGGAAAATCCCACTATTTTGAGCTTGTACACCGACATATTCTACCATAGTTGTCTTCCCAACACCTCCCATTCCGTACACCGCAATGGCAGTGACCTTATCATCTTTTAGTGCCTTCCAGACCTCATCCATGGCTTGCCTTGTTGCTTCAAATGCTTCAAAATCTCCAGTGGACTTTGAGAACTCCATTTCAATTGGTCGTACCTTAGTGCACACATAATCTGCAATGGCTTCAACAAGTTCTCTTTCTGTCCTACAAGGAAGAAGGATTTATCAGATAAGATAATAATAGATCCAATACCGAAGTATAACTTTGTTAGTTAGGAAATTATTGTCATACTTACTGATATCTCTGCGTATGCCATCCAGATAAATTAGCCACTTTTTTTAAAGCATCTCTCCACTGCTTCACCTTCTCTGTGTCATGCCTTGACTTTTCTTCATGCTTAGTGAAGGCTACTTCAAAACTATTTTTTTGATGTCGTACATCAGCTGGTTCCACATGATAAAAAAGTGGCAGAATTCTCCTGGTGTCTTCCATGCAATGAATAATTTTTGTAAGTTCCTCCAAACACCATGGAGAAGAAGCATAGTTTGGCGACAGAACAATAATAGCAAACCTCGATTCATCAATTGCTTTTAGGAGACTTGGAGAAATAGGCTCCCCGACTTCAAGCTCTTCATCATCCTTGAATGTATTAATCCTTCTGATGATTTGCAATTCATGGTATAAATAAGAGAGAAAATTGTTCCGAATGTCTTCACCCCTAAAACTCAAAAACACATCATACTTCCACTTGAGAGCCGTTGACTTGGCTGAAGGAAAAGATTCAGAGGCTCTTTGGCTGCTCGAGGCCATTGATAATTACTGAAAAGAAATAGAACAGGCAAGAAAGCAACAACCAGAAACTGAGCAGAAACTAGAGAAAGAACCCCAGAAGAAGAAAGGTAGTGGGAACAGATCACCAAAGAGATAAAGCTGGTTGCAGAAACTAGGAAGGGGAATAATAGAACAACTTTGGGTAATTTAGGAGACGAGACTTTTGGAGATGCTGAATTAGCTAACGCAGCCAAAGTTTTGTGTGACTTTAGCAAATCAGCTCCTTCCTTGATTGTTTTAGCTCCAAACTGGGTGCTTCTTTGATTTCCTCGATCAGTCAGCCAAATATTACATATATCGATCTCCACTTGCTGCAATAAAATAGTAGAGATGGGATAAAATATTACACATGTTCATTAATCTGTTTAGTTCATACTAGAAAAAGGTCCCGCGCGATGCTGCGGTTTGTTTGCTTACTAAAGTTTTATACAATTATTGTACATTTATATATTTCAAAAGCTGTTGTTTTTACCAGGTTTGTATATATATTACAAAAGTGAAAACTCTAAGTAGAAGTGTCTGATCTCATATGCTTTCCCTTGAATGAGTCATGGTGCCACAGTTGCATAGTGTGCTTGTTTTACAAATCTTTGAATAGCATTATTCTATATAAACAAAGGAAGTCATGGAATGAATAAATCTTGGAGCACAGACTTTTAAAACAGTAGCAGAGTTATACACATCTATTAATCATATCACATCGTAAAGTCAGGGATATAAAAGCTAAAGAGGTTGAGGAACAGGACAGAAAAAGATGCACTCTTCTGCTTAGGAATGAACGTATTCTTCAGTATGTGTGAAATGAGGAAATGCATAAACAAAAGTTTTCAGCTTCTCTTTCCTTAAAACTTTTGCTCCAAATCTTCAAATGAGAGATAAAAATGCTGTTTGTTGATAAAAACCACTCCTTATCATAGATTCACACTTCACAGTAATATCTTTCATGTAGTATGGTTTTCTGAAAATCGCAAGTAGCTATAAGACAGAAAAAAAATTGATAAGAAACTCTGCATATGTGCTTCATAAGTAGTAATGTTGGATCCAGTAAGCTTATTTCATAAGAAATCTGTTTCAAAGGAAAGATGCATTTAGTATCCTATTATTCTTAAGTTGGTTTGGTCTAGTAAAAAGGACATTGTGATGGAGTTGCTGACTGCATCATATTGTTTGAATCTATCAGGCCATGTTGGATCCAAATCCAGTCTGCAGACCATCAGCTATAGAGTTGGTTGAAAATTCAATTTTCCACAGGGTGATAAAAAATGCATGGGTCTAGGACAACCACAATTGTGAATTGTCCCTTATACCTTACTGGCTCTAGCACTATTGTGATACATAGGCTAAGTTTACTCTTGCATCTTACTGTTCCACATGGAAGTTTAGGAACTTCTATCAAAACTCTATAAGATTCTCTGATTGTAAATGAAAAGTGAAAGCTATAAGTAATCCATATTTACAAAAAGATAAGTAATAAAAAGTATACACTATTGGTTCTACTAATTGAAGTACAAAATCCATAATTACAAAAACTCGATCAACCTTTTCATTGAGTAAATTCTTTCTTACAGTAGATATATTGACGATGATATTCCAGAATTATAAAAAAACCAAAAGTTGCGAGAATGTATCTGAAAATATACCTGCAGTAGTTCCTTGTCAACAACCTCCTTTGCCCGGCCGGGCAGTTCTTTTCTTGCCTGTATCAACTTTCTCCTCTTTTTTTTTTCACCTCTCACCTGCACCATTCAAAATCCTGAACTATATAAACAACCTTGACCAAAAAAAAAAAATTAGGTTGCTCTAGAAGCTCATTAATCCATTAAATGAGGTTGTCCTTATTGTCTCAACCTATTTTTCATCAAGTAGAGCTTAGATTGCTCCATTTTCAATTTTTCAATTTGTTAGTCTGTCACCAAACAATGACAGACAAAAATTTCATCAGTACACCATACAAACGGAACATGATCATTTTTTTCTATCATTTTTCTGTTATTAATGGAATATAAATGGTATACATATGTATGTATACACAATGGCAGCTTGTCTTCTCTTTGTACCTGTATCCGAAACGGTTCAAGAATCTGATAACACACTGTTCCGAAGATCTGCACAATGAAAGAGAAGTACTTAGAGAATTTGATGTTACCATAACTGTGCAAACTATAACATCAATATATTGGATTGTTGGACGTGTAGTCCCTAAACAATCAAAAGAATTAAAATTAAATTCTCAACTGTTTAACAAAAAGAAGCCAAACAACCAAAGCAACTTGAAACAATATAGAAAAAATAATAATGAATGCAAACAGAACCAGTAACTGATCTAAAACTTTAGTGCTAAAAAGGATAATGCCTAAAATAATCAATCCACAAACAGAAAACAGAAAGGTCTAAATCTAATCAGTCACAACAATTACAATAATGCACAGCCTTCACCATTTTTCACTATCTCCTCTCTGGCTCTTAAATTGTAGTTGGGGTTTGACCAAAAGACAAATAAATTGAAGAGAATGGGTCTCACCAGTAGAGTTTTTGCATGTAAACTCTGCATTTCTTTTATCGAGCAGTAGTTACCAGTTGGCTTTTGCTATAACTGATGATTATCGAATAAATAAGCCAACAAAAAATTCAAACTGACCAAATTCAATTCACATATATAACTCTGACTCATTAAAATATTTAGTTTTCTGTTTCAAATCAAATAAATAAGAACGTTATATAGTTGAAGAAAAATCTAAGGTCATAGACCCACAGATTCTTCATGTGAGGCTGATGGAGCTAATGACAGATAACGTTCACACAGCTTAGAATAATTAACCGCGTATAGTATGAGCTTTGGGGGGATAGATTATATTCATTGATTATAGTAATAACAGTTTCTAAGGAATCTTGGAATTTTAGTCTCATGCTAGCCAACATGACTGAAATTCTCAGCACTACTATTTCAGTGATGACACTGAATATAGTAGACCAATATCTATACCTGTGAATTTAGAAGAAAAATAAGTTCATTCCTTCATTCTGAAGATAACTTGAAAATCAATGAAATTAAGGCTTATTCTAAATTTTATTTTATTCAAACCATTAACAATTTCCCAAAACAATAAAACGATCAAATCTGATCTGATTTTCATAACAAAGGTTAATTCAATTTAAGAAACAATTCGGAGGGTGTTACACTATTATACAAAAAGATCAAATTCAGAAAACAAATTGTGTCTGAAGAAGTCAAATAAGTACAGTAGCCAAAAGAGAAATTAAATGTTACAGGAACATACAATAAATTATCAATTTTGGTTAAGAAAATTTGATAACTAATTTCAAGCTGTATACAGAACAATCCTCCAAATTCCAATCATTTTTTCTCATTCAAAGTATTTGTTTATTGATTTACTGAGCTTATTTAAACTTGACTTCAGTTAAAACAAAAGATGCAAAGCATATCAAACATCCAACTCGATCAAACAAAAAATACAAAAGAAAACGATTCATAAAGCTTACCAAGTAACAGCTGAAGTCGAAGTTGTTGTCCAAGTTCTCTATATGCTAATATGTAACGCTGCAAAAGCAACACTTTAAATAAGCACTCACTCTCCCTCCTATTGTTCCCAAATGCTCAGCTCCCAACATTGCACACAACAGAGAAGTTAAGAAATTCAATGCTAACACTTTAACATATATATTTTCAAATACATTGACAAAGCATTCATTTAATCACAATTAATTAAACATCAAAAACTGCAGATTTGATAGAAGATAACACTGATATACAGAAATTTGAGATTCATATATCTGCTATTGAATTACATATTCAAACTCCTTTCAGACTTTCTTGTCCTTTATTTCTGGTGGAGGTAACAAAAATATTGAAGACTCTAGCAGCCAAACTAGTCGAATTAAAGAACCAATCTAATAAACAAAGAAGAGCTCCCAAGTATTGTGCCAGTTCTTCTAATAAACAAAGATGACCCTGTGTACCCACCTCCCACAATACCAATCCCACAGCAGCCATTTTAACCAGCCATATTTGCAGAAAAAAAATTCTTAGGACCTCTAACCATAACCCAAAGCAGAGAAAAACAAAGGGAATTATCTTTTCAGCAGAGAATATCTAACTTGAACTCATCGAAATATGACAGAAACACTAATCTTATTCTACCAATCTTTTCAGCAGAGACCTTTGATCAATTCCATACAATAATCTAATAGACAATTATAACAGTTAATTACAAACATATTGGTATAAAAAAAAAATTGGCCCAAACCTACCTTCAAACCTCTGAACCTAGAAATGAAGGAAGTAATAGCTGCTTATTATTCTTAAGAATCAACCTCTTTTCTTTGTCTCCAGTCCAAATCCCCGCCCCTTCAATTAGAGTCCAAATCCGGAACTGGACAATTAACTCTTCTCCTTCCAACACGATCACTAAACTTCAAATTCCCCGCAGCAAACCCAGACTCAGACTTCTTCTTTCTAAATTACCGTCTATCAACCGATATCCTGTCTTCACAGTTTCTCTCTATCTCTATATCTCTTCTCAAACAAATCCAGATCGATCACTCCTTTTTTCCTTTCACATTCTCTACCTCTCTCTCTCTCTCTCTCTCTCTCTACACCAAAACAAATAGAACTCTCAGAAGCAGCGAGCATCTTGCAATTGAAATTGAAACAAAAACGAAGGGCAAAGCCGTCATTTTTTACTGTTAAATGAACGGTTGAATGTAGGGGTGGGCGCGGTGCGGTTCAGTTCGGTTTGAAGCCCAAACCGCAACCAAACCGATTGGCCAATATATCAAACCACAACCGCATTACAAAAGGGCTAAACCGATTATTTCGGTTACACCATTTTTTGGTGCGGTGCAGGTCGGTTTCAGTTTGGAGCGATTTATTAATTTCAACTAGAAAGAGATGGCCAAAATCAGGCTTATTTTTACCTAACAATTTCAATAAGGCATAAATAAATTTTGAATGCATTTAGAGTCCACACAAATCGGCAAATGTCACCCAAATATCAAGCAACTTGCAGAAAGACCATAACAACTTATTACACACACACACACACACACACACACTATATATATATATATATATATATATATATATATATATATATATATATATATCAATTATCAAGCAAACATAGCAATTTATTACAAACTGAAAACCTAATTAAAAATGGATTTCTTATATATTGAAAACCAACATTTCCATCAATAGAGAAATAATAAATAAATAAAATGTAATTAAAATAAATTCGGTGTGGGTCGGTTTAAATCGGGCGGTTTATGACCCGAAACCGCAACCGAACCGCTTTTATATGGTTCGGTGCGGTGTGATCATAAAACGACACCGTTTTAGTTAGGTGCAGTTTCCGAACCGTTTTTTCAGTGGGGTTCGAGTCGGTAACCGCATTTTCGGTACAAAATGCCCACCTCTAGTTGAATGAACTTTAGATGCATGTATAGGGAGAACTCCACAGATGGTCACTCAACTATGACTCATTCGACACTTTAGTTACTCAAGTTTCAAATATATCACTTCGGTCACTCAAGTATTACACTGTCATTCATAAAAGTCACCCAAGGGGCATTTTTTCTCACAACAAAGTGACTTTTGTGAATGACAGTGTAATACTTGAGTGACCAAAGTTATATATTTGAAACTTGAGTGACCAAAGTGTCGAATGAGTCATAGTTGAGTGACCAATTTGACTATTCTCCCTGCATGTATAATTGTAAACATAAGTATTAATGATCAATCACATCACTTATTCATTTGTTATATCCTTTTCTAGAATCTTGACTAATAGCATTGACCTAATTATACTACTAGAATAATGTCATCCGACATCGCTTTCTAGCCGATGTAAAATAAAAAGTTGACCGATGTTTCAGTTGGTGTAGAGAAAGATCACAGAAAAAACATACATCGGTTATCAGCCTATGTCCTCAACAAAAATAAACATCGGTTTACCATCCTTTATCAATGTAAAGACATTAAAATGATAACAAATTTGTATGTTTGGCTATTGTCAAACCTTCATTTTTTAGCATTTAAAGCTTAATGAAGTCTAGTTTCAACAACATATCTTGTTGAGAATATATACATCCCACATGGGAAAAATGAGACCTCGCCTATGAGTTTATAAGGGTTTGGGCCACTTCATCCATTGTCAATTAGAACCCCATATTACTTTATCATGGTATCAGAGCAGGTTACCCACGTGTGCATGCCTCACGGTCACACGGGCTCCACGTCACCCAAAATTGTCCACGTGTATGGCTTGAAAATTCACTACATGTGCGAGGGGTGTGTTGAGAATATATACATCCCACATGGGAAAAATGGGACCTTGCCTATAGATTTATAAGGGTTTGGGCCACTCCATCCATTGCCAATTGGTTTTGGATGTGAACCCCAGATTACTTTATCATATCTAATGCATATTAACATCGTTGCTCATTCGATCCTGTTTTACGCACTGGTACCTATTAACTTTTGCTTGTTGTTCATGAACTTGCCGTGTATTTGCCATATATCCCACTATTTTGTATTCAATCTACATGCTTTAATATTGGATGAACCAATATAATTACATAAGTTAACATCTTAAGGAAGAACAACGTTTATAGCTTTTTGTAACATCGGTTTTTTGGTTGGAATCGATGTCCATTCTTATATAGACATCGATCTCTATATTATAAATCGATGTGTACTGGTTTATGGTGCATCGATTTTAAACTAACTTTTTGGTATCCACTAGTTAATAAGACATCAATTTTTGTTTTAAAGCTAATGTATTATCTAGTGAGGTGCAAGAGAGAAGGATAAGAGAGATAGGTAATGGTTGGAGGCGGAGATGGAGGAGGAAGAGGGTCAGTGCTGGTCGAAGGCTAAGAAGGATGAGGAGGAGGGTTGGGTACTAGCCGGAGACGGAGGAGGGTGAAAACAAGTTGTGCTTGGTTAGGGTTTGTGGTATGAATGCAACTGTGGGAATGAAAATTATTGTTCCTTGCTTGTATTGTTTCAAGTTGAACTTAACCATTCTGCATTTTTGTGATTCCCGCAAAAATTTTAACAAAAGTTTAGACACCAGCTAATTTACCAATGTCAATTATACACATACAAATTGGTAATTTCATGAACCGATGTTAGCACATGTTTTTACATCCCATGTCATCCTGACCAATTTAATTGAGGCGATGTTTAATAACAATATTCTAATAGTGTTATTTTTAGAGGTCTTTGTTGAACTTGTAAAAGGATTATGTTTCTATTTAATCGTAATGCATGCGTATACAAATATGTCAACCAACTATTGTTGATGAGAATTTAGACCTCAGGCCTCATTTGTTTCGCGGAAATGAAAGTACAAGAAATCAATTCCTTGCTCTTTCCAAGGGCATGGGAAATTGCAATTCCCATCAATTTTCCTTTACAGTGTTTGGGAAGGCGAGGAATATGGTGATATATTTTTGTAATAAATGTAGGAAACTGGGAGGGAAAGTGAATCCTAAGGTGGGTGGGGGGAACCATTTCCCCCCTATTTTCCATTCTTTTGTCATCCCAAACATAGGAAATGAATGACTATCCTTTCCCAAAACCCTGATTCCGCGAACCAAACATGGCCTCGTTGTACATTTGTACTAATGTACTATATTATTGTTTACACCCAGTTATTCAACCTCCAACTCATTAAATCATTGCCGTTGGATGAACAATTGGCGATATTATTGTCAACTGATACATCTATTAGTTGATAATAACAATATTATGTTGAGAACTTATTGGCTATTAATCATGTCATATATGGTTGATTTGATGCTTAAGATTTAAAGTTTGGGTTCTTGACCAAAAGCATCAAAATGAGTTAAAATTATCTCATTTACCCCAGCAACAGATTTTTATCCTCAGTTACCCAATTTAATGTAAAAAGACAACTTTACCCTCAGCCTAATTAAACAATTACATCATCTCTCTCTCTATCTCTCTCTCTCTTTTTTTTTTCTCTCTCTCTCTCTCTCTCATGGCCACGTTGACGATCAGAGCAATTCGCTTTCTCAACCGATATCTTCTCCTCCTCGTCAGATTTCTTTGCAATTTCAACTGCCTCCAACTCTTCTCCTCCTTGACTATGCTGAACCGATTTGATGACTTCCTCGACTAGAAGAACAGGTTTACCTCCGAATCGATCAACCTCTTTCATTTTTTCAGCGAATTCAACCCTCTCTGGCTCTGATAAACCTCTTCGACTCTCAATCTCTCTTCGACCTGCATCTCCCTCCAAATCTACAGAAAACAGTGGTGTTCGTCGACGGCGAGGGGCTGGCCGAGTTCTATGAATGGAGGTAAACTTTTCTTTTGGGATGTTTGAGTTTGGCGGGGTTGCTATGGAATCGATCAAATTATTATGACTGGCAAGGTTTCAGTTTGAGAATCATTCATTTCAAGTATTGAGTTTCTAATCTAGTTGGTCAACTCTTGGATCAGAATTGGAACATCTACTAGTGTTGTTGGAGACATCGTAGTCCTTAAAGGGGTACATACAAGGTTTGAGAAAATTTTCTCCAATGTCGTATCTGTAATGGAATTGTCATGAGGTTTTGTCAGACGGTTGGAGATGTTTCTACTTGGGGGTAGTGAAGTAGTTATAAGAGAGAGTTTTCCCTAACTGATTAAGAAAGCTATTTTATTTTGGACTGATCAAATTCGAGTCTAGTATCTGATAATCCAGATTGTGGTGCTCTCGGTAGTCAGAATTACCTGAGTATATGAATTAAGATTAACATTTGGGGGCAATAGAGATCAACGAGAACGACATGGATTCAGCTAGATTTCATATCTATGACTATTAAAGAAGTGTAGCCTCGGCTAAGAACAATTTGAGTGTGATGCATCTTCTTCCGGATATGTTCGCTGAGCTGGAGTAGAGTTAGTAGTTATAATTCTTGCTTGCACTAGATTTCTGAGGACGTGGTGCATGACATGGTAGTTAAGTGAGTACCAACTTGTGAGAATTATTAGCAGCTTTGATCGGAGGCATTGGTAAATAGTAAATTTCTTGTGACACATTTGATTTAGAAAAGTTTTCCATATTATCGTACTTATAAAAGTTTTTGAGGAAGCTGTTATATGTGTGGCCAGTAAGGTAGCTATCAGATGAGTTTTCTTAGTCGACTCAAAATGTCATCTCAAGGCTGGATCAATGATTTTTAGGCAAGTATCAGAGTAGCGCAGCGGAAGTGTAGTGGCCCCATGACCTACATGATTAAGAACTTATAGGTTCGTTCTAGGCTGACCTTTATTATGCTTGACAACTAAGGGACTTTTACGTAAATGACATTCGATTTGAAATTTAAGCACAAACAACTCAGGGAGGAAGTGTTGTTTTGTGGTAGCTAAGGAAGTTATTTGTCCTGGAATTGCCGATTAGCAATGACTCTCTTGTGTTTATCATAATGTTGTTGGTGACCGGATTGAATCTTCACCGAACGATTTTTATGAAAAGTTACGAATGCTATATTTTTTTTTAATAGGGTGGTTTGTGACGTCAATATCAGGTGTCGTCTGAGCTAACCATTGAAATGAATTTTTCTCTTACACTGGAATTCATGTGCTTGCAAGTTTATGGTGCAACATGGTTAAGCTAGTCAAGTGATTTGACTTTGGACATTGATAATTTTGGATTATAAGCATGTCTTCATTGCTTTTGTAGTGGGGGATCATAAGAGTTTCTATTGGTTGTTGATTTGAGGTTACGAAAAGGAAAGCTTAATCTAAGGAATAGTTGATAAGTCTTGAGATTGTGGTATTTTGAATCAATTAGCGTGCTTTTTATTTTCTAACCGGCTTGAAATTTCGAGGACGAAATTTTTATAAGGAGGGGAGGATGTAACGTCCCGTATCTTAATTTACCCGTTTACTAGTCATTTGGACAGTAAATGATAACTATTTTCACTTTTTACTTTGTTTCGATACTTTTAGTGACCCTAAAAGTTGACTTTTTGTTCGGGTCAAAATTTGAGAAAATTTCCTTCATGAAAGTCGTAAAGGACGTTAAACCGAGTCCGTGGACATGTGGTACACTTAAATCAGAGTTCGTATGCGAAAGTTATGAGCGAAAGATTAAAATTACTGTTCATGGTACTGTTCATGGTAACTTTCTATATATATATGGAAAGTTACTGTGGTAGGTTTCCATTTTCGGAAACCTACCCCCCGAAATTACTCTCTCCTTCCCTCTCTCCCCCGTGTCGGCCCTCTTCCCTTTTCCCCTCGATTCACCGCCGTCCGGCCATCAACCGGTGGGAAACTGGTCACCACGTGATCGCCTCTTCCTCCTCTAGACGCTAGTGCCCTTGGGTTTCGGCGATTTGGCCGGAAAACCCCGAACCGAAGCAAGGAACCTCACGGGGGCAGTTTGAGTTTTTTCGGCGATTCCGCCATTTCCGGCCGTTTCCGACCACCATATTGGGTCAGTAGAGGCGCCCCGAGCCGGTGATCATTTCCCCTAAGGCCTTTGACTCCGATTTGCAACGTGGAAGGAGAATCAAGGAAAACCCAATTCTACGGTTTTGAATTTTCTGGAAATTTTTCACCGGCCGAATTGGAGCTCTTCAAGGGTGGCGTACCGAGCGATTGCTCTACGAAGGAATTCGTATGCGTGATCACCTGAATAGTACTGTGAGTGGACTTTTATTTTTAAAGAATGATGCATGCATTTATTTTTCCCGAAATAATAATTTATTTATCATTTTATTATCGAGCATAATATTTTGCCTTGGATTATAATTTTGGCATTGTTTTTCCATATGAATTTCAGATACGAATCTATTATGCTCAGATTTGGATTTTATGATTTGTTTTCGGAATATGATTAAATTTTCGGAGATTAATTATAATTTATTTTCAATTATGATTCGGGAATGGATTTTGAGCCTTTGATAAGTATCTCCGATATATGGCTTTTATTTGAAATCATGATTTAAGTGATTTTCGACGAATTACTTTCCGAGGTGATTTCCGGAATTTATTAATATATTTTATTCGTCGATATTGAGATTTTTTGGAATATTTTTCGAAAATGGGATTTTCGATTGAATTATTTTATCGATTATTTCTCGCCTAATGGTTTATGAATTCTAGAATATTTTGGCGTACGGGGCCACGTCATTGGAGTATATATTTTCTTGAGATTTTCCGAGTCTGGATGGGATTCATACTCGTGTTTTGTTGCGAGGTTGGGGAAGCCTTCCTGATTTACTGGTTTTCGATTGTTTTTCCTCACCATACTCGGGTCATTCGATTAGGTCTCCTCCTCACTTACTTTGTGTTTGTGAGTGGCAGTTGAGGTAGCTTATTCTCCTCCTCACTTACTTTGTGTTTGTGAGTGGTAGTCGAGGTTATTAGTTCTCCTCCTCACACAATCTATGTGTGGGTGGCAGTCGAGGTTAGGGATTCCTTTACCCGTATGGTGAAATCTCTTCCCCATATCCTTTTATTTGTTACTTGACTAGCGGGGCTAGTCTGATTCTCTTAGCCAGCGGGGACTGATATGTTTTCACGAGACTCTGAGTTTTAAAGACATACGTTTTATAAACGTTGCATGCATTGAAGTTTTATGAATTTAAATTCGTGGGGAAGTAATACAACTTCTTTTCTTTAAATTATTTATTTAATCGTTTATTTTTGTCCACTCACTCTAACGTGTTTTTCAATTACTTTCCCCTGGGCCCTTCGGTTTCAAATGCCCAGTTTGCAGGCGAAATTAGTTGAGGTCGGGCGTACATTGGAGTTGAGGCATAGTCAACAGCATGGCTTCCGCATTCTTATTTGATTTAGGTTTTCCTTGATTACCCTTGCTGTTAGAATTGCTCTGATTACCTAAGGAAATTAATGTTATTTAAGTTGTGATTTGTGTTATGTGATTTCTGGTTGATGTTGATTTGGGGAGCAGAGTGGCTCCAGGAGAATAAGGTTGGGGGATTTAGAAGTGTACATATGTTTTCTACAGGTTTTGGGTAGTCCATTTTAGGGGAAGTTCTGCCAAATTTTTGGTAGAATTTCTTCTAAGGTGAGCCCCGCAGGACCACTTCGGATTTTGGGGTGAAATCTGGGGTGGGTCCTGTCAGGCGAGATGGTGAGGAAGATCGAGACGTTTTTGTTGACGCCGAAGATCAGGCCTCGTCTCCTCTATCTCATCGGTGGAGTTGGAGGATAGAATCGTTTGGATGAAAGGAGGGCGAAGTAAAACTGAAACGCATTTGTGGAGTTGTTGATTTTTTTATTTTTTTTTTGTAAAATAAGGGCAGATGCCCAGAAAGAAAGAAAAACCTAAAGAAAAAAGGAAAAAAATTGGGAGGCAATAGATGTTTTAAATTGATGTAATCTCCTTATTTTTTTCCTTAATCAAAATTTTATTTGTCTAATTTTAAGGAGATTAGTTTCCATTCTAGTGATCGAAAGGTTTATTGGGAGGCAATACAGGTCTATTAGGGGGTAATAGACGTCTATTGGAGGGCAATAGACATTTTGAATTGATGTAATCTCCTCGTTTTTTTTTCTTTAATCAAAATTTTATTTGTCTAATTTTATGAATATTAGTTTCCATTCTGGAGACCGAAAGTTCTATTGGGGGGGGGGGGGGGGCAATAGAGGTCTATTTAGGGGCAATAACCTTTCCGGCAACCTATGAGATCTCCGACGACCTCTTTGGGGACCTCCGGCGAGGTTTTCAGAGAAGTCCTATGGGCGCGGCGGGTGATTGGAATCCTACAACAGAATTCCGGCGAAAGTTGGCTGGAATCTGGCCACCGATGACGGGAATCCGGCGAAGTCTCCAATGATCTCTCTCTCTCTCTCTCTCTCTCTCTCTCTCTATGTAACAAAGGGGTGAGGGTAAAATTGTCTCAAAAAAAAAAAAAACAAAAAAAAAATTTATGGAGTATTAAGGAAGACCTCTTTAGAGTGTTTTGGGTAAGGGGGAATTAAAAAACTTAATGACGTAAGTGGGGCAAAAATCCCTAGAATTAGGGTAAATTGACAAAAACCCTTAAAAGTTTTATCACTATTAGAAGCATATGCCAATTAGAAGTTTATGAAAAGCTAGGTACGTGAACTAACAAGCATATGGAAAAGGTCCTGCTTCATATGCAATCTTCTGTAATCTTAAGCATATGAAAGTTGATGGGCCGAACAAATTGAAATATCTCTTCACATTTGTTGTAGCTCAGCATCTCTTACAATTGGAAGACCTTTGACTACATGATTGTTTTAGCTTGGACACAAGCGAGGAAACATTAACCAAGAAAACTCTAATCTTTCCTGAATTGAAGGACTTACTTCTGACAGATTTTCCACAACTGATAAGCTTACATTTGTTGTAGCTCAGCATCTCTTACAATTGGAAGACCTTTTGCTACATGATTGTTTTAGCTTGGACACAAGCGAGGAAACAGTTACCAAGAAAACTCTAATCTTTCCCGAATTGAAGGACTTACTTATGACAGATCTTCCACAACTAACAAGCTTCTGCACTCCAACTGGAAGTGCCACTTCAATGGATATTGAGTGTCCTTCATTGGAACACTTGTATGTGCACAACTGTCCTCAATTGTTGATCTCTACTTCTGACTTCAACAATAGGAATCATGTACAACTGAATTCTAAACATCTGATGTCGTCTATGTACGGAAGGTATGTGTTGTGCCACAAACTTCATTATAAGCTAGTATGAAGTAAACAATGGTGTTCAGAGTCATTAACTGACCAACAAAATTATGTTCAACCATCATTTGATGTAAATTCAAAGGTGAAAAACAAAAAGACCTAGCCGCTCTGCTAGGGTTTCCTCGAAGACTTTTCGTCTTCGATAAAATTATCAAAACTATGGCTGGTGCCACAAATGGGATAGCAGCGCTGTCCTTTCCCGGCGTGTTTAAGGTCAACCGAGGGCGTGTCAGTGGTCGTCTTTTTCTGTTTTTCCTTCTCTTTGTACTTGCTGGTTGCAGCATTGGAGGAGGCGTGATGGATCCGAATATGTTTTTGGTTCTTTCTGGGAGGATTGACGAAGGTGCCATCGATCCTCGGAGGTGGAGAGGGTTCCGGCTATCAAGGTCTAGCGTCGTTGATATCGGAGGCGTGGACACCAGCGTCAGTGCTTGGGTTGGTTGCTGGGCTGCAGGTGGGCAAGGGATCGATAGTGGCTGGTTAGTTAATGGTCTGAATTCCAACATCGCACGGCTGATGGAATTTGAAGCCTTGAGATGCCGAAGCTTCCCTACGACTGCACGGGGGCACAGTGAGGGAAGCTTCTCGGCGACGATGCCAGCTCTCGGTGGTGAAGGCTTTGCAGCGGCTGTGCAGACTCATTGCATTGGCAGCACTCTCTGGCATGACTGGGCTTGGTCGATGGAGGACAAGGGGACCGATGGTGATCCCGTCTTTTCTTTCCCTGCAGAGATGGATGTCGGGCTGGAATCGATCTTCTACTATGGTGATGGGGCTCGTTACCCTCTGCTACTGGTTCCATTGCTGACCGGGCTCCTTACTGGTATGGATGGCGGCCTCCAGGTGGGTGCTACCAGTGGTGGTGGAAGCGCAGGTGGTGTATTCCGACGAATGGTGAACGGCGGCGGTGGTATGACTGCTCTTTGGGCCTGCATTTGGAGTGGATGGGCTTCTTGGGACTTGATCTGGTTCGTGGGTCTCAGCTTTAGGCTCACTGGTCTAGGGTTTCAAGTGGACTGTATTATCCTTTTGCTGTGGGGCTGGAGGGTTTCGGTCTCCAGGGCCTATAGTACTGTTTAAATTTTGCTTGGGTAGCAAAAACCAGAGCCTTAGTTGTAACCTTTTTATTTTGGCTTCAAGGTTTCTTGGTTTTTGTTAGAATAATGGTGCGTGGATTTCCTAAAAGGTGGGTGTACTCGGGATTTTGTGGGAAGTTATATATTCTTCTAGAATAGAGTTTCATGAGGTTCTAAGGAACGATTCTCTTTGTCGACCCCATAGGGGTGTTTCGTTTTTGTACTGCTTGCTAAATTTTTAATGAAATGGCTGACCTATTTCCATAAAAAAAAAAAAAGGTGAAAAACAAAGGAACTCAACTAAAGTAATTATTTCCCCTATTGGATTTCATCCAAGAATAGTTGAACATTTTTTTACTTTGTCAAGGGGAACCCAAAGGCTTCCTAGGCCTAAGATAAACCTCTTCGGCGCATGTGAAATGCTCCAACTGTGCATTGCAGCACAGTGCCTGCTCACTTTGACAACTTCGGGGTTCGAACCTAGGTTGGGAAGCACACTCAAGTACCCAACTAGGCAAGAACCACTAGGCCACTTGCAGTGGTTAAGAATAGTTGAACATAATTTCCCTAGTCAGTTATTGACTAGGTGAATATCATTGGTGGAGTAAAAAATATCTCATCGCTAGTGACAACATGATGCCCCCTTCTTTCTTTTCTTTTTCCTGTTTCCTAACCTTGTGAATTCGTGATACGTAGATTACATATTCAGTCCTATGACATTGCCAACTCATTTTCTGTTTAATTTCAATTTGCTATCTGAATTAGGTGGTCATCGGGCGAACTAATCTTAGAAGTTTGGCTATTCATATGTGCACGCAACTGAAAAATGTCTTCACATCCGATGTAGCTCAGTATCTTTTGCAATTGGAAGTTCTTCGCCTAACAAATTGCCATAGCTTGGATATAATTATTGAAGCAAGCGGGGAATGGTGATCAACAGAAAGATTGTCTTTCCAGAATTGAAGAGGTTACTTTTGCAAAATCTTCCACATCTGAAATGGTTCTGTAGTCCTACTGGAACTGCTACTTTATTGGATGTTGTGTGTCCTTCATTGGAACACTTGTATGGTGGCTGCCCTGACGCAGTCGGATTGATATATAGGTTTACCAGCAATAAACCTAAGCAAAGAAATCTGGAGTCCACCAGAGATAAAAGAGAACAATCTCAATTTTATTGATAAAAGATAAAAGATCCGTTCTGCAGCCTTAAGGCGGCTTATTTATAAGAAAATAAACCCTAGGGCGACTAACAATGAAACCCTAAAGCCCATGGGTAAAAACGAAAACAACCCGAAAATAACTAGGAAAACAAAAACACCGGAAAATAGAAAAAATGCAGTTTTGAGGCCCTAAACGACCCCGAAAGCCCGAAAAAGACCACAGGTCGTATCATAGCAACGAGTTTGATTTCTGGCACGATTCCCTTTCCGGAAAGGTAAGGTGCGTCCCAAACGGACTCCGTGGAGCTGTTTCGCGTCTACTAGTCACTTTTCGTTTTCCTCCTTTAGCACGATCCAACTGTTCTTCAAATTGGGCTGCCATCTATTCTGCATCATGCCCTCAGTTGTTATTCTCTGCTTCTGACTTCAACAACAGCAACCATGTACAACTCAATATGAATAGGTGCATGGCCTGTCTCCGGGGAGAAGGTATGAGCTGCCGTAAACGTCATTTGTAATTTCTTTGCTTTCATTTGTCATGACTTCATCAGTATATTTCCTATAGTCCGGCTGCTGCACGCATAGATATCGTTATTGACACACTTGTATATCAATGAAATTGCTGACTTATTTCCTTCTCTTTTGTTTTCAAATTGGCTATTAGATTGTTGACCGGGGAGAATTAGAACGACGCACAGGGAATTAGCAAAAAAAGAGAAGTATAATGGTCTAGATGAAGATGAATGTGTAGTTAACTGTGTCATGCATGCTAATGCTGCAATGATATCTTCCCCTTCTTCTATGTGGATGGAGCCTGTTAATTCTGCTTATATGACTATGGGTGTAGGAGCGATGGTTCACAACCATATTGGTGAGCCTATGGCGTGCAGCCATTTGGTCCATGCCATCTCATCACCTCTTTTGGGGTCCTTCCTTTTCCCCCTAAGTTAACAAAGCTTCTAGCTTTGTCTAATGGTTTACGGATCGCCAAAGACTGGCTTCAATGGTGTATTTGTTGAAACTGATGACAATGAAGCTGTAGTATCTATTGCTGATGGTGAGTTTTAGCTTGACGGATTTATTGTTAATGATGTGCACTATCTTCAAACTGTTGCCTCTGCTAATTGTTGCTTAGGTGTAGATTGCAAATCATTTGAAGGAGTTTTCTCTTTTTGGTCACCCCCACACCTCTGTCACGGCTAAAACTCAGAAATTGAACAAAAAGGCTCTTCCTTAAGCCTTACAGTTCTTCAAATGACAAAAAAACCATTGAAATCACCATAACTAGTGATTCGATTAGGGGATTTTCCTGGTGAGTAAGATACATCATCAATATGCCCCAGTGAGGAATCGAAAACCTGAGCATGCAGTTAGTAGAGGGGGCTGAGCAAATCAATGATAACAGTGGACTTTGAAGCTTCTTTTTTATGTTTTTATTTTTGCTCAACTAAAATGAATTTCATGGTGAGGGCCAAAGGCAAAAATGAATACAAATTTTTAAGCATATGTAAAGTTGGGCAAGTCTCTTATAATTAAGGTGCAAACTAAATAAAAAAATGACAGCAGCACTAGAGGGGAAATGAATATAACTTAAATTTCATCAAAATTCCATAAGCAGAACCAAACCCTCAGGTGAACTCAAATCGCATTAGAAGCCTCACTGAGTTGTATTTCACTCCTTTACGGTCAAAGAGAGGGACTGCACGAATTCCTTGTCTCAATTCAGAGACTGGCAGACAAGTCTGGCCGCCAAAGTCATCTTTCTCAGACATGTCATATTCATGTACCTCAATTCTAAGCAGAGCCAACTCTGGGGCTCTCAATGGAAATGTAAACTCTTCTTCCCATACAGGAGTCCAATCGTCCTCTTTTTTCTTAGTTTTATTCATTACCTCATCAGCTGGAACTCCTGCTATGCCAACCTGCATTACAGATTTAACTGTTAAGTACTACCATTAAGAAGTGTATACCACCACATTTGCTGATCAAGTACTTAAAGGCATGCATATTTGAAGTTTTTGAGGTAACTTATAACTGCAGAAGTTAGACCCCTCAATCCATTGGCAATGGGTGGAGATCGAGGAGCAATACGTTATTATTTAGACACAAGGCTTAGAATTCACAGCATGAAATTTTCATACTCTCAACAGTAACAAGACCGACAGTACTGGGGTATGTTCTCTAAAAAGCACACTTACCCTGGTGTAAAAATCTGGTGGTGAATATAAATCAAAGTGTGTTTGTTTGAAATCCAGATGCCAACCATCTCCCATATATACTTTCACCTGCCAAGGAATACAATACATCTAAGAAGCGTCTTCTGAATAAGAGAGGATAAATCATTGAACAGTTATGCCTTAAACTTTGCTTACTTCAACTTCAGACTCGGAGAAAAGGATAGAAGTGTGCTCACCTTTAAAGTCTTCTTTACTGGCAATTTTGCTTTAGGATCGAAAATCTGCTCATCGTTCATAACAAAATCAGGCTTTTTCACATAACCACAGCCCCCATTTGCTCTAAACATCCCATGCATCAGCCAAAGAGATTTACCATATCCCTGCCATGGACCAAAGAAATGTAGGTTATATTCAGAAAATGCTATAAACAGGTACTTGATATAAAGTAAACTGTTTGACATATAATCTGCATAGGTGTGGAATATATGATGAGAATAACAAAAAATGAAAGAATTCCAAATAACCTGCATATTAAATGCAACCATTTGAGCACCATGCATCCAGCCAATAAGCGGCTTGTAGTTGGAGGAGTTGAACCGAGTTCCTTTTGGATACACCCTTAAAATGTTCTTCTGGGTGAATCTATGAATGAAAATTATTAAAGTCTAGAGTTGGTCAGGTGGAATATATACCAATGTAATAGAAAGATGATCACAAATGAATTCATCATCTTAGATTGTTGAAAATCATTTGGGATGTCATTGTGCTAGAAATTAAAGTACCTAACAACATCAGTTCCATGAGATTCAGCAGCCTTCTCAAGTGCTTGTTCACTCAAACTAAGGCGTCTAACTCTATCAACTTCAACTTTTAGTGCCTCCTTTAAACCACCATTTGGTTTCCCAGCATGGAGTGCAATGAGACGTTTGTATGATGCGGGTTCTGCTCCACGATTAGAGTTATTGTTATCCTCGTAATCCATATTTTGTTCACTTGCTTCACTTTCACTCTGCAAGCCAATGGAGCAAAATTTATCACCCAAGAGTAGAGACACTAAAGATAATTGGAGCTAGCATGTGGTAATTTCATTTCTCAAACTCACCGTATCAACATCTTTGTGTTCCTCCGTAAGCTCTGAAGGTTCATTCCCCCATGCATCTTCTTCGCTATCTTTTCTCTTGTGTATGTTATCTGCCTTGACAGTGACACATTTATCCTCAAGGTACTCTTTAGGAGGTTTGGTAGATATGATAATTTGATACTTCAGTTCTTCCGGTGAAGGTAATTTTTTGAAACATTCGGAATCAGGAATAAACAACATATCCTTAAATGTCTTCATGAGCAGCTGGGGGAAAAAAAGTGCAATGTAAAATTAAAACAGATATTCTGGTCAGAAACTGATATATATATCACTCACAGAAGAAGAAAAAATACCTTTGCTACTTTAGCTTGGAGATCAGGGGTAAGGTGGTCTTCAAGAGTTATGACTACAGGGTATGGAGAATCAGTAAAAGCATGCTCCTTAATTGATTTCAAGCATTTAAAAAGTTCCACAGGGGTTGTCAAGGTCCTAGGTCAGAAATGCAGACTATGAATATCTATCTCATGAGCTTGAAAATAAGACTATCAAGTATCAACAGAAAATCTAGTAGGAACAGCAACCCAAATATCTAGGCCAGAAATGGTGTTCATCTTCAAGGATAAACTTTGATGCATAATAATTAGAAACGAAGGCATAGTTACTCTACTTTAATTTCATGCTGCAACTTTTACAATTGAACTAAAATCAATGATCATTCACATTACCAAAACAGTAAATTGATAATCACTGAAGCAAACTTCATTTTACTTCCTCCTAAAATTAACGCATCCAACTGAAAACCAATTGGAAATGGGTGGAGACACCCGATGTGTTATACATGTTGCAGAGGCATACTATTTCAGATGTGGCATTTGATATTCTGAACAATTTTCCAATGCATTATCCAAAGCAAGAGTCAGAGAGCCAGTAAACTATGGTAGCAAGAGATATCAAGTAGATGCTACAATCTGATAAATTTGGGGGCTTGGAAATGATTAGTTATACCTTCCATGAAGAACATTAACATCATCCTTTTTGGAATTTGGCCAAAGATCAAGCTCCACCACTCTCACACCTCTCTTCAGCGCCTTTATGATTGGCACATGACTACAGTCACTACTGAGTTGATTTCCAGTCAGGTATGAATTATGTCCAGTATAAATGTAGTAATGAGACAATGGAGCATTCATATCCTGATGAACCTGAAAACAAATACCCAAATGCCTAAACTTAGCAATTTCCTTAAATTGAATTTCACTTGCCAATAAACTCAAAATGTCAAAGACTCAGTTCACTTCAATTCCAAAACACAGTTTGCACTAAACAGAACATCCTCGCACCCTTTTTCATCAAACAAAAAAAATCCAAGAACCCAAGTAAAGAGAAAATGAACCATCTTCAAATCCTAAAATTAAAGTCAAGCATTAAGTTGACTAAATTGAAGAAACAAAAAAAAAAGTTCCTCAGACATTTCATCAAGTGAATCAAGAACAAACAGAAACCAAACACTACCTGGTTCTCGATTGGAGGATTGAGATCGGCGGAGAACAAGTAATGGTGGAAGTCTTCTAGAGTGAGCGTGCGCCTTGTTATCAACTTGGCAATGTGGTGGTGCCTCTTCTGCAGCACCTGCTCGACGATCCGCTCGGCGTCCGAGGTCGACGAGCCGCCGTAGCCCTGGACATCCGCCAGGAAGTTCCTGAGCTGCTCGGCGGTCATGTGGGTCCCTCCCTCGGCGTACTTATCGAAATACACCTTCACGTCAGAAGGCGGCTCCGCCTCTGTGATCCTGAACTTGCGAGTGAAGCAGACGCACATCCGGTAACTCCCCATTTTCGCCAAAACCGGAACCTCTCGGAAACAGAGAGAGAGAGAGAGAGAGAGGGGAATGCAAAGCAGTGGAGCTTTCGAGGGTTTAAATATAATTAGTGTTCAGAGAGATGAGAATTATTATCTAATGAAGTCAGACACTGAGACAGGTCCAGTCTTTCTATATTCTTTCGTCTACAGTTTTTGTTTGGCGCCTTTTTTTCCTTTTTTTTTTTCTTTTTCTTTTTTTCCTTTTTGAATTTATTTCTCTTAATGGTTGATCGATATGACTTTTTTTTTTTTTGTTTTTTGAAATGATGGTTGATATAACTTTACATGTCTGCAACTTTTCTATTTCTTAGCTTCACGACTGTTACTAATGGAGACAAAGAAACCGTTCCATTATCTCAATTTCCATTGCGGCTCATGCAATAATTGGTGTGCGATGATCCTTTTCCTATTTAGTTTGCCAATCACCTGCTTATGATAAATTGATAAATGTAATTGGGTAATTCTTCTCTTTTGTCGCATTTTTAATGTTTAGATAGAAAATAAAGTATATGTGTTTAAGGAAATCTCTCTTTTATGTGTTTGGCCCAAACTCTAGGTTACTTGACCTAATGGTAATAGGGTTAAATTAGAATGATCTAGATTCCTATTCAATGTACGATTACTTTCCTTGTACGATTGAGATTCTATGCATTGTAATCCTCTATATAAAGAGGCCCCTATTATCAATGAGAATACACAACAATTTCCTCTCAATTTCAGTTTCTCTACAACACAACACGTTATCAGCACGAGCCCTACCCTAGCTTTAGAAACCAAAACCCCAGAATTTGACCAAGCTCCACCAGATTTGCCTTGCCTGCGCTACTACTGCCCCCGCAACCCCCGCGTCGCAACTCAACGCTAACCCTACCAGGTTAGCCTCGCTGCCCCTGTAGCGCCCGCAAGCCCTGCTTGCCTTCTACCTTCACGCGCGCTCGCCTGCCCTCGAGACCGCGACTCACCAGCGGCCTCGCGACATCTCCACAGCATCCCCGCAACTGTCCTCGCGACATCCCCGCAGCAGTTGCATCCCTGCAGCGGCCTCGTAACTGTCCCCGCGACATCCCCGCAGCAGTTGCATCCCCGTAGTGGCCCCGAAACAGTCCTCGCGGCATCCGTAGTGTCCTCGCGACATTCTCGCAGCGACCCTGCAGTATCACTGCACAGCCCAATCAACATCTTTTCCGGTCAAGAATTCTGGCATCTTTTCAAGGTAAACTTTTCTAAAAGTTCCTGTTTTTGAAGTTTTTCAATTTCTTCTTCTTTTTCTCGGGGACTTCCAACATCCCTTCTTCTACCCCCTTTCTTCTTCATAGGGGAGACCAATAGCCGAACTGTGGGGGTTCGTGCTCACTCCAAGCTTGGAGCTTGTAGAGTCCTCCAAACTTAGAGTTTGTTGAGAAGAAAAACGATCGACCACATACATCATTGTTTCGATCTAATCCAACCCCTCTTGGAATCGAATTTCTTGGAAGCGATTACGCTCGGAAATTCCTAATTTCTTGGAAGCGACTACGCTCGGAAATTCCTAATTTCTTGGAAGCGACTACGCTCAGAAATTTTATATGTTTTCGTGGTAGCCTTTCACGCTCCGAAACTAACCCTAATTTCTTGTTCTCTTTCAGGATGAGTAACCTGAACAAATTGGACTTTGCTCCATTGGGAACAACTGGCTCTGAATATCACAGGTGGGCTCGTGATGTCCGCCAGCATCTCAAGGCAGATGGAATCCTGGATACGATTCTCGAGCCTAGCCAGGACGTGCTAACTGTTGAGCAAGCTCAAGCTTTGGAAGCAAATAGAGCAGCCTTAGAGGCAAATCAGGCGAAAGCCATCATCCTAATGACTCGTCATATGGATGATTCGCTCCAGTACGAGTGTATGAATGAAGAAGACCCCAGAAAGCTGTGGGCCTCACTCGAAGAAAGATTTGGCAATGTCCGTGACTCCTTGCTTCCTGACCTAGAAGTGAGATGGCATAGCCTCTACTTCTGTGATTTCAAGTCAGTTCTTGACTACAACTCGGAAGCACTTCGCATTAAATCCTTAATGGAATTCTGTGGTAAAGAGATCACAGATGTGATGTTGATTGAGAAGACTCTCTCTACTTTCCCCGTCTCTGCATTGATGGTTGCTAAGAACTATCGAATCGATGTTACTGCAAGACAAATCACAAGGGTTCATGAGCTCATTGGAGCTATGAATGTCGCTGAAAAGCATGACAACATCCTTGTGAAGAACTATAATTCGAGATCCGTGGAAATAGAGCATATTCCGGAATCCAATTATAGTCGTGCCCCTAAGAGAAGGCGCCAAGAGCGAAACCCTAACCTTAGGGATACTTATGGACTTTCTGGTCCATATAATCGCTCTACTTGGGAAGGTAATCGCCAAAATAAGCGAACACGGAACCGAAGAGGTCAACGTGGAAAGAGAGAGGGAGGCAACGCCTCTGGCCATGTTGGTGGCGCTGATAGGAGCATAAATGCGACAAATATGATGTGCAATCCTTTACACTTTTCTTAGTTATTTCCTTTAAAAAGTCAGTTTTAACTTTGTTTTCTTTTTAGGTAGTTCGTGGGGAGATTCAAGAGAAATAGGAGCTTAAAGGGAGAAACGAAGCCATGGATCATAAAGTAATGATGCAGAGGACTAAGTTTGATCAACCTTTTAGCCAGAAATCACAAGGGAAGTCCACGGAAATCGTTGTGCAAAACAGTTGCTGCAAAGCAGAAAACTGCAGTTTCAGAATCAGCTTTCTGGGAACGGTTTTGAGGAGCAATTATTGCATTCTTTCAGATGCACCTTTGCATAAAGGGCCAGTGAACCTTGAATACATGATGTTATACTTCAATAAGAGCCAAATAACAGGTCAGAAACGTCAACGAGGCAGCAGGAAATCAAATGCAAAGTAGGCTTCCCGATAAGGCAGAAACTGTTAGCTTTTCACGAAGCTTTTTGGGAGATCTTTTCCGGTGATTTAATTGGAGTTTTTCCAGAAGGTTGTTGACCAATCTAGAATATATGATGTCATAGAACACGTAGGAGTCAAGAACTATCCAGAAACTTGTCAAGACGAAGTTGTTCCTTGTCCAAGAAGGAAGCTTCAGAGTCAGAAATTGAATCCTAGTCAAAACAGGACTGTTTGGCAGAAATCTTCTATGGACGGATTTCTTGGGAATTTTTGGAAGGTTATTGCTGCTGCAAATATGAAGGAGAGTCCTATAATGATTCATCAAGAATTTGGGAAGATTATTAAGCCTTGAAAATCATTTAATTATGCACCAATCAGAGTAATCCTCAAGCAACTAGGGGAGGCCTTCAAAGCAGAATTGGAAAAGGAAACTTGGGCTGTGTTTCTCATACACATAGGGCTTCTGCAAATGTGAGAAAGCAACCATCCTACAGCGCCATCTTCTGCTCCCAAACCCTAGTACACAAAGTCTAAAATTCCCAAGTCTTCAAGAAGGAAAACCGTGCAATCCATCTTCTACCTTCCATCAAGCTTTGCCGTGAACCATCTTGAAGAAGTGCCTGCGTCCAAGGCTGCCTAAAAGTGAATTCGTGGCTCTCATACTCTTCCTTTTACGGTTTTTATCATCTTGTAATCTAATACTCATGCTTTTATTTGTTGAATTTACGATGATGTGTGGCTAGTTACTTTTTGTTAGGGGCGAGGTTTGAAGCCCCAATTATGTAGAACATATGTTTGTTTAAGTCTAGTTTCTTGATCTTCGGTGTGAATTGGTTGTTTATTTATGCTTGATTGAAAACTTTTATGTGTTTATGTTCTTTAGGTCGACACTCAGGATATATGCATGTAAGTGGAGCTAGGTTTAGAAAATAATTCACCTAATCGTCTTGTTTTCTAATCCACAAGTATGCAAGGCTTTGGACAAGAGCTGATGTTTTAAACAACTAGAAGAGCATGCTAGGTAGGCGTTCCACACTAGACTGCAACTCTATAATCAATCGTTTCCATGAGATCTTAATGCTTCAAATGTGTTGACACTATATGTGTTGTTGATAGGATAGCGTTCTATACCTTGATTGCATGTTTGATAGGCTTAGCTATTGTGCGTTCACGTAGACTAAGTAATTAGGGAAACATTAATAAGAGACATGATCTGCTCCGACTTGTTTCTTGGTTGATTTCTGTTCACACCTTAGTAATTGCAACTATGTTAACTTAACATTGTTCGAAAGTCATTGGTGGTGGATTTCCAAGTCTCTAACACGTTCTCCATCTTATTTTCTCAAACCCTAAAATCAAATAAATTCGTTTTCCTTTTGTTTTCTCTTTTATTTTCGTTAAAAACCAAAAACCCCAAAATGTGTTTCAACTTAGGATTGCAACGCACCTTTCTATCCCCTTCTGTTTCCTGCCATATTTTTCTCTCTTTTCTAGTGTTTGACGTTTTTGTTTTGTTTAGTTTCAGATTTTATTTGTTTGATTTGTGTTTTAGTTAGTTTAAATTAGTTTGTTTTTATTTTGTGTGAATTATAAAGTTACCCTCAATCCCCGGCTAAAACGATCCCTACTTATTCTATACTGACAATTGACATTCTTGCAGGGTTAAATTGCGCGCCTATTTTGGGCGTATCAGGCGCCACCAACACTAAGAGCCATCTAAATGACGCTTTCAAAGTGCCTCAATCAATGGAGTTTGAGCAAAGAGATGTATGTTCTCGATGTGGAGTGTCTGATCATTGGGCACACATTTGTAGAGCTCGTGCAGAACTTGTCACCGCCTACAAAACATATTGTGAAGCAAGAGAAGCTCACTATGTAGAACAAGAAGATCAAGAAGATGATCTAGAGTGAAGGGTTGAAGACTACAAATCTGGCTGGGATCAATAGATCGTCGATTCTGTTTAAGTCTTTATTTTTCCAAGAGATGTAATAGGCAATTGCCATATTATTTTTGTAGTAGATGCCTATGGTTTAGTCTTTCTTCAAAGTAGGCATACTCAATGTAAATGTGATGTCTAGGAAGGTTTTGAGATAAGTAGTAATTAAGCGAGCTTTGCTCCACCGACATCTCCCTACTCACCTGGTCACATTTGCGTTGGAATTACCGAAAGAAGTTAGACGACTACCATTGTTTTGCATTAGCTAAGCATTTGGATTAGATTCTCCTAATGGTTAAAAGACAATGATGTACTCCGTTGGCTTATGAATAAAATTTCGAGTTCTCTTCATTACGACTCCATTTTGATTCATGAGCATGTTACTTTGTGACTACGATGGCTGGGCCATCAGTATTAATTCAAGGACATGGAATAGCCCAAGTTCCCCTTGCCAGAAGGCACCTTGATTATTCTCACAGAAACTCTCTACGCTCCTAGGGCAACTCGCACCTATGGATAGCCAACGGATTCCATGCGAAAACGCATGTAGAGAACAGAAATGAGTTCCTTTGCAATGCCTCTAATGATTGCGAACAAATGCGCATCTTAGGGAAGTTTATGTGTCTCTCTAGTGGACTCTATGTCACTATTCGAGCTATTAAATCCAATAAAGTTATGAGAGAAGATCTCTTGGATTTAGACACATATTGGCTTTGTCTCGACAGGATAAGTCACCCTGGTCATGATATGATGATCCGTCTACTAAAGACTTCACATGGACACCCTAGAGCGAAATAAAGTAAGAATCAAAAATTGGTTCCTGGACTTAGCAAGACCGCAACAAATGCAGCATCTGGCGCTGCAGCTGTCTTGGGACGCCATATGGCCGCCCAAGTCCCTTGTGACAACGCCATATATGGCGCTACCCATGGCCATGACGCCATGGATGTCAATCCCCATGGTTATAACGCCGTGGATGCCACTTCCCATGATCATGACACCATGATGGGTGATGTAGTCACAAACTTTGCTTCAATATGCGTTTCAAACGCTCAGGCCCAACCAAAACTCTCCTTGGTTGCTTTTAAGGCCTCTCGCTCATTTTTACAAAGCCATTTCCTTAGGAAAATTAGGACTGAGACCGTCCTATGCAAAGGATATGAAAATACTCATTATGTTCTTACATAGAATCCGTAGGGATTCTGTGGACTGATTCCACCAACTTGCGGATGTTTAAAT
Source organism: Rosa rugosa (assembly GCF_958449725.1). NCBI lineage: Eukaryota > Viridiplantae > Streptophyta > Magnoliopsida > Rosales > Rosaceae > Rosa > Rosa rugosa. The sequence continues at coordinate 11,571,200 of NC_084821.1, forward strand.
ATCTCATGATGTTGGTTGATATGCAAACACGCTGGTCACGTGTTGTGCCATTGTCCACTTGTAATGCTGCTTATGAAACACTCCTAGCACACATCATATGACAACGGGCTCACTCCCCGACTCATCCTATTCAGTCAATTGGATTTGACTATGCTAGTGAGTTTACATCGAAGACTTTCGATAGTCATTGCATTTGGGACTGATGTTGGACATCATATTCCCATGAGCACACCCAAATGGTCTCGCAGAAACGACTACGATGGTAGTCCGGACATTGGTAATGCGCACCAACCTCCTTATATCCGCTTGGAGTGATGCAATAGCGCATGCAGCTATGCTAATTCGTCTACGACCCACTGCCACTCAATCTACCTCTGCGTTACAGCTAGTGATTGGGTACAAATATCGTACTTACGCATATTTGAGTGTGCCATTTATGTGCCAATTGTGCCACCACAGCGCTCTATAATGGGTCCTTACAGACGAATGAGCAACTCAGTTGGATTTGAGACTCCAACAATCGTCCGCCACTTAATGCCCTTGCATGGCGATCTCCTTACCGCTAGATGTGCGGATGTCACTTTGATGAGACAGTCTTCCCGTTGTTAGGGGGAGATAAGAACACAGATGTTCAGCAGGAACGACAGGAATTGTCGTGGCCTGTCCCCACTATGTCTCATCTCGATCCCTACTAAAGTGACGAGATCACACAAATATGCTGCAAACATTTCTGCAAGGATGGACGTCCCTACGAGAGGACGTTGCGCCACCCTACACGGAGGTAGGCATGGAGCCAACGCCATAGAGAGTGGCACTTTGGCGTTACAGGCCATGGCCCCAGCTAGGATGCATGGGAGGCCCGTGAGTTCGAAGGATATTTTGGCACATTCCAATCCTTTGATCATCGACACTCAAAATCCGTCTCATGAGAATCTTCCGGGTTATGGTTATCGTTGGGGGACGCCTCAACGTTAGAACCCTATTCCTGAGAATATAGAGCTCTATGAAAATTACACTAGTGTACATAAGACGTGGGATAAAAACTCCATCATAATTGATGATGTAGTCACGCATTTCGTTGCGCATGAGTTTGTTGAGTCCGATGATATCGAACCAAGCTCCGTTGATGAATGAATGCCAACGTAGAGAGATTTGGCCTAAATGGAAAGATGCGATCCAAGTTAAGATGGATTCTCTAACGAAGAGGAAGGTTTTCTGAGCTAGTGATGCCAACACCTCCTGACATAAAACCTATTGACTAATGGGTCTTCATTAGAAAGCGTGATGAGAAAAATAGATGGCAATCTCGCCTTATGGCACAAGGCTTCTCACAAAACGCCCTGGAATCGACTACGATGAGACATATTCTCTCGTAATGGATGTCATTGCACTCCACTACCTTGTCAGTTTGGTAGTTTCCGAATAACTGAACATGTAGCTTACAAATGTGGTCACTACGTATCTCTATGGGGATCTAGATACGGAATATACATGAAGGTTCATGGTGAACTTCATTTACCCAAGTCAAGTGGCTCTAGACCACGGAGCGCGTTTGCAATAAGGTTGAAATGCTCACTAAAGTGACTACTTGATTGGGAAGGGATATGCCCACGCGTTTCCATAACAAGTTTCGGATTCTATCGCGGTTCATGTTGGACATGATCTTCATTAGAAGCCCTTAAAGAGTTAAGGGAAACCGCTGAACATTTGAAATCCGAGTTTGAGATGAAGGATTTTGGGAGAACACGATTATGTCTCGGTTTGGAACTTGAGCATCGTGTTGATAGATGCTTAGGCGCTTTGACAAGGTCAAACCTCCAAGTACCCCCATGATCGTCCGTAGTCTTGATCCTGAAAAGGATCCTCTTCTTTCAAAGGATGATGACGAAGATGCGCTAGGGGCAGAAATGCCCTAGTTAAGTACAATATGCGCATTATTGTACTTAGCTCCATGCACAAGACCGGACATCTCATATATTGTGAACTTGTTAGCTAGATATAGCTCTGCGCCAACGCGACGCCATTGGATTGGTGTAAAAGATATCTTTCGATACTTGAGATGTATGATTGATATGGGCTTGTTCTATCCTTACAGAGAGATGATGGATTCGGACCCATCACACACCAGGAACGCCGCCAACACTGGCCTGCGTCCCCTCTCCCCATCCTAAAACGAAGTTAGCATTTTGGAAGGTTTTGCTGATGCTGAGTATCTCTCTGACCCACACAAAGGTCATTCCCAAACTGATTAAGTGTTCACCATGGGTAAAGACTGCGATATCTTGGAGGTCTACAGAATAGACCCTAGTCGCTATATCTTCGGACCATGCAGAGACTATTGCTCTTCACGAAGAGATTCATGAATGTATATGGATTGGATCCATAATTACTCATGTTCGAACAATTGTGGTTTGAAGTCTACCATAGATAAGCCTACGAGCATTTAGGATAATGAAGCTTGTTTTGAACAAATGAAGCAAGGCTACATCAAAGCGACAACACCAAGCTTAATCAGCAACAACAGACTCTCTTCAAGATCAAAATGAACTAGGTTCGATCTGAAGACAGTGTGGCAGACTTGCTCACTAAGTCATTGCCTAAATTCCCCTTTCGAGAAACATGTTGGTAGCATCGTTTACGGAAGTTATCCGAACTCCCATGACCGTAGTCATCAGGGGGAGATGCAGACATCAGGGGGAGATGTCTACATGTATGGTCTCGAAACGTGAAGGGTGTGTTGTGCTCTTTTTCCCCTTCGACCGAGGTTATTTTTGTCCCACTGGGTTTTTGTTACTCGGCAAGGTTTTTAACGAGGCAACGAGAGTAGCACCGCGTTTGGGCAACACAAGGGGGAGTGTTTAAGGAAATCTCTCTTTTATGTGTTTGGCCCAAACTCTAGGTTACTTGACCTAGTGGTAATAGGGTTAAATTAGAAGGATCTAGATTCCTATTCAATGTACGATTACTTTCCTTGTACGATTGAGATTCTATGCATTGTAATCCTCTATATAAAGAGGCCCCTATTATCAATGAGAATACACAACAATTTCCTCTCAATTTCAGTTCTCTACAACAATATGTACTTTTTTAGTTTTGGTTTTTCAGATGCCTTATTTTTGGCGGACAACTTCAACAAGCGAATTTGACTTGGAAAAATCTACTGTTCGACACTGTATTAGATACGGTTTTTACTATTTTTAAAAGGGATATTGACCATTTACACAATTTGAGTCTAAAAATTGTCCACTTACTCCACTAAGAAGTTTTTAATCTCATTTACCCAATTTAAACAGAAATGACAACTTTGCCCTCAGTTTAAATAATAAACTACACTCTCCCCTCATACTCTCTCTCTCTCACTCTCTCTTCCTTCCCCTGCCAAGCCGACTCAGTGACCACTGTCAGCCACGAAGATGCCGAGTCCACCAACCACCATTGGCCTCGAAGATGCCGAGTTCACCACCATCTTCGCTGGACGAGGAATGGACGCTGATTGATGAGGCGGCCGGTTGGGGATGGAGATCTCGGCGTCATGGAGATCTCCGTGATGCAGGAGATCGCTGCTCCCTTCTCCACCGTGTGATCGGTGGGTCCGGTCCCATCAACCCTTATTTCGCCAACTCTTCCCATCTCAACGGAGACAACGACGATGATGAAGAAGAAGAGAGGCGGTGACGAAAAGCTTCGGAGGTCTCATTGGCGCTGCCTTTGTCGGTGACGTTTTTCTTATCAGCTATTCCGGCGCCTAGGAACTCGGGTGTGAGTTCCGGTAGGAGAGCCATTGTGGAAAAATAGTCGTTTGGTTCTAAAGAGGAGACCAATGTGGGTTTGGATCAAATGATCCCCAATCAAAATTTGATCCAAGTGAAGGTTGACAGTTACCAATATATTGTTTATCAGAATGTGGATTCTGGGTTTCAATTACAAGGAGGTATAGTGGTTATGCTGGAAACCATGGGAACGAATCGGCTGAAGGGTCAGGGACTGCGGCAGCAATGAGTGTGTCGGGTGATAGTGGGACTAGAGTGGGTGGGAAGAGGAGGAATGATGACCACAACCTGTCTTTTTTTTTTTTTGGTCAGACCATAGGCTACAGTGCCACATTGCCACAGGCTACCGAGAAAATATGCAAAAAATGATGTCTTGATGCCAGTTATGTACTAGAATAGCATCTGTATGGTAGTGTTTGTGATTCGTGACTTAATGTACTAATTATTAACTGATATGATATGATTATTGGGAGGTAATAATATGTTAATTGGGGGCAATAATATAATTACTGGGGGCAATAATATGATTATTGGAGAGTAATAATTTGTTTATTAAGGGGCAGTAATATGATTATTGGGGGGTAATAATTTGATTATTATGGGGCAATAAAATCTGACGCCTGATTCTGGTGACCGTTCCGATGGCCGGATTCTAGTTACCGATTGCCGGATTCCGATCACTGGTCTCTGGATTCTGGTCACCGACCTCTGAATTCCGGTTACTGGCCGCCGGGTTTCGAAGTCCGGCAAGGTCTCCGATGACTTCTCTCTCTAACAAAGAAGGATGGGGCAAATTTGTCCTAAAATAAATAAAAAGTAATAAAAAAATATTTATTTGGGTATTAGAGCAAAATATATGTAAACTATTGGGTAAGTGGGCAATCACATAAGATGTTTGGGTAAGTGGGGTTATGTAGCTCAAATTTGGGTAAATGGATATTTTCACTTTTTTAAATTATATTTACGACTTTACAATAATACTAGAATCCGATTATCTTATGAGTTGGTGAATTACTATCTTCTTAATAAATGACTTTAACGATTGTTTAACATTACACAGATTTATGACCAGATGATTTTAACGATTGTTTAACATTAGGGAGACTTATGATTATGTGAGGCTAGTGAAGTTTAATGCAAGTTGATTATCATGACTTTGACTAAGCCCTGTGAACTAGGATGGATGACATCGATATATTACATCATTGTATTGTTAATATAGTGGTGCAGTTGTAGCTGGACAGGGTGATTGAAATGGGAACCATCGGAAGGAACAGTAAAGTCTAAGTCTACTCCGGCCAGTCAATGGACTGGTGTTGTGTCCTCATGAATAGATGAATTTGAATCATCACGTGGTTTATTTACTGCTGTGTCTACACGTACCATGCAACAAAGGGAAACAACCACTACCACCCTTTCACAATGTGAAAATGAAACATCAGCCAATCAAATGAGAAGCTCCAGCCATGGCCATTGGATGTGGTCAACAAATCGACAAACTAAAATTACGTTGACTTCTTCTGCATCAGAGAATTTTCTTCTTTTTCGCTGGTGGTGTGAAAAGAAGTTGGTATATGATACTTAACATTATCATTGACGTTGATTTGGTGAGTAAACCGGAACAATAGGTGGTGGAAGTCATCAAGATTCAGATTGGATATAATATACTCCCTACTAATTAATTGAGAGAGAAGAAAATCATATACTACCTACTTGAGAGATAAGAAACTCTAATCTTTCCTCAAGTTTCAAATTTGAAAATATACAAGGTTGATTAATATGCAATGTAATGTAATGAATAGAATCGTTCATTCCAAAAGAGTTTATATAAAATTGTAATCATTGGTAAAACATAATTTTTAAGAACTGCCTTAAGTGACGAACGGCAATAGTGTAGGCTTGATTTTTGTAATGATTTTCATAAATTTTGCTAACTTTAGAAAATTATTAAAAAGAATCTGGTTGAAAATTTTGAGTTACATCAATTCTATAATTTCTTAAAAATTATGATTAAGGGGTGAGAAGATTTTGGTAAGAATATTTGGCAAAAAAAAAAAATAGTCCACAATTTCTATGTGAAATTATAGTCTCAGACAAGTTTTTATTTGTTTAACAAAGTTCCGGAGTTGGTTCCCAAGAAGTTGAATAAATAAGGATTAAATATTCGTTACTCCATGTACTTTGCTCCGTAAAACAGTTCAGTCCGTCACATTCTAAATTAAACAGTTTAGTTCTTATTATCTCTAATTCTCATACAATAGGTCCAAAATGTCTATTATACCCCTTACTTTATCTATTTTCTATTTTTATTATTTTTCTCTCTCTTTTTATTTCTTATTTTTTCTACTTCTCTCTCTCAGCTTTCTCTCTTTCCCCTCTCCAAGCAATAAGCCAATCAAAATCCGAGCTTTCTTTCAGTCAAAATCATCATTTGGGTATTCAATTTTGTCTTCTTTTCAGTCAAAATCGCCATATGGGTATTCAATTTTCTCGATCAAGAATTGGGGATTTTTGAAAAGGGCTGTAAATCCATCTACGGCTACCAATTCGTGTTCTCTCTTCCGATTAGGTAAGATTGGCTACCAGCCCGCCGCCACCGTCTCAATCAACTCACACATGCCAAGGGCTAGGTACCCCTGGAAGCTTATGAAGGAGTCTATTAAATCTGTCAAGGCCAGGTTGATAACCAACCTTGTCAACAACGACGATTCGACTGAGACAGCTGATTGGAACTAAAATGGTGACGGGAGCTTCGAGTTCAAAAATAAAAAGATCAAATCGAAGTGAGCAATGATGATGAAGAGAGTGAGATCGGATTGTTTAAAAATTGACGAGGGAGGCGATAGCCGGGAGGACGGGGAGGGATCGATGGATGAGTGCAGATTTCGATAAGGATAATCCAGTGTGGGATGAGAGTCACCCCATTGACCCAATTAATTTTGGATAGTCTGGTGAGGGATGTGAAGTTTTTTAACTTGTGAATAATTTGGAAACGTTTTGGTTCGATGGTGGAAGAAAGTGGAATAGTGATTTGAGTGATGGAGTAGTGATTTGAGTGGCGGCAGCAACCCTACTGTGGCCAAGGACCTCGCCGACCGGGTGGTAGAGAGAGAGAGAGAGAATAAAAAAAAAGAAGAAGAGAAAATTAATAAAAAAAGAGAAATGGAGGGTATAATAGTCATTTTGAACTTGTTGTATGAGAATTAGAGAGAATAAGGACTATCTAGTTTAATTTAAAAGGCGAGTGACTAAACTGTTTTTTAGAAAAAAGTTTGAGGGTAACAAGTATTAAATCTAATAAATAATCATACTAACATCTTTCAAAGTGCTTAACCTCGCTTAAAGAGACACTATTAGGCTCACTTGCATGAGTATAGGAGTGAGCGTGACCATGGGCACCATTAGAGCAAGTTCATCCGTAGTCAAGAAATGTCAAGGTCGAAAAGTCAAGAATTCGACCAGTCAAGTAACTGTTCACTGCCACTGGACATGGGTTTCCACCTGTTTTTTTCTTGACCAGTCAAGACTGTTCAGTTTTCACTGTTCATTGATTTTAATTGTTTATTTTCACTGTTCATTGAGTGTTTTAACTGTTTATTATGTGCTATGATTTTGAATATAAGGTGTGTGCTTTAATAAGAGGAATTTTCAAATACAACTTTTATTTCATTAAATTTTAGCTTACATAAATGAAAAACTATGAATAAGTACAATACAATTACACAACATGCATAATCACCTAATTATTCAAATCATGATCCTCATCCTCTCTAGGAATCCAATTTGTGTTTGAAGGTTCATCACTAGGGTTAGGGTTGGTGGAATCACCCGTAGAGAAAGGTGAAAATTGTGGTTGTGTAGGATATCTCCCGGGGTAAGGTGGTTGCGGATAGTATCCACCGGGGTAAGGGGGTTGTGGGAATCCACCGGTGAAGGGAGGTGGTGGGAATCCACCGGTGAAGGGAGGTTGTGGGAATCCATCGGGGCAAGGTGGTTGTGGGTATGCACCTGGGTAAGGTGGTTGTGGGTATGCACCGGAGTAAGGAGGTTGTGGGTATGCACAACCAAAATTTGGTTGTGGGAATGCACCACCAAAATTGGGTTGCGGATAGTATTCACCCATAGAAGGTGGCGTCTGCTCGCCAAGTTCTTCTTTCTCCGCTATATTCTTTTGCTTTCTTGACCAATAACGCTTTTTAGGTGGCGTCATTTGACTTGTATCAATCACCATAATACGCTCTTCCCTCTCTTTAATTCGCTCTTCCCTCTCTTGTAATAGGAGTTGCTCTTTTCGCATTTCGATTTGCAATCGGATACATTCTCGTTGATTTTCCTCTTGGAGACTTCGAGTGAATTCCTCATCAAGTTTTTTCTTGCCCGCGGTTGCCTTTATTTGGTTGTTCGCTATACTTTCCAGTGTGCTTGACAAAGGACTTTGATCTTTCGCTGCCTTCTGTCACAGCCTTCCTTCCTTAAGGCCTCACATTAGGATCTGCAGTTTCACCTGCAATTACCTCATCTACATCCATGTCCAAGTTGATGGGAGAATTTTCAGCAATTGGTTGTCTGTGCGTATGTTGACTTCCTTCATTTGATGTTCCTCCGGATGTATGGCTAGGGATGTCTTTAAATTGTGCAAAGCCCTCCACAACAGCGTAACTATCAAAACTATGAAACAGGTGTCTTTTGGTCTTCCCTTTTTTCTTCATCCCGTTATGCCACAATTTCTGTACTTCATCTTGCTACGTAATTAAAAAAATTAATAAAAAATGCAATTAGTACAAACATAAACGCTATTATGAATCTATTATAAAGGTCATAATTTTAATAAGAAAGTATCTCCCCGTTTTACAATAAAAATCAATAAGTACAAATATAAACATCGTTGTAATTACATCATTATTTATCATATAATTATTTTAATTGTAACGAAAAACAATTACTACAATTAAAACGATATTATAATTACTACATTATTTATCATGTAATATTTTACTATAATGTATCAACAAATTAAATGATTTATCAACAAATACATACCTCATCAACCGCATTCGAACCGCTCTTGTACCAATTTTTCGCTTGCCTTAATGCACAATGCCACTCAAAGAGTTCAACCTTCAAAATTTTCCACCTTCCCTGCAAAGATTGGGCTGATCAGCTCTTGGGCCAATTTGCGTCAAAGTGTCGTTTCACGCGCCTCCATAAGTCGTTTTTTTTCTGATTTGTACCCACAGCCGGACATTGGCTTACAGCTTTCCAAGACTTGCACAATTGAACATCTTCCTCATCCGTCCATCTCCTTTTCTCTTCGGTATTATCATCTTCACTTTGATCTCCCACGTGTCCGGCCACTGGACGTGTGTTTCCCCTTTGTTCGGCCATATTGGATAATGAAAATTTTGGATGATGAGAGCTATATGAAGAGGAGGAAGGTGTAACTATGAACTCTAATTTTTTGGGTGTGAGATGTAAAGAAAATGCTAGGTATTTATACAGAAATTTTTAGAATTTTTTACAATTTTTTTCTTACCGTTTATTAACGTTACATATATATATATATAGTGGTTATTAATTGTTTGCCGTTGGATCTTCTTCTTAATTGAAACGGACCGCTGGGATTTCATGACCGTTAGACACCTTTTTCAAAATGAGCCAATGGCTCTGTTGCACGTGGCACAGGCCGGCCCATGCACAGCCGTTACACGACAAGCGACTGGGCTCAATCGAGCTTCCTTTGCGGCGCCACGCGTCATGCTTTCGTGAGCCACTTTCTGCCTTCAGCGCATCATGCTTGTAAGGTGCGGTGATGACGTCAGCCACGTTCTTCCTTGGGCCGAGCTGGCAGCCCCTCAAACCCAGTCAAGAATTTAGTTAGGCTGTTGCCTTTTTTTTTGGACTCAGTCAAGAAAAGCCAACAATTGGCTGGACAAGCCCATACCGGTGGAAGACCAATTCTCCTTGTGGCCGGTCACCACATCAGTTTTATTGTTAGAGCCCGGTCAAAACAAGATCGGTGGACTTGCTCTTAGCCTAATCAGACATAATCATCATTAGCCTCACTAGACATGCAGCACCATTAGTCTAGCTTGCATGGGTGTTGACATGTCAATGTTAGCCTCACTTGACATGACCATTGTTTATGTAAAATATTACAAAAAATAGTCTAATACATTATTTTTATCTATCTAAATTATGTAAATAACTTCGCGCAATCAAGTTGGAATGAGAAATTGCTAACGGTTTTGGATCTGACTTAACATTACTAAAGAATTAAAAATTCCAATAATTAAATTATATCTTGAAAATACAAAGGTCCTCTTTACAAGCTCCATCTACGAAAATAAAAGATTAAAGTGAGATTACCTAGCATACTTAATGCGGTTAAGAGTGATAATATTTGGTTGTAGCCTATTTGCTGTTAATCGCACATATCCTCGACGTCGGCTGTGGACGTGGTAATAGCAAAAACTAAAGACTAAAGATGAGGTTCTTTAGGGGAAAAGTACAAGATTTCCATGACCGGAAAAATCCAAATCCACAAAATCTGAGGAGACAACCACAAATCTGGTTGTTGTGGTCGTGGGCCATTTGACTGAGAGTGGATTAGATATGAGTTGTAAAGTGTTTGGAATCAAATTGACAGAGCCATGGAACCTGAACATCGACGAGGTTTGTTTTTGTAGTATACGACAAGAGTGATCGACTTACAGGTGTAACTCCGGCAATGATTGACATGAAATGAAATCATTTGTGTCGTGTGAATCATAGTCACTACTTCCTCGTTTTGGTGTTGAACCAGTTTCTCTCACTTTCGCGAAAGAGACTTCCATGGACCAAGGTCCACCTGCACCTAAGCAAAAAAATCAGATATTTTGCCACCAAATGCTCCATTTTGCCCTTTATTTTGCCTATGGTCCACCTACACCTTGGTCCATATTAGAATTTTTGCACTTTCGCAAAAATCTGAAGTTTATATTTTCTACCAATGCGTGTTCATACTCCAATAGAAGATGTTCTAGGGCTCCATTGCATGTGGTCGAGGTAGAAGTCTTGTATAAGTGTTTAGCCATTACCATACCCGAAGTCCGAAGAGAAGATGTTCTGGAGCGCCCTATTGCGTGTGCTCGGGGTAGAAATTTAGTATAAATGTATGGCCACTACCATAATACGCAGACTAAATGTACTTAATATTCTACCTACTATAGAATAGAATATTAATGGAACACTGGCATTCGCTAATTACATGGGAAAGCCAGATGTAAATGCATTTCATAGCTGAATAGTGAATCAACCCACGTTCTTGAATCTTTTATTTTCTTCTACTTGCAAACTAGGAACAGGAGAGGACATTTTGATGATAAGGCATACCTAGGCTAGGACCTCAATTCATGATTAGTGAAAGTCCAAAGAGATTACGGCCTAGAACTAGACTAATTTGGGCCAAATGCCTAAAGGAAAATACTTGCATCTGAACTGGTATCTACACCACATCCAAACTCTCTAGCGTGGACCAATAAAAACTGACACATATATTTCTATTTAAAATACATTTTATTTTATAAAATTTCAAAATTTACATGACAAAGCTTTTAATGCTCACGTGCATACTCCCATGCTTCCCATCATCTTCTTCAACAGCCTTCTTCGATCTTTTGATATTTTCTTTGCAAAAATTACATATTGATCACAAATTTAGTGGAAAATCTTATCAACCAAAAGCAATCACCCCGTGATCTTCAATTTCGTCTTTTCTTATCAACCAAAGCAATCACCCCGTGATCTTCAATTTCGTCTTTTTTTTTTTTTTTTTTTTTTTTTCTTCCTATAGTTAATAATTCCACATCCATAATTTCATATGAATTGAATACCATTGCTTCATAGGTCTGCTATGCAATCCATTTTTTTTTTTCTTCAAAAATTCAGAAATTTGTAGTGTTGATTGGTCGATCTCTTGGGTTCTAAATTTCCTGTCAATTATTAATTAATGTCAAACTCCTGAGATCATGCATGTTAAAAAAAACTCCTAAGAATCATGACATAATTGGTTACTTTTGTTTCAACTGGTTCCATGGCCAGTAACTTTTGCAGAGTAAAGTTGGAATTGAAGGAGGGAGGCAGTTGACGAGCGTGAGAGATGCGCGTCTCATGGTCCCTTGAATAATTTAGATTTTTTGCAAATAAAAAGCATAATATATTAAAATAACATATGTCAACGCCTGACTGATCCATGCCAGAGAGTTTGGATGAGCTTGACTAGTTCAGATGCAAGTATTTCTCCATGCATAAACACAACTAAGTGTCTAAGTTCCTAAGTCCAGGATTTCTGCAAAAATTTACCAGATTGAACCATGATTCTTGCTTCAAGGTATAAACTGTTTTTCACCATTATATTTATTATATATGCTCATAGTTAGACCTGTAAAATGGGCAGGGTAGGGTCGGGCTGACCCTAAGATATGATGGCCCAAGTACTGTCCGACCTTAAGATTTTGTAGCCCTAAGTGTTAAATGGGTAAGGCATGGCTCTTTCACAAATATGTGAAGTTCAGGCCCCGCCCATAAGTCGATAAAGTACGGGACACCCGGAGCCCACTGCCCCACTCTATATTTGGATAGTGATTTGTGAAACAATACTAACTTCTATTAAAAATAATTTGATTAAGTTTTAAATGAAATTAACCACGTGGTGTGGTGTGTTGGTCGAACAGCCTAGTCTGGAACCTCCAGGTCTAGCGTTCGAATCCCAGCTCCATCCCGTGGCCAGCAGATTTGAGGGATCCTTTGGATTCGTGCGTCTGCGATGCAGTGGATTAGTCTGGCTTTGCCTGGCTTTCGCCGCAATGTCAGTGCAGGTGTCCTGGTTCGTGCGTCTGCGATGCAGTGGATTAGTCTGGCTTTGCCTGGCTTTCGCCTCAATGTCGGTGCAGGTGTCCTGGCGCTGGGATACCACTGCATGGGTGTGTGAGTTACTAACAGCTAATTACCTGATCAAAAAAAAAGTTTTAAATGAAATTCAATTTTTAAAATTTTAATCTTTTCAAATGTACCTATTAAATAAAAAATTAATAATCAACTTATATCAAAATGGGCGACAATTTGGCATAAGATATTCGGTTGTACAAGGAGCATGCCCGAGAGGGCGGCGCTCAGAGAAACCTGGGAAGAGCTAGAGCGTTAGAATGGGAAAAAGCAAGTGTCTGATCAGAGAGGCAAACACAAAATGATATTTATTTTGTATTTTTCTTGGGTAGGGCAGGGCAAAAACGAAGCCCCAGCCTTGTCCTATATAAAATGGGTTGGGCTAAGCCCGCCCATTAACTTGGGCATGGCCAGCCCATAGCACAAAAAATAGAGCTGAGCTTCGGCGTGCCCATCGGCCCTAGGCTGAGTTTATAGGCCTACTAGTTGTTGCGTACGAAATGCGGTTTCGGTTTCGATAACTCGGGTTCTCTACAGAAAACCTTGTTAATTTGTTATAAGAAAACTGATTCGTGATGAGAAATTTGAAGGTGCATCATCAAAGTTTCAGTATGTGATGGAGGCAAAGAATTAAGCACGGAGATTAAACGGTGTTGCAAATGGTAGATCACTCATGGTAATGCAAGTTGGCTTTTAAATTTCAAGACTTCAGATCCCATATCTGATAGATGCTCTAATTTATTTGTGTCGGGAGAAAGTTTGTTTAACTGAAAAGTGACGTGCAGATCATTTACTAGTTATTACAATAACTTAAAACATCTATGCAAATACGAGGTTAGGCTGTGATGACTTATTACAAATATGTACGAGGCGAAGAAGAGAGCCCTGCAATCGAGCTGAAAAAACCAGGTATAGTCGTCTCAATGCAGACTAATATTGCGTGCAAGTTAGAAAACCAAAACATGGAAGGTTCCTAAACCAAACACTCAGATTCCACAATGACAAATCCTCTCAACTAAAAGAGTTCGAGGGGCAAGTCTAATCTAGGTCTTAACTAGGACTACCAAAAGGATCATTTCGAAGCAGATTGTGGTATCTAAAAGAAGCAGACATCTAAACTTTGAAGTAATGCTTCCCTTCTGCTAACTAACGATGAGATTATGAAACGAATATCTATTACATGTCATTGCCATTTTTATTAACAGGTCATATACCAAACAATTTATCCATTCCGATACTCAAACAAGGAGCTCCTCATATAACATGCCACTAACAGATGCTGCATTAGGTCCACGAGCTAACAACATCAGGCTAGGAAAGATTTGAAGCCTCAGTTTAAAGTCTTGTATAAGCTAACAACAAGCAATCTTCTACAGCTTACTTGGCTACGATTATAGACCGGTTACAAGTTAAGGCTAGTTATTAAACTTCGTATTGTGCACAGCTAGCTCAGTGGTTAATTGGTTATCAGTAATCCTAACTACTCATGGACTAAGCCTGAAACTGCATCAATTCACCTTTACGAGCTAATATTAGAAATGCCAAATTTATTACTCAAAACGTACACTCCGAATATGTTCCACGAAGAACATGAATGTACACCACCAAGCCTGTAACATATATGTCCCCGATTGATCTTTCAAACCAGAAGCTTACATTCCCACACGTCAAGTCCTAAACTTCCGAATCTTTAATAATGAGCATTTTCCTAATCATTCATCCACATTCATACACAAGATCTTGCTTCTTGTTTGCAATTCCATCCGATTAATCATGTATCTCTTTTGCAAAAAAGCTATAAGACAAATAATCAAGTTCAAAACTCAATTGACAATGGTTTCTAACAGTACTCTCGCCTCAACTACATCTACAAGAAGTCAAGAACCAAAGAGAAACCCAGAAATAAATCCAAAAACAAATCACGAAAAGAAATATGTATCTATTGGCAAACTCAAATTCTTAAATCTAATTGTTTCAGCCCTTTGGGCCTTTCAACTCGATCACTTACTCAGACCTATAAGCATACCTCTCCACGTTGTTGTCACTGAGATTAATCCCCACCATGGCCTCTCCCAATCCGCAGCTCACCTCCGCCAGCACCTCCGGGTCACTATAATGCGTCGCCGCCTGCACGATCGCCCTGGCCCGCCGCGCCGGCTCCCCACTCTTGAAAACTCCCGATCCCACAAACACCCCATCACACCCCAACTGCATCATCAGCGCCGCGTCCGCCGGCGTCGCCACCCCTCCTGCGGCGAAGTGCACCACCGGCAGCCTCCCCATCTGCTTCGTCTGCATGACCATGTCGTACGGCGCCGCGATCTTCTTGGCAAACGTGAAGACCTCGTCGTCGTCCATGTTCCGCAAAACACGGACCTCGCCCATGACCGACCGGACATGTCTCACTGCCTCGACGATGTTGCCGGTGCCGGCCTCGCCTTTGGTCCGGATCATGGCGGCGCCTTCCCGGATGCGGCGGAGGGCCTCGCCGAGGTTGCGGCAGCCGCAGACGAAAGGGACCTGGAAGTCGTGCTTGTTGATGTGGTTGTCGTCGTCGGCGACGGTCAGGACCTCTGACTCGTCGACGTAGTCGACTCCGATGGCCTCGAGGATCTGTGCCTCGGCGAAGTGGCCGATGCGGCACTTGGCCATGACGGGGATGGTGACGGAGCGTTTGATCTCTTTGATGAGTTGAGGGTCGGACATGCGGGCGACGCCACCGTGGGCGCGGATATCGGCGGGGACTCGCTCGAGGGCCATGACGGCGCAGGCGCCGGCTTCCTCGGCGATGCGGGCCTGGGCGGGGGTGACGACGTCCATGATGACGCCGCCGCGGAGCATTTGGGCGAGGCCCACTTTGACGGGGTAGGAGGACTTCTTGGCGCTGCCGGTCTCGTAGATGGCGCCCTTGCCGTACACGGTGACGACTCCGCTGTCGGCCATTTTTTGGAGGTGATCGGAATCAAAGAGCGAGCGAGAAATGACGAAGAGGAAGAAGGAGGTGGGTGTGTGAGTGCAGAGAAAATAATGTTATTATGTGAATGGGCAGAAATGGCTACATAATTAAATCACCAAAATGGAGAGTCATAGTTTCCAATCTCTATTTTTGGCAACCATGATTTCCTCTTTACAATTTCTGGATTTTCTGTTAGGATTTTGTTTAGAATTATTTTTTTGCAATATCTATTCATTTTGATTAATTGTACAAATATGTTGCATGGTTGAGTGATTATGAGATATCCCAGTAACAAATGTTTGTAATTCAGGGGATAATTTGATGGACCAAGAATATCTAATCACCTATATAGGATAGTTTTACGTACGGTATATTAAGTAAACTTATTAGCTGGTAGACTTAATTCAATACAAAAGTAAATTAGTTTGATAGGGAAGTTGAGTAATTTCATACTAGTCTACTAATTAATAGAGTCAGTCTACATCTGAATCAAAATACTCTACTTAATGTATCGCAGACGAACCTCACATATGTATTATGTATATGTGTTTGGTGAATTGTGTATTTATTAATTGATTTTTTGTTAAGTAAATTTAATTCGTAAATTTTTGTGTACAAGTTATTTTGTCAGTGAGTTGTGCTTTGTTAGTTAGTCACATGTTTAAAGCTGACAAACATCATAGGATGTATGAGATTTTATAAAATAGTAGTTCTATTCATACCTCTTGAATTGCTATTTGGACCCCCTCTCTTAATTTAAACCATTGAACTTCTTATTTTGCCCTTGTATGCATATTACCTTTTACATCTGCATACGATCAAATGTCCAGACCATTCACCATCCACTATCAATTTACCGGTTAATTTCTTTGATACAGTAGGAGCTGAAGAATCAATTCTCACCTTCAATGACAACGAGGATGGTTAATTCTTAATTGATAGATGGAAGAGCTCAATTTATTCCACTGCAACCTACCACCCAGACAAAAGAAAAATAAAGCAAGAGGCCAAGAGAGAAATATTAATCCACACGAGCAAACTATTTCTTCAAGGCTGAAGCTAAAACTTCTTTAATCATACAAAGTCACCCTCAAATGCCAAGTTTTGCCAGTTCCTCTCATGATGAGCGAAGGTCAATTAAGCACCAGAAGCCTATAACTTTATATGCAAGCTTCAACAAGAAGAAAATAGTAAATTTTATAAAAATTAGAAGAGGTCTAAAAAGTAAATTATAAGATTTGAATAGAACCACCCTTATAAAATAAATAAAAGATAAATGATAATTTAGGAGCACTTTTAAGGTTGTTAAATAGTTACACTTGGATCAATTCCCTCTCGAAGAGAGACTTTTATTATTGGACTGAGTTATATATAGTTAGCGACAGATTGTCAGATTATCTATTTTCGTTTTGTTCTTAATTAGCAACATTAAAGTAGTTCAATGGAGAAGTAAGCAAGATATGTGAGACAAAAAAAGAGATTAAAGGAATAGTTTTTGGAACAGAAAAACTAATGAATGGTGAAGGACTGCAAGTGCCTTGATAGATATATTCGCATTTCCGTGCAACAACATTTGACAAGCTGGTGGGTTCACAAATCAATGAATCATTAACGAAAATGTCACGTAGTGGTTTGTCTTTAAAGGAGAAGATAATATTAATTATATAAGGCAATGCATCATGCATGCATCATCTTACGAAAAACTTCTACCGTCCATTATAATGGTATACATTGTAGTCTGTATTGATATTATTAATCCGTATCACATGTGTTTGTTCATGATTAGTTTACTTAATTTTTTTTTTTCAACCCATAGTGCCCGTTTAATTCAAATAATATTATTGACTTGAACCACCACATGACAATACCCACGTGGTAATCCAGGCTTCATTCAATTGTTTTTAGTCCTTCTCCATTATTACATGTTATTCTAGTATTCGTTTTCGAAAGTTTGAAATTTTAGCTTCTAAAATTTCGGTACTATAGACTTACGAAAATTTTGATAAATATCGAAACATATTGAAAACTTAACATTTATTTTGAAATATTTTGAATATAGTTCAAATATCGGGGATACATCTACAGTATATTGATATATCAATACATCACGTAAACTATGCTTGATATAAAAGTAGACTGGCTAGATATAAAAGTAGACTAATTCAAGATCAAGTCAAACTAATATATGGAGTTAGTCTACCTCTGCATCAAATCCGATCTACTTAATGCATTAGTACATTGATATACTAACAATATTGTAGAACTTTATCAAATATCAATAAGATTAAGTTGTGAAAATTAACATAATTTTGAAGAAAATAAACATTGACTTAAACATCAAATGTTGTGTCTCAATGCAGCAAAACTTATTTAAATAATATAAATAACGGGCGTAGGGCTGAACCTCTCAGTTAGGTTGGGTTCCAAATCCCCTTTTCCAAAAAAAAAAAAAAAAGTTGTGCACACTATAAAATTCTAAGTATGCACCTTACGTAATTGTGGCTAATGCTTGGTGTGACTACACATACTCGTGACTATTGAGTATTATTTGTAACACCATCACAACTATAACAATATACCAATTAAGATTTAAGCACAACAAAAATTATAAACTCTAGGCAACTCATCTATCCAAATTTAGACATCAACTGTGACTACACATACTCGTAAGTCGTGACTAATGAGTATTATTTGTAACACCATCACAACTATAACAATATACCAATTAAGCACAACAAAAATTATAAATTCTAGGCAACTCATCCATCCAAATCGTATGTAGCATATATAATTCTTATCATTTGATAAATTTTATATGATGCTATCCAAATAATGAAATTCTCAGTATTGGAGTTAAATTCCAATTTATTCTTAGTTGCTAAGAGGAGGAAGTGTTCAGACATGATCCCCTGACACGGATTAATCTCTGGACCTAAGAAGCCTTTGAGAAACCGTGCGATCTCGATAAAAAAAAATTTGTGAAATTATATTTTTCATCATTTAAAAATTTCAGTAAACATTACAAACATTATTCGAACAGACCGCGCGTAAGAAACTTTATATGTATCGCGACTAAAACAAAGAATTCTGAACATGACAAAAGCATAATTTGCTACCAATGCTTGGTTGAATGAATTATCAGTCTTTTTACTAATTGAAAAAAGAAATAACCAAATGCAACATAACCTTCGCCCTACAACCACCATACCTAGCTTTCATTTACAGTCCAGCATTTGTTGTGATATCTGAATATTAGTATCATTGAGATTGTGAATTGAACACAAAAAATGATAGGAGTAGTTGTGCACCATAGAGACAATTGGAGGAAGATGACTTATCAATTTGCTTTAGGAATATTTTTAAGACAAAATTATCGTATTTAGATTTAAGCTTGGTAGTTCAGACTCATACTTTTTAATTTCAGACCGGTGATGCTTAGGATTTTTAATTTTAGATCTATAATTAACTAATTACCGGTCTGAATTCCATCCTCGATTTAACCAGGTGAACTATGATTTTATCAACAATCTTTGTTATCATCAGACACATTCTCTCTTTTGATCTTTGTCTATTTTCCGGTCTCTTCCAACATCCCTAACATTTTATCAACATAAGCATTACAATATATTAGTGAGAAGAAACACTACAACCAAAATACTAATTTATAAAAATGAGATTTGAGCATAAAATGTACCACTTTTTCCATGCTGCTTAAGTGATCACCTAAATGAGTTTTTTAACAATTATATGCATATGGTACCACTTCTATTGAGAACTTAAACATGTAGTTGCTATGTTAACAACATTATGAATGTGAAATCTGACATGCCACATGCATTGCAGAACGATTTAACAGCGGAAGTATGTGACTAAAAGCAAGATTAGTGTGGTATTGAATCATAGTTGGTCATATTTGACATATAGAAACGCAGATTATAACTTGCATAGAGATCTCACACTGAACATGGTTTGCCAGCAAAAAACAGAACTGTAATCCATGGAAACTTGCAAACTGCAAAAAGCTTTTACCATTTCTCTTTTTATTCCATCACAAGGTCAAAACGTTTGAAGAACAAAAGGATACATGCCTTATGCCTACTTACAGTGCAAAGCATTAGTGCAAACTGTTAAGAAGAAAAGCGATCAACGGAAATTACACAGCATAATGTGTAGAGATGCAACACTCAACTCTCATTCCTGGTAGGCTGTACACTTGAGCATCAGTAAGGTAATGTCCTCTTTACCAAAACGATGTTGGTACGAGTTGTAAAAGAATTTTCTTTATACAATTTCGGGCCAATACGGTGCAGCTAGCACTCCACCATATCGCCAAGCAACATGATAAGTGTATTGCTCTCCCAATTTGGCGTCCTTTATTATAGTCTTATGACATGCTCGAATAGAACTGCTATTCAATATTACAGAAGTAAAATGGAAAAAGCAGCAGCTATTTTTCTTGGCAACTATTGTTATTTTCATTAGCTGTTTTCTTCAAAATATCTATTGGTATTAACATCATTTGTTCAGACGTGTATCTTAATTTCGTATTATGTTGTACGCATACATACAAAATTACTTCAGGGCAATCTAAGACTAACCCCCAGCTAACAAAACTAAAAGTCCAAAACCTTTAACTATGGCAATGGCCCAGGTATCTCATTTACAAGATTCATATCCTCCACAGTCTGAAATACATCTTTCTTTTCCTTCTTCCATTTCTTGATGAGATTACTATCAGAAGGCTGGAGAGAGCATGGGGTGGCGGGAACAGAGTTTTCCCTTGTCTTTTCAAGATATTCCCTCTGTTTCGAGTCATCAGCAAGACAAAGCACAGAATCTGCACATACTTCCATGGCATTACGTGGAGGGACTGGCTTGAAGTCCTGCAACTTTGAGTACTCGGTGATGAGATGAAACATGTAATCATAGACTCGATCCATGTTTAGGTTTTCCATATACTGCTGCCCTCTTCTTCCTATTGCCTGAGCCTGTTCAGTCATTTATGAGAGGAATATTATAGCCAAGATCATGTTGTTTTCATGAAAAAGACTTAAGTTCACAGAAGATCTTCTTAATAAGTGAAGCATACCTCAGCTAGGTGTCCATGACCCCAGTCAACAGCAGATTTTATGGAAGGACATATTGCATTAGGAGAGATGGGCCAATAGTTAACCTTGGGAAAGAGGCCGCGGCTGAAGAAATCCTCATATTCCGGTGTTATTACTAATGCCAGAGAACCGCATGATAAGATATATTTCAAACTTACAGACCAAGCATAGCCTTCAGCATAGATCTTATACCTACAAATGGGGGAAAGAAATAATTTATGAGCTGCAGGATTAGAACCGCATGCCAAATTTCATTTAGACGATAATAGATCAGTAGAATACAGCTATAAGTGGAATGGTGGGTACATAACAATTATTCATCAATCAAGAATAAAGAGGAAACAATTTCATGGATAGTTGCAATAAGTCAGTAGCCCAGGTTTAGACTTCTGTTAAATAAAAGAACAAATGCAATAGTGTGTGTCAAAACTCGAGTTCTGTCTTAAGGTTAAGAGGCTGCCACCACATGGGGGTTATAAACGGGAAACAGCATCATTTTCTTTGATAGTTTGATACAGAAAAACTGGACGAGAAAGACCAAAAAAAAAAAAAGATTGCAAAAGACTATAAAGTAGAATCAACAGTCGAACAATGTGACAATCTATTATACTGTTAACTGACAAGCTGCATCTTCTTAACTAACCGATCAACCAATCCAATGAGATGTATGATGAACTGATGAGAGGTCATTACCAAAAGAAGCTGTACTTACCGATGATTGCACTGCTTAGATAGTTCGGACTGCTTGAAACCAGCCTTTGCTTCCTCATCCCAATCCTATAAAGTAAATATTAACAGATAATGTCAGGTCTGGACTTAAGGAATACCACTTCCACAATTAAATATGAAAGAAATTGACATTGTAATTTCAACTCAACCTGACGCATTATCTGCGCTCTATACGTCTTTGAATCATTACAGTTGAGTAACTCTTCACGAACACGGGAGCCAACATCTGGATTTCCTTTCCAATATGCCAGAAGCTCCTTCTTTCTCCAAGTCGTTTCCTGACCACCCAGTTTGATAGCCTGGAACTCCTCAGTCCACGGCTCTATATTTGTTTCTGGCCTATGCATAATCATAAACTATAATGAGAATCAAAAATAAAATCATCACCAGGCATTTGTTGCCCAGATAAATGACAACTTCACCTAAACTAAATACATCAATAATCACCAGGCTATAGGTACTAAGTCGGTCTCAAATTTGGGACAGGCTTGAAATTGACACTAAAGTTTTATGAACAAACATCACTAATCCTAATGCATACGAAGCATAATTACCAACAATGAGCTATGATTATACCGTAAGTAAATAAGAAGACAAGAGAGACTGATGATTCTTACCATCCCCAGAAAGACCAATCAGGAAATGGGATATCAAAGTGGTCGTCATTGGTGCAATACCGGAGCAGCGGCAAAGGCTTTGCGACATGCTCTGTCTTCTTAATGCTAGGCTTGTCCATGCAATCAAACATAAAATCCACATCAGGAACCCTCCCAGGGTACCTCTTAAGCATCTGCAACAACCCCCAAATCGTAAACATAGCCCGGCTCTGCACACAAGCGTAGTACAAGTCCACATACAACTTCCCTCGTGAAATCACCACTCGGAAAGCAGCGTATCTCTTTGCCTCCTCAACATGAGCCTTAGAAATCTTGGTCTTGGCCCACGGCTCCAGATCCTGGTGAATCCACCGGAAAAACTCCGGGCATTTCGGGGCTTTGGCAACGGAAGTAGCAGAACGTCGATGCTCTTCTTCTTGTTTCGTGTCGTTGCCTTGGTTTCTGTAGCGGCAGGCGAGGTAGGAGCACTGGAGGAGCTTGTATGCCCGGCTGGGGAGCGCGTCGTGGTTGAAGGTCTTGGGCTTGAACAGGTGCCACGGCGTCGGCTTTAGGTTGTGGCCGGCGACTGTCCTGGTCTGAGTGGCGAAATCGTTCACCTGTTCGACAAAATGTCTAAATGAAATTAGTAATGATCAAATCACCACGGCGAAAACTAACGGCGGTTTTCGTTTGCATTGTTACCTTGTAGAGCATGAAGAGGAGGGAGAGACAGCACAAGCCGATGACGGAGGGGAGAATGTAACTCGGCGATCGAGCGGTGGTTCTCGGAGAGATTCGCATGATGATGATGAAGAAAAGGGTGATGAGTTTTGTTGCAGCATTTGGGGTCTGTAAAAAAAATTTTGGCGACTCTGTAAATTTGTAAGTGGGGGTAATTTTTGGCGCTGAGGTTTTGATACCGTTGGGTCCCACGCGCAAGAGTGAGCGCCACGTGTTGGGATGTGGAAGCTCCTGACACGTGATTGGATTCCACTAATCTCGGGTGGAAGACATAGGTCCACTGCTTTTGGACCCTAGGAGACCTTTCTATTTTAGGGAAACGTTATCATCCTCCACAAAAGTAATTTCTTATTCATTTTCACCACTAAAGTAAAACAAAAACAAAAAGATATTATCTTCTTATGCTATATTTTCCACCAAAAAGATAAAATCATGCTTTATGATAAAATTTTAACTTGATCTAAGGTTTGATCACTGCAATAGTGACATTGTGCTGATCAATAATCTTGGCATAGATGTTTTGTGGAAGGTTCTTTCTAAATATACGCAGCAAATATCTAAACCCAGTAAATTTTTTACACCTATATAAAATCTATAATTACAACCAGCAAATTTTCCTATAATACCATTTTCTTTAATTAAACCTAGCAAAACCCATACACCAAGAATATCAAACATCCAGCAAAACACATACACCTTGACGAATAATACCAAACACCCAGCAAACCCTCGTTCTCCAACATAATGTGAAGTTTATCGCAAATTTAAGCATGTTTTCAAAAATGTTTCTCATGTTGAATATATATATATATATATATATATATATATATATATATATATATATTAAATACTTGTTACTTCTCAAACTTTTCCCTGAAAAACAGTTCAGTCCCTCGCCTTTTAAATTTTAAACTAAGGACTATCCAGTTTAAAATTTAAAAGGCGAGGGACTGAACTGTTTTCAGGGAAAAGTTTGAGGAGTAACAAGTATTCTCTCTAATTCTCACACAAATGGTCCAAAACAGGTTCAAACTAACTATTATACCATCACTTCTTTTTTTATATTATTTTTCTCTCTTTTTTTTTCCCCTTTTTTATATATATATTTCTCTTTTTTTATTTTTTCTAGCTCTCTCTCTCTCTCTCTCTCTCTCTCTCTCTCTCTCTCTCTCTCTCTCAGTTCATATCCGACCTCGAGTTCATCCACAGACGGCCACCCATCTCTTCTCTTTCCGCAGCGACGACCCTGCCCCATTCTCTGATGGGCCACTCCACTCAAAACGACGCCGCACTCCTCGGCGGCACCCATCCCCACCACTATGCCTTCCTCACCGCCAAGCCCCTGCCCTGGCTCAGATTTTGATAGGTCCAAGGCTCCGATTGAGGTTGATTAATCTCGACAAGCTGCTCCTGAAGTCAGCTCCACCCCAACCTCCCTAACTCCACTAGCAAACCCAGGATTGAAGATCGAGAAAAAAAAAAAAAAAGGGTTTACGCTAGAAAGTGAGGCGTCCGGCCGCCACTCAAAACACCGCCACCACCAAATGAAAGATGGGTCGAAGGTGACTCAAGCCCAGGCAGGATCGATGCATGGCATAGATCCCAGCCTCCACAGGCTCGCCTCAAAACTTCGACGCCTCTGCTCATGTTTTCTTCAACTTCCGGCCACCGCCTCGCCACGCTGCCACCATCACTCGACCCAGCAAACATCAGCCATCCTACTTTTGAATCCTCACCCCAACCTCCCCATCCTACTGTTGAGCTCCGATCCAAGGTCGAGAATGGCTCCGGCTAGAGAGAAAACTGACAGAGTTTTAGGGATTTTGTTTTTAGGAATAGGAGGGGGAGAGAGAGAGAGTATAAAAAAAGGGGAGAAAAAATAAAAAATAAAATAAAATGAGGAAGTGAGGGTTATAATAGTCATTTTGGATCATTTTGGACATGTTGTGTGAGAATTAGAGAGAATAAGGACTATCCAGTTTAATTTAAAAGGTGAGGGACTGAACTGTTTTTCAGGGAAAAGTTTGAGGAGTAACAAATATATATATATATATATATATATATATATATATATATATATATATATATATATATATATATATACAGATCCTATCCAGAGTGAGGGGTCACTTTTCGGTTGCATATCCACATCTCGACCGTTCAGTTTTTAGGTACTAATGTATAGATCATCTCTGCAAAATTTCAATCAAATTGATGGTCGTTAAGGCATAGATAACTGCTTTAAAGCTAGTACGGTTCAGGTTGGACAAATTTAGTTCATCCATTGGTTTGAACGAGTTAGATACCTTATATATATGTTGAATAACGTTGAACATGAGAAGCAAGAACAGTGTATAACATGAGGTGTTCCAACCCCAGATCCAATTTCACGAATATAACTAGAATTTTCATTCGTGTGGGAACATATATATATATATATATATATATATATATATATATATATATATATATAATAGAATTAGAACTCAACAACACGAATGAAAATTCTACCATGTACTGATGTTTTAATCGTGATCCTTTACTCTGTTAGATCACTAAAAAACGAAAACAGAACAAAAAACAAATCTAAAGGAAAAAGCCGTGTACCTAATCTAAAGCATTTCTGTCAATTATGTTAAGAGAAAATTGGGGCAGGGAACTGTGAAGGCCTACGAAGAGACTTGCAGTTTAAGCGTCCCTTTCTTCAATTCATTAATTGACTGATTGACAGCGTCGGGGAGCCTGCTGGGTGTTTGATATTCTTCATCAGGATGTATGCGTTTTGCTGGGTGTATGAGTTTTGTTGGGTTTAATTAAAAAAAAAAGGGGTATTATAGGAAAATTTGATGGGTGTAGTTATAGATTGTATACAGGTCTACTAAGATATTTACTGAGTACATTTAGAAAGACCCTTTGTGGAAATATACGGTTTTGTATTGATAATAATACACTTTCTTTATCGTCAAATCTAGAAGTTTGTATTATGTTATACAATTACATGTGAATTTTTTTTTTTGAAAAATAGGTGAAGTTATGCTTTCTGAATTTAACAATAATCATGGTTGCTTCTTCCATATGAAACTCAAGAGAGGGACAAGAGAGTGAGCATATGGGTGGATTAATATCATCACTTAATAAAGCTACGTTACCAGAGCTAAAGTAAATAGGGATGAAACTTCCTGGAGTAGCAAGTCTCCAATAAAATGGCTCAAAAGAACAATGATACAAAACTAGAGTTATCATTTTCAAATTGAGTGAGAAGAGATTGTAGACTTTTGAATTGTACAAATATCAATTTCAGTTTATAAACAATTACATCTGTGATTACATTTTCAAACTCAAGCTACAATGATACAGATAAAAACCCCAAAACTCAGATCAAGAGAAAAGAAACAGCAAAACGTTCACAGCCTCCACAAAAGCTCCATCTAAAAACCAAAGCTCATGAATTGTACACAAAAAAGTAAGGACAAAGCTCACATATTTACACAGCTCAAAGCCTCAAACTGAAAAAATCTTCCTCACTTTCTTCATCTTTCTACGACAAATGGGACAAGTTCCAGCCTCTTCAGAAATCCTGCACCGTAAATCCACTTAGAATCAACCCTTCTCTCAAGCAGCAGAAGTTACAGTGGTTTGATATTAACAAGACTTTGACATGAAAATAAAGTTATAAACATCTAGCATATAATGGTGGTAATTTGTTAGCAAATTAAGGGAATAATGTGTCCTCAAAACCAAGTCATTATATCCAGAATTTCAATTTGGGGTATATAGTGATGAAGATTTATATACCTTGTTCCACAAGTAAAACAGGTAGCACAGTGTCCACATGGAAGAAAGAAGCAGTCTCTCGGCCCATCAAAGCAAATGACACAAAGACGCTGAGTATTGTTGTCGTTACCTTCATTTATCGACTTTCCTTCAAGGGAACTCACTCCAAGGAACTCTTCCAAATCCTCTTCATCATTTGAAATACATTCATAAGATGAACCCCAACTCAAAGCATCATCATCTTTAGGTAAAAGCAATGGGGTTCGTACAGGTGATGCCTCCCCTGCTTGAAAATCCGTTCTATTCTCACCAGCATTTTGGAATATGTTACAAAATCTAAAGGCCATTAACAGGAGCACAGTCATCACACCTAGATGCAAAGATACAGGAAGATGTCAATCAACCACTTCTTTTTTTTTCCTTACAGTTTTGTGTGTGAAGGATATGTAGGCAAACAAAAGTAACCTGATCCAAGAAAATAGATGACCCATCGTGGTCCATATGACAGTTTGACATACCAGTCATCCTCCTGAATACCCTAAAAGAATTCAGATATGAAGATCAAATACTTATGATAGGAATTCAAAGAACATTCTATCATGAAAGTAATGGAAGCTGTCATGATGGCCTAAATTAGACAAAAGGAAAAGAAAACAAGCACATGAGAGAATCTGTTCTTTACCTCTTCAGGACCTGGAGAAGTTAAGACACCAAAAGTTGCCCCTAAGAGGGAAAACTTTAAGCTACAGTACTGATTATGTATGGAGCACCTGTAATACGCCTGGGTCGTGTTATAAAGAGTGGACTTTATGTTGAATTCCAACTCTACCTGTGTAATACAGCAAACTGGAAGTGTCAAACAATTTTGTAAACAACTTTATGGCTACAGAGGACAGATCAAATAAAGAGTTATTTACCTCAACATCCTCAGGGTTCAAGTTCCCTACTGCAATATAATAATTACAAGACTCTGAAATTACCTGTTGGATCTTACCACTTCCTGTGAAAAGATAAAGTTACTTTCTTAAAGTTTAATTAGTATTAAAAGGGAGAATGTAAAAAACATCTAGGGTGTCAAATCTCACCATAAATTATATTCCAAGACAATGTTGCATTACCATATGATGGATCCTCTATCCATTCAACCAGGCTTTTTCTACCTGAAGGTTATACAAAAGTTAATACAAGAACTAAATTTGAGTCTGATTATAGATTTTCAGTATATGACAGGCAGAACGATAAGCCTATAACTTTAAGGGAAACACTAAACCTACAGAGTCAATAGCCACATGAAAAAGCTATTTGTAACTGCAGGCTTTCAAGCAAGAGATGAAGCAGGTCCAAGCATTGAAGAAGTTTCAAAAGGTCAATGATTGGTTACTTATATCAATGTAGAGAATCCTTGCAGATATATTTCTCACTTCAACACTAGCTATTGGCATAGGCCATAGTTAATACAGAACACCATTCCAATTCTTCAACTATTTGATTTTGACATAAATCCTAGACATTGATACTGCTAAGTTTAGACAATCACAGACAATGTACTCCAACAAAAAGACGAACAAAACTTCTCAATTTGAAGATTCGAAGTTGGGAATTACCTTCTGCAATTACAAGTGTTAAGGGCGAGGAACTTGAAGGTTTGACATGGTAATATATATCTATTCTAGACCCTTTGTTTAGAAAGTAAATCCATTCCTGTTACAAGAAAGAAATGTGATTCATGTCATAAATCAAGACACATGACAGAAAAATTTCAGTGATATGAGAGAGGAAAAAAAAAAGAAAAGAAATAAGAAATTGAGATATTGTATGGTAAATAGCGGAAGTCTTGCCTTGTGATAAGTAGGGTGCACAAGTGTATGATGTGTTTCAGTCCAAGCTGTTTCAACATCCAGAGGAGGAGGTGTGTGGAATCCATATAAAATTGACCCGGGTTTTGTACCCTCAATTTCCTGTGCCTGTTTATACACAAAGTTAGTTTAGTGCACAATTAACAGCTGCAGCAGAAGGAAAAAGAAAGAAAAAATGAGTAGATGACAGAGCAAATGAGAACTATAAAATGAAATCAGGCAAATCACCTTAATGGTCTGAACAAAGAACGGATTAGTTCGTATGAGACGTGAGCAATTCGGGCCCAGTTGTAAATCGGCGGATCCAAAGAAACCAAGAATCAAAGTCATGGATGCTGCAGGTGAGGAACATCAAAAACCGAAATAATCCAAACAAACCAAGTCACATGGACGCTCAAGTCATTAGCAAACCTGAGTTCATTATGTAACAACAAAACAATAATCATGAAATAATAGGACATGGAAAAAAAAAATTTAGGCTTTTCTTGGCTGCTAGCTTTATGCAGGAAAAACCCAATCCAGCAAAAATTGAAAATTGGTAGTTTCAGACCCATTATATGAAATAAGCAAATCCAACCTTTCCTCAAATTCACACAACACAACCAAAATTTGATTGGATAAGTCAAGATTTTCAAATTTTGTAACATTCAATTAAGAAACATGGAAATAACTGACATGGAAACCGAGATAAAGTGTACATTTCATTTCTTAAATTAAGAAACATGAGAATTAAGCAATGAACAACTGGTACAAGTAAATAGTGAGTATTAGGAAACTGACCAAAGAACCAAAAGGTGACGAGCACAATAAAGCCAGACCAAAGATCATCCTTCATGTCAAATGCTGCTACATCAGATATCAACACATTGACACGGTAAGAGAAAGCCCTAGTTGAACTTCTCTGCTCTGGTTGCTGCTCTGTTTGTTCTTGGGCCTGTGAGGTAGATTGTGAAGAAGAAGAAGAAGAAGAAGAAGAAGACGAAGAAGAAGAAGGAACGGATTCATGGTGGCTACGATTTGTTTCTGGGTCTTCCATTGTGGATAAAGATTCAAAATTGGAATGTAATTGCTGAATATAAACAATGCATGACAAACAAAGAAATGAAAAATATTGAACAAAGTAGTATTCTACATGGGAAAAAGACTAGTTCTTTATGTATCTCTCAAACTTTGACTTTGGGGATTGTATTGGGAATGAGCAGCCATTGAAGTTGAAAAGGCGGTGGCGAAGAAGCTTTGACACATACCAAGAAGTCAAGTCTCTATCATTTCTTGTATAGTTTCTTCTTCAGGGGAATGGTAGTTGGGTAGTGACGGTTAGTTGGTTTATCCTGTTTATCTTTGCTGTGCTTTATGGATGTTGCCCCTCTAACTGTTCTGTCTGTCCTGTTTATCAAATGCTGCTAGTCAATGAGTTTGAGTGATGATGTTGATGGTGATTTCGCTGGTCAACGATTTCAAGAGCCCTAGATGAGTTAAAATGACTGGAATCTGAACAGTGAACACAGTAATATTGAAAGGCCCTTATGAAAAAATAAGATATCAAAATTTTTTGAATCATTTTTGGAAGCTTGCAATGATACTCTATTTTCTTTTTTCTTTTTAGGGGTCATAAACTCATAACTCTGATGCTTTATTGCTCTTCAGAAATTCTGGAAAAGAAAAAGTATGGTACTATGAATAAATGAAATTAAAGTGTATACAAAGTATCAAAACAAGCTTAAATCCGAGTAAAAAAAAAAAAAAGAAAAAAAAGTATCAAACATGAATACATAATTTGTATAGAAAATTTTAGTAGCAAAGAGTAACGTAACCTTAAAGGCATAAACTTGTCGCATTTTAAACTGTTCGAGATGAGACTGGGAAGGCTCGTTTATAGATAAATGGGTTACCAGGTTTCTTTCAGAACCTCACTGCAGCATGAATAACTCTGTAACTAACTCAAATCACTTGCTCATCCAACTCAGTACTGTTACTTTCCAGTTCCTGTTCAATGATTCACCGACGTTGTTCTACTTAAATAAGGCATCTTTTACTCGCTGAGAAATGCTTTTGCGCCCAGTAAATCATAAATAATTAAATGACAAATAAAATTATAGAGGATGAGCGATGGTATGTAACTGAGCTCCCAATGTGAATATACATGACAGATATCATAATATGGGATGTTTTTTAGTATAATATCCAGGTAAACCACCAAAGCCAGAGAAAATACTAAAATTACATTATTCAGACCAAAAAGAACAAACAAAAGAAAATGAAAATACATCCTACTATTCAAAATTTCTATATGACTACTGCAGTACTGCTACATCCAAGATAAAGATCACCATAAACACAATGTACAACAATCAATTAGCTTATTTCCCAAATAGGTCAAATCTACATATTGATAAATCATATCAAGTAGTTAGTAGCACCATATAACTAGCAGTTTATCAATCTAGCTGGAATTAGTCAATATCATTGAAAGTTCCAAGATATATAGATAAGGTTATGACAATGCTAAAAGTGCTATCTGATACAGGAAATGACATTGGGCATTCAAATGATGAATTAATAAATAACGTATGCAGTAGATCCAAGGTTGTCAAAATGCTGAAGTCTCATGTTTCCTACTCATACTAGAAAGTTCTGTTTCAAACAATCAAATCAAGTTTATCATGAATCTTTTAACAACAGCAACAAAGCAGGATCTACTACATCCTTAGACAATAAACCAATTATCAATTCCATAGTTGATGCATCTGCAGAGAAACCCCTCTCAACCATTTCTTGAATAAGTCCCATAGCCCATGATGTCTCATTGTTATTGATCAACCCTCGGATAATTGTGTTATATGTCCAGCCATTAGGGGAACAGCCTTTCTTTTCCATTCCTCTAAGCAAATCTTCTGCTTCACGTAATAAGCGTCCTTTACAAAATCCATAAATCATAATACCGTATGTCCTCACATTAGGCTGAACTACTTTTGATGACAAACCAGAGAAGACCTCTGTTGCAGAATCCATTTTCCCAGCTTTGCACAAACCTTCAATGATAAAATTGTAAGCTACAATATCTAGTTCCAACTTGCTGCCTTCTATCTCTCTAAGCAATTCTAGTGCTGTAGAAAGTTGTTGGTTATTACACAGGCCATCAAGTATAATATTATAAGTTTGAAGATCTGGAAGTTGGCCGCGACCTTGCATCTCAGACAACAAATTTTCTGCCTCTTGTATTGTCCCTGCTTTGTAAAAACCATCGATAAGAGTGTTATAAGTAATGGTATCGGGAACAAGTTCCATTGGAAGCATTTCCTGAAAAACCTTATTGGCCTCATCAATCTTTTTGTGCTTACAATACCCGTTTATCAATATGTTACAACTCCGAACATTAACCATGGAGCCCTTGCTAACCATTAGATCAAAAACATTTTTTGCCTCCTCCATCTCTTCTCGCAAACAGTAACCATCCATAAGGGAACTGTATGTAATAGTGTCAGGTTCAGTTCCTCTTTGAATCATCATCTCAACCACACTTTTGGCTTCTACGACCATACCCTCCTTACAGAGTGCATCAACCAAGACATTGAAGGTGATTTCATTTGGAAAGATATTTTGACTCACCATTTCATTCAACAACCTTGTAGCTTCTTTCCACTGGCCTAAATTGCAAACTCCTTGAATCAAAGAGGTGTAAGTAACAACGTTTGGAGCAATACCTCTACCAATCATTTCTGTGAATAGGTTCAATGCTTGATCAACTAGTATATCCTTACAATGACTGTCGATGACGGTGTTATAGGAAACTATGTCAGGCTCGCATCCTCTTTCTTTCATCTTCCCAAGTAAAAGAATAGCCGCAGTGTTGTTTCCCATCACGCAAAAGCCCTTTATTAGTGTGTTGAAAGTAACCACATTGGGCTGACAATGACCTCCCCCCACCATATTGCTGCCTCAGCCACTCTATTTTGGAGAACAAAGCCGTGGATTAGAGTGGTGAAGTTTGCAACATTTGGTTGAAGACCCAATTTGAACCAATACAGATATGCCAAACCTCATATGATTCAAATGGCAGTAGCAATTGATGATAATGGTTAGAGTATAGACATTTGAAGCGATTCCGATCAGACCCATTTTTCTATTCAAAGAGATGACTGCCGAATAGTGTTTCAATCTGACAAGTTGAGTCAAGATTTGATTGAAAGGGATAACCGAAGAAGGCAGAGGACGCCTGTGAAGCATTTCATCGAACACCTTCAAGGCATCCTCAACATTACTCGCTCTCGGCTTTAACTCCTGTAAGGGTGGTTTTCTCACAAGCCTCTCTAAATGGGTTTCTCTAGGTGTGGTTGGGTTTGAGGAATGAGAATGAAACAAGGCCATGAAATTGTAGATGGAAGCAACACGAGCAGTAGAGCGAAGGGAAGAAAGTATACCTCTACTGCCGTTGACGCTGCAATACGACATTCTGCGCATCATCGTCAGACTCGATTCAACAAGTGCTTTGTTGGGAAGAACAATGCTGAAACCTCTAACTGATTTCCTAGACGAGTGAGAGCTTTGCCAATCCAACAAAAACCGCTGCTCGATTTGAGCGGTGTTTGGTTATGTGTTGATGGAACAAAAACTGCTCTTTTTTGGTAGAAGACATTACATGATATAACTGAAGGAGGTCCAAATACCAATATAGAGGTATGAATAGAATCATTGTATTTGAAATCCTATTTAACCCACACGAGTTTATCAGTGAAAATTTATTTTCCCATTTTGAGATAAGGTCACATATGTAGAGATCAAATGGTTAATCTTGGTGAGTTGGTCATATCATATGATATTAGTCTATCTATCGATTAAAGATATGTCATCAACAGAAATGAAAATTATAAAATATGTCATCATTCTATCCCTACAAATTAACCAACCTCGACACCAAGACTGACCCCAACCCAATGTGAACAACGAGAGACATAGTTTGGAAATAACCCACCTTGTATTCTTGACATTGTACAAAAAGAGTGTAACTCTTCTTCAGATTCGGAAGCACCGATGTCACGGTGTTTCGCTGATCATCATGCATCCCATGCACATGCTCGCCTACTACTCCACAACATCAAAGATATATGGACGGCTCGATCAGGGCATGCATGCTTCTACACTTTCGTGGAGTTGCTTCCATTTTTTGTGATCCCAATTCACGAGCACGGTTTAATCCTTAGCACCTGGATAGGGTGCAACTCTAGCATAACAATTCCCTTGTAAAATTATCATTATTATTACTTGAGGTACTCTCTGGTTCATCAAAGCTTTAAAGGAAAATGTCCCCCATATGATTGGAGAGCATCTAACCTAGTACATTTCTCAACTCACAATCCAGACAGGTCAGCTCGCTCTGGTACAGTTTGTTCGTACTTCCTGTTCAAATCATTGATTAAAAAAAATAAAAAACAGAAAAAGAATCTCCCAGAGCTCTTAGGGAGGCATATACTCTTCCTGTGATTACAGTGATCAAAGTGGCACAGACAAATTCCAATGCCCTACCCTATGCAGATAGTTCTTCAATCCCAAAAAAGAGAAATTTAGGTGGCGCCAACCTCGTCCACCTAGATTTCTATGATACAATCAGGCTACTAGCACAGCAGTTACAGATAAACAAGACCATCATTGTCTCATCATTTGTAACAGAATTGGGAAATGAATCAGGTTTTGAATCAGGTCCTTTACTTGAATACAAACAAAACATATCAAGACCTTTACTTAAGGAGATCGAGTAGACCTTAAACTTTCCATATGCTAAACTAAGGCCAAAATTTTTTTTAAGTTGACCTTCAATATTACTAACAGGTCAAACAAAATTAAATAGAACTTCAATCACTAGAAGCGATGGAATTCCTGCTTGTTAAAACAGAGAGCTAAACAAGTCGATGCACATTGTGGAACTATATACATGTCACTCCATCTAGTTCAACCTACTGCCTTGCCTTAGTAGTCTACTCGGTCCTTACCCGCTTTGTTCTTTCCTTGAATAATTCTGGATTACCAAACTTTGTAGCTAGTGCACTGCATTGGTAGCTTGTTCAGGAATGCTTGTATGATAACTTAGAATGACA
Source organism: Rosa rugosa (assembly GCF_958449725.1). Classification (NCBI taxonomy): domain Eukaryota; kingdom Viridiplantae; phylum Streptophyta; class Magnoliopsida; order Rosales; family Rosaceae; genus Rosa; species Rosa rugosa. The sequence continues at coordinate 11,605,744 of NC_084821.1, forward strand.
GGGGGAGGGGGCTTCTGCCTTGATAGTTCTAACCGATGTTTCAGTAGATATTTCGGGCAAACCAAGCACAAAGCCAACAGAGTGGATCCTTCTCATATGGATAATTGTAATCATACAGTTCAACTCTTTCAAAAAGATAAAAATAAATAAAGGAATAAGCAAGAGCCAACTATCTAGAAGCACAAGTATTTATCTCCTTCATGATATGCATTCTACCATGAGATGAGTAGCTATCGTTGTTGCGCTTTCTTTCACTAAACTGACCTAGAAAAGAGATCAACTATGTGACTGCTCAGTCAGTATCAGGTAATAAAAACCATTTAATCATACATGAGAGTCTGCATAAGCTGCTCCGAAATAAAGACACAATTAGTTATCATGCTCTGGATAATACATGACATAACATTATTCTGAAGAACTAAACAGGGAACCTATGCAACAAGTAAGGGTTAGCTTAAAATGTTCAAATTAAGAAAGATCTTTATTGAATAAAAAATTTTGCGATCTTCATTAGATGTTATTGTAAAGATTATAGGTATTGGCATCTACTTTAACTAGTTTGTTGTGTTCAGGGCGTCAGAACATATCTGGACTAGAAAGAAAGAATAGTTACACTGCTGATGGTACTCTACCCAAATGAATGTGAAATAATGCTCCTAATATACATCTCGACTCTAGTAAGATATACACTGCTATCTGCAAGGTGAACTGGCAAGGCAGAGTAAATTTAATAAAACCCTTATTGCAAAAGCGGCAAAACCCTTATTATAATACATGGCCAGCAAATTCAGCTAATATTGGATAGAAACCAAGAAATAGCATTGTGTTTTCAAATCATGCACGAACAAGTAACATTCATAATTCTTCTTTGGTCAGAGGAAACATAATCATAAATAACATTCATAATATATCCAAGGATGCTAAAAAGCAGCAGTTTCAAGTTTTCTTGTTGTATTGGGAAAGTTCTGTTTCAAATATGCAGATTACCTTTACAATGATTTTTTCAAAGATTTCCTTTACCAAATGCTGACTCTATTAGTCTATTATGAGACAGTCAAATAATGAAATAAATGAGATCAAGCTTAAATAAGAGCTAATCGAAATGCTGAGGCAAATTGATCAACACCTCACTTGTGGTATAGTGCTATGATTATAGAAGGTAGATGAGTTCAGCCACTGGGTTCAGGAGTTGGATCTTGCCACTATTAAAGGGACATTTTGTAAGAATGAACAAAACTGTCGATCATGTTCACTACAAAGTATCGGTTTAGGTTTAGAAAACATGAATACGTGGTTCTTAGAAATCACGTGCAAATCTCGTGCACCTTAACACGTGCCTCTACCTTTGCCATAATGAACTTAAGGCCTCAACAAACTTAGATTTCAACGAAAAGCTACAACAAGAGCCAACAGCCATGACAAGAAGTTGCTTACTCTGAAGGCCAACCACGAAGAAGTTGCTGAACCGGAGTTTGCTACCAGTCTGTATTGGTTGTCAGAAAAGAACGCTCAGTACAGTTACTTTCCAGTTCCCGTTCAATGATTCGTTGATACTCTTCAACTTGTATAAGACCATCCTTTACTTTCTGAGAAATGTTTTTGCAATCTTGCACCATATTGCATTTCCCATTGCATTTAACTTACTTGGAAGGAAAGGGAATGATTACGGGGTAAAAACATTCCTGTGTTTACTAACACATAAAGGAATCGGAATGATTCCGGGTAAAAGAAATCTTGCGTTTACTAACACATGAAGGAATCAGAATAGATGTAGGTCCCACCTCCTTATCAGGAATCGATTCCTGAATACTCAGGAATTCGATTACGAAGGGAGGAGATGGGTTTAGGAATCATTCCTCCGGAATCAATACCGATTCTTTTCTTCTCCCATTCCACTTGTCTCCGATTCATGATTATTTTCCATTCCAAGTAAGTAAACGTGCCATAAAGTTCTCTTTTGTTCTCTCCATCAGCATCACTTATCACTTCCTGTACAGATTTGGGAGCTCTGATGAATACCAATGACTGATATTTGAGTACCTTTCCTATCAAAAGAAAAAGAGAACAATCAGAAATTTCCAGTACAAGTGCCACTACTTTTACATTCAGTAGGTGTAGATAAAGAACTAGATGGCAGTAATGAGAGACGGGAAGAAAGCAACACAATATTCAGATACCACACCGCCACAGATTAAATCCTGAAACAAAACTCTTCTTACTCTCCCATTTTTCTAGCAAATACATCCATGCAACTATGAATATCCACAACAAGAAAATTAATGAATAGGGTCAGGGTAAACAAAGAAAACCTGTAAAAGAAAACACTAAAGCTACACTTGAAATACCAAAGCAATGAATCATGTAGGTTTAGATTTTCCCCAATAGTTTAGCTCAGAAACATCTACAACTAGCTCCCTAGGCCGTTGAGAGTAAGTATGTTTTCCAATGCTTAATAGGGAGCTGTAACAACTTTCTGAGACTAAATAACTAATAAAAACCGTTTTCACGACATAAACACTCCGATGCCAAACTCCAAACCCAACATAAGATTTCCATCTAGAGGAAAGAACACTTTTTAACATTAATGAGAAAAAATATGGCAAACTAAAACCAGCCGCAATCAAATTCAACAGGTCAAAGAACTAGAAAGGAGGAGGGGACCAAGAGCTACACTATAACCAAACAAAATCACTGCAAAGCTCTCCACAGCTTCATACAACAAAAACAGAAAAAGCACTTTCTTAGTCTCTTGAAACATAGAAGCTTGAATGTAATTGTCTTATGACCTCACAACAAAGCCAATGATCATTAAAAAAGAGCGCAGAAATGGTGAGACAGTGTCACAGTGCTCATTGGTCATTGCTGAACAAGCTCTCTTAAAGCCACCCACCTGCCTCATGACGTGACGTCACATTACCATCCATGATCGCCCCAAGTGCCCTGGAAACATGGCTGTACATATCTAGTAAATGTATCTGTGCAATGAAAGCACCGAATGGAAACTCTCATAAGCATGAGCAGCTCTCGGTAGTTTTTGTCCCCCGTTACCATAAAAAAAAAAATAAAAAAAAAAGAACATAGCTAGACATACCTTTATAACCATACTATGGAATCTTTATAAATAAGCACTCTTCTACGTACAGGTAAAAGTTGCACGCTTAGACATACCTTTCGGGACAAACATTAGCAATAAAACTGGGTTGCCCGAAAATGTTCAAGTTAGAACATATATCACCATTGAAGCATTACAGAAATGTTCTAACATACAGTAGAATCGAACAATGAAGAGATTAGGAGACAACTGTAAAAAGATGGGTGCCTAATTCCAATATCAAAAATTTTTTGGATATAAAATTTACAAACTGTTTAAGGAAAACAAAAATTAACAGAGAGAGAGAGAGAGTAATGAATCTGAAATGTGTATTATTCATCTCACAATGGAGGGTTTATATAGAAGTACAAAGCTAGTGTGAATGCTCTAAGAGAAACTCAAAATGATAACAATCTCTCTTGGTTGATTGAGGGCTGCAGCTCCACATGGTGGCTGCAATGATCACAATTGCCATGCTTGTTGCCCTTTGGCATAAAGTTTGTCACACAAGTCTCTATACCTATATTATACACTCAAGTACCTATTGTATACATGATATAGACATTTATACTATGACTTATATATACATCATGATTCATATATACTACAACACTCCCCCTTGGATATTTCATGTCAATAGTATTGTCTAGGCCTTGCGCTTTTAAGTTGCCTCGTTAAAAACCTTGCCAAGTAATAAAACCCTGTGGGAAAAACAACCTTGGTCGAAGGAAAAAAAGAGTACAACGCGCCTTGAGTGTGGAGTATGTTTCTGGATACTCCCCCTGATTTAGACTCCTCCTTGTGTCCTAAACGTGGTGCTTCTCTCGTTGCCTCATTAAAAACTTTGCCGAGTAATAAAAACCCTGTGGGACAAAAATAACCTCGGTCGAAAAGGAAAAAGAGCACAACACACTCTTCACATTTCGAGACCATATATATAGACATCTCCCTTTGTGCCGCTCAAACTTGGCGGTGACGCTTCATCCGTTGCCTCGTTAAAACCTTACTCGAGTGTAAAACCCTGTGGGACAAAAACAAGCTCGAGGAGGAAAAAGAGAACAACACGTCCTTCACTTTTCGAGATCGACCATGTTGACATCATAACTCCCCCTGATGTCGATATCTCCCCCTGATTGCTTCAACCATGGGAGTTCGGATAACCTTTCCAATCCGATGCTTTTCACATGTTTCTCGAATGTGGATTTATGTAACGACTTCTAGTGAATAAGTCCGCTACATTATCCTCTGATTGGATTTGATTCTTTTCAATCTTTGAGGAGAGTCTGTTGTTGCTGCTTATGCTTGGTGTTGTCACTTTTGATGTAGCCTTGCTTCATTTGTTCAAAAATAAGCAGCATTATCCTAATTGCTTGTAGGCTCATCTGTGGTAGACTTCAAACCACAACTATTCGAACATGCGTAACTATGGATCCAATCCATATACATTCACGAACCACTTCGTGAAGAGCAATAATCTCTGCATTGTTCGAAGATATAGCGACTAAGGTCTATTATGTAGACCTCCAAGATATCGCGGTCTTTACCCATAGTGAACACTTAACCAGTTTTGGGAAGACCTTTGTATGGGTTATGAGATACTCAACATCAGCAAAACCTTCTAAAACACTTATGTTGTTTTGGGGTGGGGATAGAAAACGCAAGCCAGCTTTGGCGGCGTTTCTGGTTGTAGGGATAGAATAAGCCCATATCAATCATACATCTCAAGTATCGAAAGATATCTTTTTACACCAATCTAATGGCGTTGCGTTGGCGCAGAGCTATACCTTTAGCTAACAAGTTTATGGCAAAGTGAGATGTCCAGTCTTGTGCTTTGAGCTAAGTACAATAATGCGCTTTATTGTACTTGAGTAAGGCACTTCAGCCTCTCTAGCACATCTTCGTCTGATCATCCATTCAGACGAAGAGGATCCTTTTCAGGATCAAGACTACGAATGATCATGGGGTGCTTGAAGGCTTGACCTTGTCAAAATGCCTAAGCATCTATCAACACGGTGCTCAAGTTAAAAAAACCGAGGCTTAATTGTGTTTCCCCAAAAATCCTTCATCTCAAACTCGGATTTCAAGTGTTCAACAGTTTCCCTTAACTCTTTAAGGGCTTCTAATGAAGATCATGTCCAACATGAAAACCGTGATAGAATCCGAAACTTGTTATGGAACTGCACGGGCATATCCCTTCCCAATCAAGTAGTCACTTTAGTGAGCGTTTCAATTCTATTGCAAACGCGCTCCGTGGTCTAGAGCCACTTGATTTGGGTAAATAAAGTTTCACTATGAACTTTCATGTATATTCCGTATCTAGATCCCCATAGAGATACATAGTGACCACATTTATAAGCTGCATGTTCAGTTATTTGGAAACTATCAAACTGACAGGGTAGTGGATGTAATGTCACCCATTACGTGAGAATATGTCTCATCGTAGTCAATTCCAGGGCGTTTTGTGAGAAGCCTTGCGCCATAAGGCGAGATTTCCATCTCGTTTTCTCAACACGCTTTCTAACGAAGACCCATTAATCAATAGGTTTTATGTAAGGAGGTGTTGGCATCACTGGCTCAAAGACCTTCCTCTTCGTTTAATCTGGATCGCATCTTTCCATTTAGGCTAAATTTCTCTACGTTGGTATTCATGCTTCAACGGAGCGTGGTTCGATATCATCGGTCTCAACAAACTCATGCGCAACAGAATGCGCAACTACATCATCAATTATGATGGAGTTTCTATTCCATGTCTCATGTACACTAGTGTAATTTTCATAGAGCTCTATATTCTCAGGAATAGGTTCTGACGTTGAGGCGTCCCCCAACGATAACCATAATCCAGAAGATACTCATGAGACGGATGTTGAGTGTCGATGATCTAAGGATGCCAAAATATCCTTCGAATCCACGGGCTTCCCACGCATCCTAGCTGGGGCCATGGCCTGTAACGCCAGAGTGCCACTTTCTATGACGTTGGCGCCTTGCCTACCTCTGTGTAGGGTGGCGCTACATCCTCTTATAGGGACGTCCTTCCTTGCAGGCACTTTTGCAGCAAATGTGTGTGATCTCGTCACTTTAATAGGGATCGAGATGAGACATAGTGGGGACAGACCACGACAATTCCTGTCGTTCCTGCTGAACATTCGTGTTCTTATCTCCCCCTAACGACGGGAAGACTATCTCATCAAAGTGACATCCGTAAATCAGACAGTAAGGAGATCGCCTTGCAAGGGCATTAAGTGGCGGACGATTGTTGGAGTCTCAATGCCAACTAAGTTGCTCACTTGTTTTTAAGGACCTACCATAGGCGCTGTGGCGGCGCAATTGGCACATAAATAGCTCACATTGGCACATAAATGATTCACTCGAATGTGCGTAAGTACAAAATATTTGTACCCAGTCACTAGCTGTAACGCAGGGATACATTGAGTGGCGGTAGGTCATAGAGGAATTAGCATAGTTGTATGCGATATTGCATCACCCCAAGCGGATATAAGAAGATTGGTGAGCATCACCAATGTCTGAACTACCATCGTAGTTATGTCCGCGAGACCTTTTGGGCGTGTATATGGGAATGTGATGTTTAACATCAGTCCCTTTGCAATAACCATCGAAAGTCTTCGATGTAAACTCTCTAGCATAGTCAAAATCCATTTGACTAAATAGGATGATCCGGGGAGTGAGCCCGTTGTCATATTATATGTGCTATGAGTATAGCATAAGTAGCTTTTATAGATGGACAATGACACAACACGTGATTAGTGTGTTTGCGTGTCAACCAACATCATGAGATATTTAAACGTCTGCAAGTTGGTTGAATAGGTCCACAAATATCACCTTGGATTCTTTGCAAGAATGGTATATTTTCTTTAGTGTCCTTTGCATAGGATGGTCTCAATCCTATTTTTGCTAAATAGCAAGCTTTGCAAAACGAATGATATCTTTTAGAAGTAACTCTTTGGACCAATCTTTGGTTCGTACTTCTTTTCGTTGTGAAGAATGGATGTCCGTGTGAAGTCTTTAATATACGGAGCATCATATCACAACCTGGATATCTCAAACGTTCTTGCCAAAGCCTATATGTGTCAGAATCCCATAAGTCATCTTTTATGACATGGTTTGATTCAATGACTTGAATAGTGGTTGCATACAACCCACTAGAGCGACACATAAGTTTTTCTAATACTCGTTTATGTCCGTAGTCATTAGAGGTAATGCAAAGGAATTCTTGTCCATTCTCACAATGTGTTTCCACATGAAAACCATTGGCTCTTATACCTTTCAAATAATAAAGTTCGGAATTAAACACATGTCCATGACATTGAATAATAATGCGACACTTTATTAATAAGGAAAATAACCAATGATTACATCAAAGTTTTCCCAAAGTCTATAATAAAATCAAATTTTTAGACAAATTGTAGTTTACTCAATCCGTTTGGTAACTCCAATGAAATATGACCAGGAAAGTAGAGAGATGTTGGTGGAGCGAGGCTCGCTTAAGTACCCCGATCTCAATTACTTTCCTAGACATCATACTACAATGGATGCGCCACATGAGAAAGAGTTTTAATACAATTGTCATTTGACTAAGGCACATTTGCCGTTCTTGGAAAATAGAAAGGACTATTCTAATTAAAGTCTGCGGCATCCTCGTGCTCTTTATCTGCAGCTTTAAAGTCCTCAGTGGTGAGAGTGATCTCTTCACCATCCTCATCTTCAGCAAGATTGATATCTTCATCTTCAGCAAGATTGATATCTTCATCTCTCAATTGCCTATACTCCTTGTAGCTTTCAGCTAGTTGGGTGCTTGCATGGCATTGCTTGAACCAATGCTCAATTGATCCACATCGATGACACATGTCATTATGGTTATCTCCCTTCATTTGAGGTGCAGGTTGTGCACGTTGTGGATATTCCCTCGGAGGGGTTCTGTTACTACCATATCTCATGGTGCGACCTCCACGGCCCATGGTATTGCCATATCCACCTCTCCCACGTGTGGAGTTGCCACCACGTGTGCCAGCTCTAAAGTTGCGGTTTCCTTCTTTATTGGGGCGGTTATATGGACCCGTTCGTCCTTCATGTCCCCTGTTATTAGGGTACACATGTCCCCTATTAGTAGGGTACCGCTCCTTGCGCCCTCTCTTGGGTGCATTATAATTCGCCTCACGAACGCTTTTGGTTCCAGCGGGCCTTGAATTATAATTCTTTACGAGGATGTTGTCGTGCTTCTCAGCTACCGACAAAATATTGATGAGCTCATTGAACCTCGTAATTCGTCCAGCATTGACTTCAGTGCGATATTGCTTTGATATCACAATTGCTGAGACGAGGATGGTGGAGAGAGTCTTCTTAATTAGTTCTTCTTCTGTGAGGGGCTTTGCACAGAATCTCAACATGGCTTTGAGGCGAAGAGCTTCAGAGTTGTACTCAACAACAGACTTGAAGTCGGAGAAGCGTAAGTTGTTCCACTGAACCTTCAAGTCGGGCAGGAGGGAAGCTTGGATATTTCCAAAGCGCTCTTCTAGCGCTACCCATAGATCTCTTGCATCATTGATCGACATGTACTCTAATCTGAGAGATTTATCCATGTGGCGTCTCATCAAGATTACTGCTTGAGCATGCTTTGTGGGTGTTCGTTGGAACACAAGGCCCTGGTCAGGTGCCTGGATTATGGGCAATATCCCTTTTGCAGTGAGATGGTTCTCAACATCGGTTACCCAGCCATGGTATTCCGAGCCTGTTGAGTCAAGCATTGGAAAGTCGAGTCTAGGTTCATTCGACATCCTGAGAATAAGAAGAGAAGATATATTAGTTTCGGAGTTTAAACTTCCACGAAAACTAAAATAATAAGATTTTCGAGCTATGCTACCAAGAAATTAATTTCCAAGAATATTTGGATTAGACCAAAACAATGATGTTTGTGGACGCTCTTAGTCCGAATATTATGAACACTCTTAGTTCATTGATTATGAACGCTCTTAGTTCGTATAGCGTGAATCCCCACGATTCCGCTTTATATAGTCATACATTGATGCTTACGAACGCTCTTAGTCCGAAGTCTTATGAACATTCTTAGTTCATTGATTACGAACGCTCTTAGTTCGTATAGCGTGAATCCCTACGATTCCGCTTTCTAATTTCAAGTTCCCGAGAAAAAGAAACATAGGAAAAATGTAAAACTCAAAAGCGGGAACTTTTAGTAAGAAATACCTCGAAATAGTCCTTGGCCTTTATGTACCCCACAGTCCGCAGTTTCCAGAAAAGTGCCGGAAAGTCGTCGGAAAGTTGCCGGAAAAGTCGCCGGCAGCTGCTACGCAGCTGCTTGGCAGGTCAGCTCGGCAGCTGTCGGTAGGTCCTGCGCAGCTGCTCGGCAGGTCTCGGCAGCAGTTCGGCAGAACTCGACAGCGGTCTGACAGCGGTTCAAAACTTCTGTCCGCCGGTTCGGGCGGTTTCCGGCCGGTTCTGGCGGTTCTGAAACCGGTTCTGGGCTTCTTGGATCAAGGGCTTTGGTATGAGCTAGGGTTTGAAGGTTTTTTGTAGGTTTGGAAAAATGACTTCGATTGCTTGATGAACGTCCTCTACTCTTGTCAATTTCGATTCTAAATCTAGAGCAATTTCGTGCTGATAACGTGTTTAAGGAAAACGGAAATTAACAGAGAGAGAGAGAGAGAGTAATGAATCTGAATTGTGTATTATTCATCTCACAATGGAGGGTTTATATAGAAGTACAAAGCTAGTGTGAATGCTCTAAGAGAAACTCAAAATGATAACAATCTCTCTTGGTTGATTGAGGGCTGCAGCTCCACATGGTGGCTGCAATGATCACAATTGCCATGCTTGTTGCCCTTTGGCATAAAGCTTGTCACACAAGTCTCTATACCTATATTATACACTCAAGTACCTATTGTATACATGATATAGACATTTATACTATGACTCATATATACATCATGATTCATATATACTACAACACAAACTAAAATCTAAACTCATAGGGATTATGGTACCTACTTTCAGAGAAGAATCACACCAGTTTATAACAATCAGAAAAAAACCGTTACCTCTAGAATGTAACTATCAAACACTGTTGATCTATAAAGGAAGACTAATCATCATAGGTCAAGAATTTATTTCAAATATTCAAATAACTTCAGACTGAATCTTTAAGCAATGCTAATAAAGCAGGATCTACTATATCCTTTGACAATAAATCAACAATCAATTCCATAGTTGATGCATCGGCAGAGAAACCCCTCTCAAGCATCTCTTGAATAAGTCTCGTAGCCCTTGATGTCTCATTGTTATTGATAAAACCTCGGATAATTGTGTTATAGGTACAATCATTTGGAGAACAGCCTTTCTCTTCCATTCCTCTTAGCAAATTTTCTGCTTCACTTAATAGGCCTCTTTTACAAAATCCACTAATCATTATGGTATATGTCCTCACATTAGGCTGTACTCCTTTTGATGACAAACCAGAGAAGACATCTATAGCAGAAACCATTTCCCCAGCTTTGCACAAACCATCAATGATAATAGTGTAAATTACAATATTTAGTTCCCACTTGTTGCTTTCCAGCTCTCTAAGCAATTCCAGTGCTTTAGAAAGTTGTTGGTTGTTACATAGGCCATCAAGTATAACAGCGTAAGTATTAACATTTGGAAGCTGGCCACAACCTTGCATCTCACAGAACAACTTTTGTGCATCTTTTATCCTCCCCACTTTGCAAAAACCGTCAATAAGAGTGGTAAAAGTAACGGTATTAGGAACAAGTCCCATACAACGCATTTCCTGAAAAACCTTATTGGCCTCATCAATCTTTTTGTGCTTACAGAATCCGTTTATCAATATGTTACAACTCCGAACATTAACCATGGAGCCCTTGCTAACCATTAGATCAAAGACTTGTTTCGCCTCGTCCATTTCTCCTCGCAAACAGTAACCGTCCATAAGTGAGTTGTAAGTAATGATATCAGGCTCAATATGTCTTTGAATCATCATCTCAACCACACTTTTGGCTTCCACAATCATCCCTTCCTTACAAAGCGCATCAACCAAGACAGTGAAGGTGCGTACATCTGGAAAGATATTTTTACTCACCATTTCATTCAACAGCCTTTTAGCTTCTTTCCACTGGCCTAAATTGCAAACTCCTTGAATCAAAGAGGTGTAAGTAACAACGTCTGGAGCAATGCCTCTGGTAATCATTTCTGTGAAGAGGTTCAATGCTTGATCAACTAGTATATCCTTACAATGACTGTCGATGACGGTGTTATAGGAAACTATGTCAGGCTCGCATCCTCTTTCTTCCATCTTCCCAAGTAACTGAATAGCTGCCCTGTTGTTTCCAATCATGCAAAAGCCCTTCACTAGTGTGTTGAAAGTAAACACAGTGGGCTGACAATGACCTCTCCCCACCATTTTGCTGAAAAGTGTTGCTGCCTCAGCCACTCTATTATGGAGAACAAAGCCGTGGATTAGAGTGGTGAAGGTGGTGACACTTGGTTGAAGACCCAATTTGAAGAATTGGCCCAAGACAGACAAGCCGAACCCCATACGATTCAAATGGCAGTAGCAATTAATGATGATGTTTAGAGTATAAACATCCGAAGCGATTCCAATGAGACCCATCTGTCTATTCAAAGAGAGGACTGCTGAATAGTGCTTCAGTTTGGCAAGTTGGCCCAAGAGTTGATTGAAGCGGACAACAGAAGGCAGAGGACGCCTTTGAAGCATTTCATCGAACACCTTCGAGGCATTCTCAACATCACTCACTCTGGACTTCAAGGGTCGATTTCCTATATGGGTTTCTCTAGGTGTGGTTGGGTTTGAGGATTGAGAATGAAACAAGGCCATGAAATTGCAGACGGAAGCAGCACGAGCAGTAGAGCTAAGGCAAGAAAGCGTACCTCTTGGGCTGTTGCTGCTGTAATACGACGTTCTGCGCATCATCTTCAGACTCGATTCACGAACTGCTTTCTTGGAAAGAACTATGCTCGAACCTCTTAACTGATTTCCAAGACGAGTGGGTGCTCTGCCAATCCAATAAAATTTTGCCCACTTTTAGCGTTTGTTTAGTTTTCTAGATAAACTGGAGTGTGTGTGTGTGTCTTTCTATTGTTTATTGCAGCCTTACATGTGCTGAGGCACCAATGAATCAATGCACATGTATAATAGAAGTTCCGATACGAGTTTCGTTAATTTATTGGTTTTAGTTTCTTCAATGATGGGAATCATGGCTTGATAGGTAGGTACAGTAACTAGGTTTTGTTTTTCTTTTATTGAAGTCTTCGTGTCTTTTTTGTGATTAGATTCATGGCATCTGTTCGGTGTGTTCATCCTAGTTCCGGTGTTGGTGCTCATCAAGGCAGTTTGTACAACTTGGTCAACAAATTCATGATGAATGTTCCGAGACACTTCATGTTTAATTGGCTAATTTAGGGTGAAACAGCCCTTTTTATGCGCTTCTGCAGTTCTGGTTTTTATCCGCAGTGGTTGAGGATGCATGGTGGTTTGGCTTGGCCAGCATTAGTACAGTTAGTTTGTACTTTCTGTTCAAATCATTGATAATAAAATGAAAAATAGAAAAGAATCCCCCAGAGCTTTTAGGGAGAGGCATATGATATACTCTTTCTGTGATTACATGTACAAGCGACCAAAATGGCACAGACTGTCCAATTCCACAGCCCTACACTATGCAGATAGTTCTTCCCAAAAGAGAAATTTATGTGGCGACAACCTCGCCCACGTAGATGTGTATGATGCAATTAGCACAGCACTTATAGATAAACAAGATTATCATTGTTTCATCGTTTGTAAGAGAATTGAGAAATGAATAATGTTTTGAATCAGGTCCTTTACTTGAACACGAACAACATATCAGGACCTTTACTTAAGGAGATCAAGCATACCTTAAACTTTCCATATGCTAAACTCAGGCAAAGACCTTCAAAATTACTAACCAGTCAAACACAAATCAAATAGAAATTCAATCACAAGAAGTTTAGCTCTTCGCAAGTACATGCACATTGTGGAACTATATACATGTCGTGCACTCTGGCTAAGTTCAGCGGCTTCAGCCTGCTACCTTTCCTTACTAGTCTACTCGGTACGTCCGGACCGACTTTGTTCTCTCCTAGAATAATCTGGATTAGCAGACTCTGTTTGCAGCCAGTGCACTGCAATGGTAGCTTGGTCAGGAATGCTTGTATGACAATATAGAATGACAGGAGAAGGGGGCATTTGCCTTGATATTTCTCAACGATGTTTCAGTAGATATTTAGGCCAAATCAAGTGCAAAGCCATCAGAGTGGCTCTCGTACGGATAACTTAATCATACAGTTCAGTTCCCCTTGACAGTCAAAAAAAAAAAAAAAAAAACTCTCTTTAAAAAAAAAAAAAAACTAAAGGAATAAGCAAGAGCCAACTATCTAGGAGCACAAGTATTTTTCTCCTTCATGGAAGGCATTCTACCGTGAGATGAGTGGCTTTTATTGTTGCGCTTTCTTTCACTAAACTAGTGTAGGATTAGGACCTAGAAAGGAGATCAACAAAGTGACTGCTAGTAAGTATCAGATAATAAAAACCAATTAATCATACATGGAAGTCTGCATAACCTAATGCATAAGCTGCTCCAAATTAAAGACACGGTTAGTTATCATCTCTGGATAATACATGACATAACATTCTTCTGAAGAACTAAACAGGGGACCTATGCAACAAGTAAGGGTTAGCTTAAAATGATCAAATTAAGAACATATCTTTATTGAATAAAGATAAATGTGATATTCATTAGAAAATATTGTAAAGATTACAGGTACTGTCATCTACCTTGCCCTCAAACATGAAACACACTAGTTTGTTGAATTGTAAAGCAACTATTCTCTTCAGGGTATTAGAATTCTACCACATCTGGACTAGAAAGAAAGAATAATTACACTCCTGATAGGCGTTTCTCTACCCAAATGAATGTGAAATAGTGCTCCTAATATACTTCGTGAAATATGCAAGTTTTGTGCTATGTGCAAGGTGAACTGGCAAGCCAGAGTAAATTTAATAATACCCTTATGCAAAAGCGGCTGAAATCATGATTAGGTAAACAGAAGAAGACATGATGAAATTATAGACTTAGAATGCATCATAAGATGATAACGAGTGTACTAGTTATTATAAGAGACATTTCCTTAATAGCCTATGTAGCGTAACGTATGTAGAATTCTAGGTTTTTTTTTTGAAAGGGGGTAGAATTCTAGGTTTCACACAACTTGAAATATATATTTACTTAATACCCTCAAATGTTAGATAGTTCCCCATATGATAGTACTGCTAAGTTTCTCTGGCGGGATATGAGTAATATACTAATGCATCTGCCAATCTGGGTGATAAATGACAATACTTAAATGCAAAAGTCAGGATCACATACAAAATGACAGTATAATTTCAATCGATGGTTAATAAATAAAATATATAAAATATATCCAAAGCTACGGCTAAGGGTCATCAACTCATAACTCTATTCCTCTTCAGAAATTGCATCATATAACTAGCAGTTTATCAATTTAGCTAGAATTAGTCAACAGCAATAAAAGTTCCGAGTTATATAGATAAGGACATGATAATGCTAAAATGCTATCTGATATAGGAAATGACATTGGGTGTTCAAATGATGAATTAATCGATAACGTGTAAAAGTAGATCCAAGGTTTTAAAAGGTGCAGAACTCTCACATTTCCTCCTCAAACTAAGAAAGTTCTGTTTCAAACATTCAAATCAACTTTATCATGAATCTTTTAACAACGGCAACAAAGACGGATCTACTATATCCATAGACAATAAACCAACTATCAATTCCATAGTTGATGCATCTGCAGAGAAACCCGATTCTACCATTTCTTGAATAAGTCTCATAGCACTTGATGCGTCATTGTTATTTAACAACCCTCGGATAATGATGTTATAGGTCCAACCATCTGGAGAGCAGCCTCTCTCTCCCATTTCTCTCAGCAACTTATCTGCTTCATTTAATAAACCCCCTTTACAAAATCCATGAATCATTATATTGTATGTCCTCACATTAGGCTGTACTCCTTTAGATGACAAACCAGAGAAGACCTCTATTGCAGAATCCATTTTCCCAGCTTTGCACAAACCTTCAATGATAGTAGTGTAAACTACAATACTTAGTTCCAATTTCTTGTCTTTCATCTCTCTAAGCAATTCCATTGCCTTGGGAAGTTGCTGGTTGCTACATAGGGCATCAAGTAAAACAGCATAAGTTTGAACATTTGGATATTGGCCACAGCCTTGCATCTGAGAGAACAGTTTTTCTGCTTCTTGTATTCTCCCCACTTTGCAAAAACCATCAATAAGAGTTGTATAAGTAACGGTATTAGGGACAAGTTCCATACGACGCATTTCCTTGAAAATCTTGTTAGCCTGATCGATCTTTTTACCCTTGCAATATCCGTTAATCAATATGCTACAACTCTGAACATCAACCATGGAGCCCTTGCTAATCATAAGATCAAAAACTTGTCTTGCCTCATCCATTTCTCCTCGCAAACAGTAACCGTCCATAAGGGAACTGTATGTAACTATATCAGGCTCAATTCCTCTTTGAATCATCATCTCAACCACACTTTTGGCTTCCGCGACCATCCCTTCCTTACAAAGTGCGTCAACCAAGACACTGAAGGTGCGTACATTCGGGAAGATATTTTTACTCACCATTTCATTCAACAGCCTTTTAGCTTCTTTCCACTTGCCTAGTCTGCAGACTCCGTCAATCAAAGAATTGTAAGTAACAACATCTGGAGCAATGCCTCTGGTAATCATTTCTGAGAAGAGGTTCAATGCTTGATCAACTAGTGTATCCTTACAAAGACTGTCGATAATGGTGTTATAGGTAACTATGTTAGGCTCGCATCCTCTTTCTTCCATCTTCCCAAGTAACTGAATAGCTGCCCTGTTGTTTCCAATCATGCAAAAGCCCTTCACTAGTGTGTTGAAAGTAAACACATTGGGCTGACAATGACCTCTCCCCACCATTTTGCTGAAAAGTCTTGCTGCCTCAGCCACTCTATTTTGGAGAACAAAGCCGTGGATTAGAGTGGTGAACGTTGCAACATCTGGTTGAAGACCCGATTTGAAGAATTGGCCCAAGACAGACAGGGCATACCCCATTTGGTTCAAATGACAGTAGCAATTGATGATAATGGTTAGAGTATAAGCATCCAAAGCGATTCCTTGGAGACTCATTTCCCTATTCAAAGAGATGACCGCAGAATAATGTTTCAGTCTAGCAAGTTGAGTCAAGATCTGAGTGAAGCGGACAGCAGAAGGTAGGGGACGCGAGTGAAGCATTTCATCGAACACCTTCAAGGCATGCTCAACATTACTCACTCTGGGCTTTACCAGCTGGGTTTGTCTAGATTTGGTTGGCTTTGAGGATTTAGAATGAAACAAAGCAACAATAGGAGTAGAGTGAAGAAACAGCATACCTCTGGTGCTTCTGCAATAAGAATAACAAGAAGAAGAAGAAAAAGATGTCTTGCCCATCATTTTCAGCATCTCTGCGTCTCGAGTTTGTTTCGAATGGGTGTGGGTTTGCTTGAGAAAGCTCAAGTCTTCAAGTCTCTGTTATATGTATATGTATCCTTGGATTCCAGAATACAAGTTGCTTGCTTTGCCAATTGCTACTCGCTTCTTTGGTGCTCCTGTACTAATATGCACTCAATTTACATGTTTTTAGTTTTTGTTATAGTGTAATTGATTTTATACTATTAATGTCTATATCATGTATTATGTATAATAGTAAAGAGATAAGTGTAATGAAATGTGGAGGTTATAATAGTGTATTTTCTATGCTTTTTATCCCTATATAAACCCTCCAATGTGAGAAGAATAAACTCACAAATTCACTCTTCAATCTCTCCATCTACACTCTCTCCTTCTCTCTGTTTAGTTTTCGATTGTTCTTCAACACGTTATTAGCACGACGCTCTAGAATTAGAATCGAAAAAACAAGAGTAGAGGAAGTTCATCATCCGATCGAAGTCATTTTCCTAAACCTACAAAAAAAAAAAACCTCCAAACCCTATCACATATCAAAGCTCTTGATCCAAGAAGTCCAGAACCGGTTTCAGAACCTCCAGAACCGGCCGGAAACCCACTGAACCGGCCACCGGAAAAATTGAACCGCTGCCGGACCGCTGTCGAGTCCTGCCGAAGCCCTGCCGACACCTGCCGAAACCCTGCCGAGCGGATCTACCGAGACCTGTCGACAGCACCTGCCGAGACCTGCCGAGCGCATCTGCCGAGACCTGTCGACAGCACCTGCCGAGACCTGTCGACAGCACCTGCCGAGACCTGTCGATAGCACCTGCCGAGACCTGCCGACAGCTCCTGCCGACATCTGCCAGGGACCTACCGAGCACTTGCCGAGCAACCTGCCGAGCACCTGCCGACAGCTCCTGCCGGCACCTGCCGAGCAACTTTCCGGACAACTTTCCGGCCACTTTTCCGGCGACTTTCCGACACTTTTCCGGCGACTTCCCGGACACTTTTTCGGCGACTTTCCGACAACACTATTTCAAGGTATTCTTTACTAAAAGTTTCCGCTTTTGAGTTTTTACTCCTTTTTATTCTTTTTTTTTTCTTTTCTTGAAAACTTACAATTGAAAAAGCGGAATTATAGAAATTCACACTAAATGAACTAAGAGCATTCGTAATCGATGAACTAAGAGTGTTCATAAGACTTCGGACTAAAGAGCGTCCGTAAGCATCGATTGTTTCGGTCTAATCCAAATATCTTGGAAATTGATTTATTGGTAGCATAGCTCGGAAATCTTGTTATTTTAGTTTTCGTGGAAGTTTAAACTCCGAAACTAATATATCTTCTCCTTATTTTCAGGATGTCGAATGAACCTAGACTCGATTTTCCCATGCTCGACTCAACAGGCTCAGAATACCACAGTTGGGTCACCGATGTTGAGAACCACCCCACTTCACAAGGAATATTGCCTATAATCCAGGTACCTAACCCGGATCTTGTGTTCGCTCGAACACCGACAAAGCATGTTCATGCAGTTATATTGATGTGACGTCATATGGACAAAGCACTCAGGTTAGAGTATATGTCCATCAAGAATGCAAGAGAGCTCTGGGTAGCGCTAGAGGAGCGTTTTGGCAATATCCAAGATACCCTCCTCCCTGACTTGAAGGTTCAGTGGAACAATATATGTTTCTCCGACTTCAAGTCTGTTTCTGAATACAATTCAGAAGCTCTTCGCCTCAAAGCCATGCATGTTGAGGTTCTGTAACAAACCTATCACAGAAGAAGAGCTAATTGAGAAGACTCTCTCCACCTTCCCCGTCGATGCAATTGTACTGTCAAAGCAATATCGCACTGACTTCAATGCTGGACGAATTACGAGGTTTAATGAGCTTATAAATATTTTGTCGGTATCTGAGAAGCACGACAACATCCTCATAAAGAATTATAATTCAAGGCCCGTCAGAACCAAGAGCGTTCGTGAGGCGAATTATAGCGCACCCAAAAGAGGACGCAAGGAACGGTACCCTAATAACAGAGGATATGAAGGACAAATGGGTCCATATAACCGCTCCAATAAGGAAGGAAACTGTAACTTTAGAGCAGGCACACGTGATGGTAACTCCACACGTGGGAGAAGTGGATATGGCAACACCATGGGCCGTGGAAGTAGCACCATGAGCCGTGGTGGCAACATGGGCCGTGGAGGTCGCCGCATAAGACGTGGTAGTAGCAGCCAAAACCCTCCTAGGGAATATCCACAAAATGCACAACGTGCACCTCAATTAAAGGGAGGCAACCACAATGATTTGTGTTATCGATGTGGATCAACTGAGCATTGGTTCAAGCTATGCAAGGCAAGTGACCAACTAGTTGCAAAATACAGGGCATATAGGGACCTGAGAGAGCAAGAAGTTTACCTTGCAGAAGATGAAAATGGTGAAGATGTCAATCTCACCATTGAGGACTTCAAAGCTATAGATGAAGAGCACAAAGATGCTGCAGACTTTGATTAGAATAGTCATTTCTATTTTCCAAGAACGGCAAATATGCCTTAGTCAATAAATGACAATTGTATTAACTCTTTCTCTACTGGCGCACCCAATGAAATATGATGTCTAGGAAAGTGATTGAGATCGGGGTATTTAAGTGAGCCTCGCTCCACCAACATCTCTCTACTTCCCTGGTCATATTTTATTGGAGTTACCAAACGGATTGAGTGACTACAATTTGTCTAGGTTTGATTTTTGGAATGGACTTTGGAAAAACCATGATGTAATCATTGGAAATTTTCCTTACTAATAAAGTATCGCATTATGTCATAAGACATGTGTTAATATTCCGAACTTTATTTTTTTCAGTATGTTTTCCGGAGAATTGGAATGCCATCTTGATAGTGGTACCACACATACTATATTACGACATAGGCAATTATTTTTATGGATGACGCCTAGTCGATCCTCCGTAACAACGATGGCAGGACCATCAAAATTGATTCATGGTCGAGGACCACCTCAATTTCTGTTACCAAATGGCACAAATATTAATGTTGCCGAAGCTCTATATGCTCCAAGGGCCGGAAGAACCCTATTGAGTTTTAAAGATATAAGAGCCAATGATCTTCATGTGAAAACACATTGTGAGAATGGACAAGAGTTCCTTTGCATCACCTCTAATAACTACGGAAATACACGAGTATTAGAGAAACTAGTGTGTCGCTCTAGTGGATTGTATGCAACCACTATTAGAGTCATTGAATCCAACCATATCATGAATGAAAATTTATGGGATTCTGACACATACAGGCTTTGGCACGATCATTTGAGACATCCATGTCATGATATGATGCTCCGTATATTAAAAACGAAAAGAAGTACGAACCAAAGATTGGTCCAAAGAGTTACTTCTGAAACATATAATTCGTTTTGCAAAGCTTGCTCTTTAGCAAAGGTAGGATCGAGACCATCCTATGCAAAGGACACTAAAAACAATATACCATTCTTGCAAAGAATACAAGGTGATATTTGTGGACCTATCCAACCAACTTGCGGACCATTTAGATATTTTATGGTGTTGGTTGACGCATCGACACGTTGGTCACATGTCATGCTATTATCCACAAGAAATGCTGCATTTGCTAAACTCCTAGCACAAATCATTAAGTTAAGGGCTCACCACCCTGATCATCCTATTAAGTCAATTCGTCTTGACAATGCTGGAGAGTTTACATCAAAGACTTTTGATGATTATTGCATGTCCATTGGGATAGAGGTTGAACACCCTATCCCTCATGTACACACCCAAAATGGTCTCGCAGAAGCTGCCATTAAAAGACTTCAAATGGTTGCTAGAGCATTGGTCATGCGCACCAATCTCCCTATCTCTGCTTAGGGTTATGCAATATTGCACGCAGCTGTGCTTATTCGTCTGGGGCCCACTGCCACCCAACCCTTTTCTGCGTCTCAGATGGTGACTGGGTATGAGCCTGATGTCTCACACTTACACATATTTGGGTGTGCAGTCTATGTGCCAATTGCGCCGCCACAGTGCACCAAAATGGGTCCTCAAAGACGATTAGGCCTTTATGTTGGATATGACTCTCCAACCATTATCCGCTACATAGAACCCTTGACAGGCGATCTATTTACCGCAAGATTTGCGGATTGTCACTTTGATGAGACGGTCTTCCCGCCGTTAGGGGGAGATATGAACACTAATGTTCAACAGAAACGACAGGATTTGTCGTGGTCTGTCCCCACTTTGTCTCATCTTGACCCCAAAACTGCACAGTCCGAAATTGAAGTGCGGAGAATTCTCGATCTTCAGAACGTGGCAGAATCAATGCCTGATGCGTTTTCTGATATCGCTAAAGTGACGAGATCACACATACCTACTGCAAATGTGCCTGCAAGGATTGATGTCCCTAAAACTAGAGGACATGACGCCATCTCAAAAATACATTATGAGAATAGCGCCAACATCCCCTATATGGGTGACGCAGTGGCTAGGACCACGACTCCTGCCAGGAAGCTCGGGAGGCCCAAAGGTTCGATGGATTCTCGCCCAAGAAAGAAAGCGAGTTTGGCACAAAATAATCCATTAATCATCGATACAAATAATCCATCTCATGAGAATATTCCGGATTATGGTTATGTCCAAGAGACATCATTGGAGGACGCTCCAATAACAGAACCAATTCCAGAGAATAGAGAGATCTCCATGAATTACAACAGTATACATGTGATAATGGATAGAAATTCTATGACTATTGATGATGCATTTGCATATCATATTGCAAAAGGAATTATAGAAAACGATGATATCGAACCGCGCTTTGTTGAAGAATGTCAACGAAGAGCAGATTGGCCTAAATGGAAAGATGCGATCCAGACTGAATTGGATTCACTAACAAAGAGACAGGTATTTGGGCCTATAATGCTGACACCCCCAAATATAAAGCCTGTTGGCCATAAATGGGTCTTTGTTAGAAAGCGTAATGAGAAAGATGAGGTTGTTAGATACAAAGCCCGCCTTGTGGCGCAAGGTTTCTCACAGCGCCCTGGAATCGACTACGAGGAGACATATTCTCCCATAATGGACATTATATTGTTCCGCTACCTTGTCAGTTTGGTAGTTTCCGAAAAACTAGACATGCAGCTTATGGATGTAGTTACAACATATCTCTATGGAGATCTAGATTCAGAGATATATATGAAGGTTCCAGATGGACTTCAATTACCCAAATCAAGTGGCTCTAAACCACGGAGCGAGTTTTCAATAAAATTAAGACGCTCACTATACGGATTGAAACAATCCGGACGGATGTGGTATAACCGTCTAAGTGACTACTTGATTGGAAAGGGATATGTTAACAATGAAATATGCCCATGCGTGTTCATTAAAAGAACAAGTTTCGGATTTGCAATTGTAGCAGTTTATGTCGATGACATGAACCTAATTGGAACTCTAGAAGAGTTAAAAGAAACTGCTAAATATTTGAAATCCGAATTTGAGATGAAAGATCTTGGGAAAACACGGTTTTGTCTCGGAATAGAACTCGAGCACCGTAGAGATGGGATTATGATCCATCAGTCAGCGTATACTCAAAAATTACTAAGGCGCTTTAATGAAGATAAAGCAAAGCCTGTGAGTACTCCCATGATCGGCCGTAGTCTTGAGCCCAGAAAAGATCCATTTCGTCCAAAGGATGAGGACGAGGATTTATTAGAGGCTTAAATATCCTATCTAAGTGCAATAGGCGCATTATTGTATTTAGCTCAATGCACAAGACCAGATATCTCATTCGCAGTGAACTTGTTAGCTCGACATAGTTCTGCGCCAACACTCCGCCATTGGGTTGGTATAAAGACAATTTTTCGATACTTAAGAGGTATGATTGATATGGGCTTGTTTTATCCCTACAGAGAGAAAAGAAAAGACAGAAGCATGGGATCGAACCCCACAAGGCAAAAGGCCACCTTCCAAAATAAAGGCGCTGGCGACACCGTCCATGGTAGCCAACGTTCTCCTCCTCCCCTCCATCAAAACAAAAATGATGTTTTGATGGGCTTTGCTGATGCAGGGTATCTCTCTGACCCTCACAAACGTCTCTCCCAAACAGGTTATGTCTTTACCATGGGAAGCACCGCGATATCTTGGAGGTCTACAAAACAGACCCTTGTTGCTACTTCCTCAAATCATGCAGAGATTATCGCTCTACATGAAGCTGTGCGTGAATGCATATGGCTAAGGTCTATAATTAGACATATTCGAGGAAGTTGTGGTTTGAAGTCTACCACGGATGAACCTACATGCATTTATGAGGATAATGCAGCTTGTATTGAACAAATGAAGTTAGGTTTCATTAAAGGCGACAACACCAAGCATATATTGCCTAAGTTCTTTTATAATCAACAACAACAATCACTTCTAAATATTGAAGTAAATCAAATCCGATCAGAGGATAATATAGCAGACTTATTTACTAAGTCGTTACCAAAATCCACCTTCGAGAAACATGTGAAGAGCATCGGATTGAGAAAGTTATCTGAACTCCCATAATTGTAATTATCAGGGGGAGTTGAAATTAGGAGGAATATCCAGACCATCGTGTACTCTTTTGTCCTTCGTCCAATGTTATTTTTCCCACTGGGTTTTTACCTGGCAAGGTTTTAATGAGGCACATCTTTAGTATGGTCGCCCCACTTATACTGCATCCCTCTCGTAGACATACTACCTACTTATGATGCTGATAAGAAGACTCCACTTATCTCCAAAGATACGGTATTGCTACTCCACACTCATGCGCGTTGTGCTCTTTTTCTCCTTCGACCATGATTGTTTTTTCCCACAGAGTTTTATTACTTGGCAATGTTTTTTTTTTTTTTTTTTAACGAGGCAACTTAGAAGCGCATCACCAAGACAATACTATTAAACATGATATATCCAAGGGAGAGTGTTATAGTGTAATTGATTTTATACTATTAATGTCTATATCATATATTAGGTACAATAGTAAAGAGATAAGTGTAATGGAATGTGGGGGTTATAATAGTGTATTTTCTATGCTTTTTATCCCTATATAAACCCTCAAATGTGAGAAGAATAAACTCACCAATTCACTCTTCAATCTCTCCATCTACACTCTCTCCTTCTCTCTGTTTAGTTTTCGATTGTTCTTCAACAGTTTTTTCTTTTTCCTTTTTTCTTTTTTCTTTTTCTGTAAAATGACCAATGTGGCCTAGCGTTCCTTGTAGCAGCTACTCTCGAATCTTCATACCTTACAATTCATGCACTGGGGAAACAGTACCCATATATTCCCGAGAAAAGCTTCACATAATAGTACAATCTTTCACCAGAAAATTGTACAACTTATTAGTAACTTCAATGGCTTTCCTATAAATTCAACTACTCTACATATTGATACCGTGGGATGAGGAAATCGAAAATGTACAAACATATGATTTCTTGCGTCTCTGTCTTTGCTGAAATGAAATCGAGGCATTGACAAACTCAGCTTTCTCAAAACTGAAGCATATATAGTTCGGTGGACAACCGCCACTACAAGAAGTTAACTGACTCAACTTCTCAATCTCCAGCTACAGTATTACTAGAAAGTACTTCTATTACTGTAACTGACCTTGGGCTAAATCCAGTTATCATAAGAAAATGAGATCTCTGGGAATCGTAATCCCCCATTTCCAACAAAGCTCAACAAGCTCTATCAGCACCCGCCTCATGAACCAACAGGGCGGCAACACTGTTTGCCTTGCCCACCAACAGATAAATCCCTACAATCTATGCTACAATTAGTCACAGGCTCACAGCATATCTTACACATATAGAAGACATAAAAATATCATCCATCTCAAGCAAAAAGCAAAAGTCAAACAAAAGTTTTAGATCAGATCGACTCCTCATACTGCGAATTAACTTTAATCATACAGTTCCATTATTTCAACAATATTCAATTCCATTCCGCAGATGATGTAGTACAACAAACAAGAGCTACATAGAGATTTGAGAGCCGGGACAACCTAACAGTCCTGAAACAATCTACATTGGATAACTGATGCATATCCTAATCTTTATCTCCTGAATCTGCTCTAATGCAGCATCCTCAAAGTTGGCATTTTTCATTTGCTGACGGCAACTGTAAGTACCAAAGCAACAACAATATATTATTTAAAAGATACAGTAGGATACATCATTTTTGCAAGAATCAGTTAAAAGTAGACTTTGGACAATTAACACGTCAATAAAAGCATCCATGATGCTAACTACGCTTTTTATTGGATATACACTAGTAGTGAAGTTTCCAAATAATGGGGGCTTTCTTCTTTGTAAACCATAAACCAAACAGGCATCTGAAATTTCAAGTCCATTCCATTTGTCTCACTGATCCTTAATACAACTACATAAGAGATATACAACCAATCTTCCTGTGATCTAACAGAATTCCAATAAAACCCAACTCAGGAATCTTTATAGTCAAAGAAATGATCAAGTAACAGGTATACATGCACTAGATAATATAATATGACAGAACATTATTCAGATTAAGCACTCATCAGGACACCTGAACTATGCAAAAGATAAGTGTGAAGATTAGCAATATATCTGGGGTAAGCACAAATGCTCAAGTTTGAATACAGTTCTTTATTGAATAAACAACTTTGTGGGTGTTTGTTTTACAAACTGATGTTGAAAATCAGAATTGCTGACACATAACTACGATTAAACAAGAATTACACTAGTTTGAAGAAGCTACTGCCTTCGAGGCATCAAAAACTAGAGGAGGAGGTGTGTGGAATCCCTATAAAATTGACCAGGGTTTTGTACCCTCAAGTTCTTGTGTCTGTTTATACACCAAGTTAGTTTAGTGCAGACTTAACAGCTGCAGCAGAAGGAAAAGGCAACAATAGATGAGTGGATGACAGATCAAATGAGAATTATAAAAATGAAAATCAGGCGAATCTCCTTAATGGTCTGAACAAAGAATGGATTAGTTCGTATGAGACGTGAGCAATTTTGGCCCAGTTGTAAATCTGCGGATCCAAAGAACCCAAGAATAAAAGTCATGGATGCTGCAGGTGAGGAACATCAAAACCCCAAACAATCCAAACAAACCAGGTCACCTAGATGCTCAAGTCATTAGTAAACTAAGTTCATTAGGTAACAACAGAATAAAAATCATAAAAACAACAGGACAAGTAAGAAGTTTAGACTTTCCTTGACTGCTTGCAGAAGCTGAAACTTGGGTAGTTTCAGACCCATTTTATGAATTAATCAAATCCGACCCTTTCCTCCTATACACACGACACAAGCAAAAGTATTGATTGCATAAGTCAAAATTTTAATATTTTGCAACCTTAAATAAACGGGTACATTTGATTTCATGGAAATAACTGATATGGAAACTGTAATAAAGTGTACATTTCAGTTCTCAGATTAAGAAACATGTGAAAATTTGCACAAGCAATGAACAATAAACAATTGGTACAACTAAATAACGAGTATTAGTAGAGTGACCAAAGAACCAAAAGCCAAAAGGTGACAAGCACAACAAAGCCAGACCAAAAAGCTCATCCTTTATATTGCTGCTAGCCAATGAGTTTTGAGTAATATTGTTGATAGTGAATTAGTAAAATTGCTGGTCAACAATTTCAAGAATCCAAGATGAGGTCAAATGATTAGCATCTGAACACCATAAATTAATCAGCTTATTTACCAAATAGGTCAAATCTGCATATTCACAAATCATACTTAGTAGTGAGTAGCACCATATACTAGCAGTTTATCAATCTACCTAGAATTAGTCAACAGCAATGAAAGTTCCAAGTTATATGGATAAGGATATGACAATGCTGAAAGTGCCATCTGATCTAGGAAATGACATTGGGTATTCAAATGATGAATTAAAATGTAACGTATATATTACATCCAAGGTTGTCAAAAGTGCAGAAGCTCATACTTCCTAATACTATGTAACTTGTGTTTCAAAAATCAAATCAATTTTATCATGAATCCTTTAACAACGGCAACAAAGCCGGGTCTACTATATCCATAGACAATAAACCAACTATCAATTCCATAGTTGATGCATCTGCAGAGAAACCCGATTCTACCATTTCTTGAATAAGTCTCATAGCCCTTGATGCGTCATTGTTATTTAACAACCCTCGGATAATGATGTTATAGGCCCAACCATCTGGAGAGCAGCCTCTCTCTCCCATTTCTCTCAGCAACTTATCTGCTTCATTTAATAAGCCTCCTTTACATCCATGAATCATTATATTGTACGTCCTCACATTAGGTTGTACTCCTTTCGATGACAAACCAGAGAAGACCTCTATTGCGGAATCCATTTTCCCAGCTTTGCACAAACCTTCAATAATAATACTATAAATTACAACATTCAGTTCCAACTTCTTGTGCTTCATCTCTCTAAGCAATTCTATTGCCTTAGAAAGTTGCTGCTTGCTACATAGGGCATCAAGTAAAACAGCATAAGTTTCAATATCTGGATGTTGGCCACAACCTTGCATCTGAGAAAACAGCTTTTCTGTTTCTTGTATTCTCCCCATTTTGTAAAAACCATCAATAAGAGTGGTATAAGTAACGGTATCAGCAACAAGTTTCATAGGACGCATTTCCTTGAAAATCTTGTAAGCCTTATCGATCTTTTTACCCTTGCAATATCCATTTATCAATATGTTAAAACACTGAACATTAACCATGGAGCCCTTGCTAGCCATTAGATCAAAAACTTGTTTCGCCTCGTCCATCTCTCCTAGCAAACAATAACCGTCCATAAGCGAATTGTAAGTAATGACATCAGGCTCAATATCTCTTTGAATCATCATGTCAACCACAGTTTTGGCTTCCAAAACCATCCCCTCTTTACAGAGTGCATCAACCAAGACATTGAAGGTCCGTACATTGGGAAAGATATTTTTACTCACCATTTCATTCAACAACCTTGTAGCTTCTTTCCACTGGCCTATATTGCAGACTCCTTGAATCAAAGAGTTGTAAGTAACAATGTTTGGAGCAATGCCTCTGGTGATCATTTCTGAGAAGAGGTTCAATGCTTGATCAACTAGTGTATCCTTACAAAGACTGTCGATGACGGTGTTATAGGCAACTGTGTCAGGCTCGCATCCTCTTTCTTCCATCTTCCCAAGTAATTGAGTAGCTGCCCTGTTGTTTCCAATCATGCAAAAGCCCTTTATTAATGTGCTGAAAGTAAACACATCGGGCTGACAATGACCTCCCCCCACCATTTTGCTGAAAACTCGCGCTGCATCAGCCACTCGATTCTTGAGAATAAAGCCGTGGATAAGAGTGTTGAAGGTGGTGACACTTGGTTGAAACCCCAATTTAAAGAATTGGCCCAAGACAGATAAGCCAAACCCCATATGATTCAAATGGCAGTAGCAATTAATGATAATATTTAGAGTATAAACATCATGAGCGATACCGATGAGACGCATTTGTCTAATCAAAGAGAGGACTAGAGAATAGTGTTTCAGTTTAGCAAGTTGGCCCAAGAGTTGATTGAAGCGGACAACACAAGGCAAAGGACGCCTTTGAAGCATTTCATCGAACACCTTCAGGGCGTTCTCAAGATTACTCACTGTGGGTTTTGAAGGTGGTTTTCTCACAAGCCTCTCTAGATGGGTTTCTCTAGGTGCGGTTGGATTTGAGGATTGAGAATGAAACAAGGCCATGAAATTGCAGACGGAAACAACCCAAGCAGTAGAGCGAAGACAATAAAGCATACCTCTTGTGCTGCAATACCACTTTCTGCGCATCATCTTCAGACTCAATTCAACAACTGCTTTGTTGGGAAGAACAATGCTCGAACTTCTTAACTGAGTTGCTAGAGAAGACAAAGCCTTTGTCAATTCAACAAAAACTGCTCGCTTTTAACGCTCAGTTCTGTTTCGATGGAACTAGCTTCGTTGTGTTCTGTTTCAGACAATTTTGCTAATCAAATTGTTTATTAGATAACTTGCTCTCTCTCTCTCTTTTTTTTTTTTTTTTTTCCCATTTGGTAAAAGACATTATTTGAAAGGGAGAATATCCAGGTAAACCACCAAAGCCAGAGAAAATACCAAAATTACATTATTCAGACTAAAAGGAACAAGCAAAAGAAAATTAAAATACATCCTACTATTCAAAATTTCTGTATGACTACTGCCGTACTGCTACGTACATAAAGATCACCATAAATACAATGTACAACAGTCAATTAGCTTATTTCCCAAATAAATAACGTATACAGTAGATCCAAGGTTGTCAAAGAGCAGAAGTCTCATGTTTCCTACTCATACTAGGAAAGTTTTGTTTCAAACAATCAATTCCATAGTTGATGCATCTGCAAAGAAACCCCTCTCAACCATTTCTTGAATAAGTCCCATAGCCCATGATGTCTCATTGTTATTAATCAACCCTCGGATAATTGTGTTATAGGTCCAGCCATTAGGAGAACAGCCCTTCTTTTCCATTCCTCTAAGCAAATCTTCTGCTTCACGCAATAAGCGTCCTTTACAAAATCTATGAATCATAATATTGTATGTCCTCACATTAGGCTGAACGGGAGAGGAGCCTCTCCTGACCTATTTTTTTGCCTGAGCTTCCTAACCTTTTCATCATAAATCGCCACGTGCCATATAAATCCAGCTAGATTTTTTTGACTCGACTCCAGAACTGCTTTGTTTGAAAGAACGATGCTCCAATCTCTTAACTGATTTGCTAGACGAGTGGGAGCTTTGCCAATCCAACAAAAGTTTGCCCACTTTTAGCGTTGTTTAGTTTTATAGATAAACTGAACTTTGTGTGTGTATTTTATTTTATTTTTTGAAATTTTGGCAAAAGAAATTACTAACTATTTGAAATCCTTTGAGTCTACAATTTAACCACACGAGTCTATATCAAACTAAAACACAACAATACTTGTTCGGATTGTCTACCATGCACGCATTGATCTAACAGTGTGTGAGCATTGCAGAGACTTTCTACTGTTTATTGCAGAGGTTGAAGCACCATCAGATCAATGCGTGCATGGAATGCACACATGTATTGTCGAAATTTCAATACTTGTTTCGTTAATTTATTGATTTTAATTTCTTCAACGATGGGAATCATGGCTTGATAGGTAGGTATAGTAACTTGGTTTTGTTTTTCTTTTATTGAATTCTTCTTGTCTTTTTTGTGATTAGATTCATGGCATCTGTTCGTGTGTTCATCCAAATCCCGGTGTTGGTGCTCATCAAGGCATTTTATACAACTTGGTCAACAAATTCATGGCATTTTCCGAGACACTTCATGTTCAATTGGCTAATTTGGGTGAAACGGCCCTTTTATGCGCTTCTGCAGTGCTGGTTCTTCCAACTTGACACTTTTCTTGGTGGTTTAGGCTATTCTTTGAGATGTCATGAGGTGGTTGAGGATGCATGGTGGTTTGGCCAGCATTGGTACAGTTACTTTGTACTTCCTGTTCAAATCATTGATATAAAAATGAAAAATAGGAAAAAATATCCCAGATCTCTTAGGGAGAGAAATATACTCATCTTGTGATTACACAAATGATCAAAATGGCACACAGTCCAATTCCACTGCCCTATCCTATGCAGATAGTTCTTCCCCAAAAGAGAAATCTATGTGGCGCCAACCTCGCCCACCTAGATTTCTATGATACAATTAGCACAGCACTTGTAGATAAACAAGATTATCATTGTCTCATCGTTTGTAAGAGAATTGAGAAATGAATAATGTTTTGAATCAGCTCTTTCACTTGAACAGTTGAACACAAACAAAATATATCAGGACCTTTACTTAAGGAGATGGAGTATACCTTAAACTTTCCATATGCTAAACTCAGGCAAAAGAAATCTCTAAATTGACCTTTAAAATTACTAACCAGTCAAACACAAATCAAATAGAAATTCAATCATAAGAAGTTTAAGAGCTAAGTACATGCACATTGTGGAACTATATACATGTGCACTCCGGCAAAGTTCAGCGGCTCAACCCTGCTACCTTTCCTTACTAGTCTATTCAGTACGTTTGCACCCACTTTGTTTCCTAGAATAATTCTGGATTACCAAACTCTGTTTGTAGCCAGTGCACTGCATTGGTAGCTTGGTCAGGAATGCTTGTATGACAATTTAGAATGACAGGAGAAGGGGGCTTCTGCCTTGATATTTCTCACCGATGTTTCAGTAGATATTTAGGCCAAATCAAGTGCAAAGCCATCAGAGTGGCTCTCGTACGGATTACTTTAATCATACAGTTCAACTTTTTCAAAAAAATAAAAATAAAAATAACTAAAGGAATAAGCAAGAGCCAACTATCTAGGAGCACAAGTATTTTTTCTCCATGAAAAGGCATTCTACCATGAGATGAGTGGCTTTTATTGTTGCACTTTCTTTCACTAAACTGGTGTAGGATCAAGTAGGACCTAGAAAGGAGATCAACTAAGTGACTGCTCAGTAAGTATCAGATAATAAAAACCATTTAATCATACATGGCAGTCGGCATAACCAAATTAAAGACACGATTAGTTATCATCTCTGGATAATACATGACATAACATTCTTCTGAAGAACTAAACAGGGGACCTATGCAACAAGCAAGGGTTAGCTTAAAATGATCAATTTAAGAACATATCTTTATTGAATAAAGAATTTTGTGATGTTCATTAGAAAATATTGTAAAGATTAGAGGTACTGTCACCTCCCTTACCCTCAAACAAGAATCACACTAATTTGTTGAATTGTAAAGCAACTATTCTCTTCAGGGCATTAGAATTATACCACATCTCGACTAGAAAGAAAGAATAATTATACTCCTGATAGGCGTTTCTCTACCCAAATGAATGTGATATAGTGCTCCTAATATACTTCGTGAAATATGCAAGTTTTGTGCTATGTGCAAGGTGAACTGGCAAGCCAGAGTAAATTTAATAATACCCTTATTGCAAAAGCGGCTGAAATCACGATTAGTTTATCAATACTGCTATGATAGTACTGCTAAGTTTCTCTGGCTAGATATGAGTAATACACTAATGCATCTGCCAATCTGGGCAGCTAGAGATATGACAATACTTAAATGCAAAAGTCAGGATCACATACAGAATGGCAGTGTAATTTCAATCGATGGTTAATAAATAAAATATATAAAATATCCAAAGTTAAGTCTAAGGGTCATCAACTCATAACTCTATTCCTCTTCAGAAATTGCACCATATACCTAGCAGTTTATCAATTTAGCTAGAATTAGTCAACGGCAATAAAAGTTCCAAGTTATATAGATAAGGACATGATAATGCTACAATGCTATCTGATATAGGAAATGACATTGGGTGCTCATCAAATAGATAACGTATATAAGTACATCCAAAGTTGTCAAAAGGGCAGAAGTCTCATATTTCCTACTCATACTGACTAACTTCTGTTTCAAACAATCAAATCAATTTTATCATGAATCTTTTAACAACAGCAACAAAGCCGGATCTACTATATCCATAGACAGTAAACCAACTATCAATTCCATAGTTGATGCATCTGCAGAGAAACCCAACTCTACCATTTTTTGAATAAGTTTCATAGCCTTTGATGCCTCATTGTTATTTAACAAACCTCGGATTATGATGTTATAGGTCCAACCATCTGGAGAGCAACCTTTCTCTCCCATTTCTCTCAGCAACTTTTCTGCTTCACTTAATAAGCCCCCTTTACAAAATCCATGAATCATTATATTGTATGTCCTCACATTAGGCTGTACTCCTTTCAATGACAAACCAGAGAAGACATCCATTGCAGAATCCATGTTCCCAGCTTTGCACAAACCTTCAATCATAATATTGTAAACTACAATATCTAGTTCCAACTTGTTGCCTTCTATCTCTCTAAGTAATTCTAGTGCAGTAGAAAGTTGTTGGTTGTTACACAGGCCATCAAGTATAATATTATAAGTTTGACGATCTGGAAATTGGCCACAACCTTGCATCTCAGAGAACAACTTTTCTGCCTCTTGTATTCTCCCTGCTTTGTAAAAACCATCGATAAGAGTGTTATAAGTAATGGTATTAGGAACAAGTCCCATGCGACACATTTCCTGAAAAACCTTATTGGCCTCATCAATCTTTTTGTGCTTACAGTATCCGTTTATCAATATGTTACAACTCCGAACATTAACCATGGAGCCCTTCGTAACCATTAGATCAAAGACTTGTTTCGCCTCGTCCATTTCTCCTCGCAAACAGAAGTGAGTTGTAAGTAATGATATCAGGCTCAATATGTCTTTGAACCATCATCTCAACCACACTTTTGGCTTCCACAACCATCCCCTCCTTACAAAGTGCATCAACCAAGACATTGAAGGTGACTACATCGGGAAAGATATTTTTACTCACCATTTCATTCAACAACCTTGTAGCTTCTTTCCACTGGCCGATATTGCAGACTCCTTGAATCAAAGAGTTGTAAGTAACAACGTCGGGAGCAATACCTCTACCAATCATTTCTGTGAAGAGGTTCAATGCTTCATCAACTATTGTATCCTTACAATGACTGTCGATGATGGTGCTATAGGAAACTATGTTAGGCTCGCATCCTCTTTCTTCCATCTTCCCAAGTAATTCCATAGCTGCACTGTTGTTTCCAATCATGCAAAAGCCCTTTATTAGTGTGTTGAAAGTAAACACATCCGGCTGACAATGACCTCGCCCCACCATTTTGCTGAAAAGTCGTGCTGCCTCAGCCACTCTATTCTGGAGAACAAGGCCGTGGATTAGAGTGTTGAAGGTGGTGACATTTGGTTGAAGACCCAATTTAAAGAATTGACCCAAGACAGATATGCCAAACCCCAAATGATTCAAATGGCAGTAGCAATTAATGATAATATTTAGAGTATAAACATTAGAAGCGATTCCGATGAGACCCATTTGTGTATTCAAAGAGATAACGGCCGAATAGTGTTTCAATTTGGAAAGTTGAGTCAAGATTTGATTGAAGAGGACAACAGACGGCAGAGGACGCGAGTGAAGCATTTCATCGAACACCATCAAGGCATTCTCAACATTACTCACATTGGACTTTGAGGGTCGATTTCCTAGCTGTGTTTCTCTACATTTGCTTGGCTTTGAGGATCGAGAATGAAACAAAGCAACAAGAGGAGGAGTAGAGTGTAGAAATGGCATACCTCTTCTGCTACTGCTGCTGCAATGAGAATAACAAGAAGAGAAACCCCGAACTGATTTGCGCATCATCTTGAGCATTTCTGACACTCAAATCCACAGTAACAACGTCTGGAAACCTCGAACTGATTCGCTACACAAATTAAGAAACAGCTTTGTGAAGTAAAGTGGCTAGCTTTGAGATTGTTTTGCTCCTACTGGGACCAATACAAAGCTCTTGTTTTGTTCCGTCTTTTCCAAAAAGAACCAACTCTAGTTAAGGCCCAACTGACCCCCAGCCCATTTCCATTCAAATCCAATAAGAATAATCCAACTCATCGACGGCATCCTCCACGCCTCAACCAATCGCATCCTGCCGAAACACCCAAACCTTCCGACGTGTCAAAATCCTATTGGGCTACCTTCTAAACTCTCGTATATAAAATGGGTCTACACTCCCGTCTGTTAATCAGTAGCAGAGGAATTGATCTGAGAGTGAGAGAGAGACTGAAGCAAAGAGATGGCTAGAGCGACGTCGTTGCTGCTCTGTACTCTGGTCCTCTTCGGAGCCCTAGCTTTAATTGAGGTAACAAATTTCAGCTAACCCATCCAATTAAATCTCTGGGCCTTCATCAATTTTGAGTCTTGAATACTTAGACTTGGTCGGAATCAGTGATCGGGTTCATTCTGTTTCAGGCAAAGAAATCCAAGGAGGATCTGAAGGAAGTGACTTCCAAGGTTTACTTCGATGTTGAAATTGCTGGGAAGCCTGCTGGTATGGGTTTGCTTAATTTGGATCAGTTACTCAAATTCAATGCTAAATTTGATATTGGTGTTATGTTAATATGATGCAAATCTTAATTCGGAAATGAAAAAGGTCATGACTTTGGTAGATATGGGATTAGAGACTTTTGTGAATATAAAGTTTTAGGAAAATGCACAATCGTTTTCAGCTATGGAGATTTTTCGGGGTGATGAGGGAGACTGGTACTGATTTGATCAATGTGGTTCAGGTCGTATTGTCATGGGACTCTTCGGGAAGGCTGTTCCCAAGACAGCAGGTATTTTTGTCGATGTATTGTTTTCTATGTGGGTTCTGTGTTTTTGAAGGTACATGTGAAGAAGTTACTAACTTGCTCCTCTGGTTTTTTTGTTTCAGAAAATTTCCGAGCTCTTTGCACAGGTAACTAGTTGCTTATCTTCATTTCCTTTTTTTGAATTTAGTAGTTGATGTGTGTTAAATGAGTTGTGGTGAAGTTTCTAGACCTCAGTAACGGGTGACATGTAAAAGTGGTAGGAAGAATAGAATTAGTAGATATAAATGTAGACCTTCCTCTTTTCTGCATTGCTAAGAGTCAACGAGGGGATGATTTCTTGGTCTTAGACCGTCGGAAATTAATCCCCATTGTAGAAGTTGCTTCTAAATCTCGTATGTGGTATTCTCACATCCTTTTCTTTTGCATATAATTTTAGGGGAGAAAGGCATTGGAAAGAGCGGAAAACCTCTCCATTACAAGGGTAGCAAATTCCACAGGATTATTCCCAGCTTCATGCTTCAGGGAGGTGATTTCACTCTCGGTGATGGAAGAGGTGGAGAATCAATTTATGGAGAAAAGTTTGCTGATGAGAATTTCAAGCTGAAGCATACTGGACCAGGTACTGTCCTCTTTTACACCTTTTTTTTTTTCTCCGAGTGACATGGATTCTCAGAGCCTAGCTACATTTGAACCTATATGATATCAACAAAAATTGCTTTACTCTTGTGTACAGGGCTTTTGTCAATGGCAAATGCTGGTCCAGACACCAATGGTTCACAATTCTTCATTACCACTGTGACAACTAGCTGGTAATGTTATGTGCATCCATGCATATTTGATAAACAAATAAATACTTTTGTTAAATCTACTATCTTCTACTGCAAAACGCATTGTTTTTGTATTCATATGTTCGCACATTTATTTGCTTGTTGCATCAAATTCATGAGGTAAATGCTAAAGTTTATATGGTTACGTATCTATATATTTGAACTTTTTGTCTATCTATGTGCTTGTACCTATCTTTGATGCATCAAATTTCTTTTGACCTCAAGCTAAACATTTCCAATATAGACATAGAAAGAGGGTCTTCCTCTCAAATGGAAGGTGTCAAACTATGCATTGCAAATAGCACGGTAGCACTCATTTAAGTAGGGTTCTACCACCCTCTTGATTAGGGGTTGAACTGAAAAGTCTTCCTTAAAGAGGACATGCACTACTGCATTGTTGAGGCTAGAACTCCTGACTAATTATGAATATATGTTTATAGGTTGGATGGCAGGCATGTTGTATTTGGAAAGGTGCTGTCTGGCATGGATGTGGTTTACAAGGTTGAAGCTGAAGGAAGTCAGGGTGGAACACCCAAGAGCAAAGTTGTGATCGTTGACAGCGGCGAACTTCCTCTTTAAATTTTCTTAGAGTGATAATAACTGTAGTTGTTTCTACTTCCCCTGTTTTCCATATGTGAGAATCCTTTAGATGTTGTCAGTGTACCGATAAATTTTGAACTTAAACATTCGTTTTTTCCTGTAACATTCAGTTGTGTTTGATGTTACTTCTCTCAATTTGCATAAAGTTGATACAGTTTATCACTTTAGCTGTACTTGCGCCTCCTAAACGAGGAGATGATACTCTTGCAAGTATGTCATTGTGAAGCTAACTTCGTGGCAGTTACTCCTGAAAGTTTATGGTACAATGCACCCAAATTAAACCAAGTTTTCAAACTGAATATGCTGATAGGTTTTCATTTGTTGTTGCAAGTGATTTTTGTTTCTACTTTAAGAGAGAAGTAACAGGAATGGGTATGATCTGTAGAAAATTGGGGCAGCCTCTATTGCATATCCCATTGATTTCTAATTGCAAATCTGGTCCCTGATGCATTTGATTAATTGATGGAAAAGCTAAGTGCATCCTTTGTGCCCTAAAAAACCTAAACTTTTGTATACCTTAGAAACCACTCTAGTCTTCTTTTGCCTTGCCTTAGGTTCACCCTCTCCCATCATCTCCAACCTCTTATCTATCAAGAAGAAAACCCCTCTCCCAGTTGGTCCAAGGAACGACAAACCTGTACCTCATCTTTCTGCAGAGGACAGCCCAAAATCTTGGATGCCAAACCTCTACGGCATTCGAGATCTCAAGGTCCTCCTTTTCGAGAGGGGTGATAGGTTGTTGTCCTCTGGTTTTTGCTTGCATCTGACCAAGTGAGGAAATTTATATTCCTCAGAGACGCTGCTGCTTGGTTCTTCCTGATTGAGGGGGTTTTGTGTTTCTAATTTAGATTTACATTATGTGACGTGTTTCATATTTTTGAGAGTGGTTCTCCGTCAGTTGAGTATTGCTAAATTGTTGTAGTTTCTAATTATTTTGATAATCTGTTTGCAGCAGATATTTGCTGGTCTGGCCATGAGGTGCACGATTCCTTCATTCTCTTTGTTTGGTGTGTTCTTCTCAGCGATGGATGCACTCAGGTGCTTAGAATTTCTCAGAATACATAATTCCAATTAAAAATAGAAACATGATTCATGATAGAGCCACTACTCATTAAAAAGAAATGAAATTCTGATTCTGTACCAACATGCAAAAATTCTATGCAAAGTGTTTAAGTTTAGCCTGTCAATCATAAGTTTTACAAGTCGATTGATGTAGGCACGCCCAATAATATCCTAGCCTGATCATAAATTATACATGAGAAAAAAAGAGTACATGATATAAAACAAATAAAAACATTCAAAATGTAACAAGGAAAATTGTTTATCCTCTTTACATGGTTCATAAGGTTTGGCACAAGGCCATACCAAAATTTAAAGAGAGAAATATGGAGTGCCAAGGCAGACAATTCATCCAAGATTACAAAGAAACATTTTCTGAACAAAAGTTCTTATCTAATGATCATATAAAGCTGAGCACTTTGATACTCTGAAAACTAATACAGATTGATTGTTGTCGAATGCAACTGTGTATTCTTCAACTGAAGGAAAGCACAATGTCTCAACGTCTTACGAGCCTAAACCTGAAGATGAAAGCAAACAGCACGAAGATACAAATAGACGGTAAGAAAACAACTTTATTTCCAAAATCAGAATAACGTAAATAAAGTATATGTGAGAGAGTAGTTAGTTACCATTCATTTCTCAAAGCATTCTTTGCCGCCTAATCAACATTGCCCTCACATAAAGCCAATCCATTAAGACATTCAAGAAACCAAAGTATGTGTATCTCCATGACCGGTTGAATATCAAACTGCCACAAACTCCCCAAAATCCAACAGCAAACCCAAGCCCCATGCCGACATAAATCCGAATGATATAAGCTCATCCTCTTCTTCTTTAGGAACTTGTTTGGACCTTGTTTCTCCTGTAGGGCAGATCTTTTGTAGTGGAAGTCCACAAAGTTGAGGATTTTCTGCATAAGTAGAGGGACCAAAGCTTTGGAGCTGAGTACCTATTGGGATTTCACCTGATAAGTTGTTATTCGACAAGTCCAAGACACCAAGAGTAGATATCTGAGAAAGGCTTATAGGGATTCTTCCATATATATGGTTTCTTGACAAATCGAGGAAATCTAACAACTGCAACTTCCCGATTTGAAGAGGCATTTGACCTGTTAGATAGTTTCTTGATAGATTTAAAGAAACCAATCCAATTAGATCAGTGATTTGACGAGGAATCTCCCCATGTAATCTGTTGCCTGAGAAATCAATGCTCTTTACAAGTCCCAATGTGCTTTTGTACTCGGACATTCTTCCTTTCCATATTAAAGATGCATCATCTTTGTAATCTCCAAGAGAAAATGTTGCTCCCATGTAGATGCTTCTATAGTGTGTGATGCTTGGGCTTGAATTTCCTTTTTGAGCTAGAGTAGTCAGATTGTTCAGGCATTGAGGTATAGTACCAGAGAAGCAGTTCCTAGACAAATCCAAAAGTTAAATGTCTTTCAGATGGCATAATTCCAAAGGCATGCTTCCACTAAATTGATTAGATCGAAGAATGAGGATAGCCAACTTCGAAAAGCTAAACCCTATCCATTCAGGTATCATTCCTGTGATCCTATTTTCTCCAATATTAAAAACTTTTAAGTTTGTATAATTCTTCAAGGATGAAGGCAATTCTCCCGCAAAATTGTTCTTGCTAAGCTTCAATGTTTCAAGAGAAGCTAGGGAACCAATTGAAGTAGGAATTTTTCCAGAAAAAGCATTGTTACTCAAGTCAAGAATGACTAGATTTTCTAAATGCTTCCAACATGTTGGAAGTTCTCCGGAGAAAGAATTGCTTGATAGATCAAGAACTGTTAAACTCCTAATGTTGCTTGCACACAAGAAAAAGATACTCCCTGAAAGATTATTATTTGATAGATCCACAGATGCCAGTTCTGATGGTAGCGAGTGAATTGGCCCTTCCAATTGGTTTGAACTCAAATATAAAATACGATCTGTTCCCACTTGGTCGTCAGAGAGTTTCATAAAGTCATCTTGAAACCAGCTTGGAATGATATCAGAAATTCCAGCATCAGAAAGATCAAGCTCCTCAAAGCTTCTCAGAGATGTTCGAAGCCATTTTGGAAAATATGGCCCGATTTTGCAAGACCTTAATCTTATTGTGCGAAGTTGAAAAGGAGGAAGCCAATCAGAACGAATGTTCAAAGTCAGTAAATTGGAAGATAAATCCAAATCTCGCAGTTTGGAGAGGTTTGAGAAATGAGCTTCCGTAATCACTCCTGTCAAAGAGTTCCTACTAACATCCAAAGCTCCCAAGTTGGACAATGAACTTAATGAGTTCCCAGCACAGCCAAATAATACTTGAAAAAACTCAGAAAGCTCTCCACTGTGATTATTTCCTGAAAGGACCAATGATTGCAGACTACATAACTGGCCTAAGGATTTTGGGAGTTGTCCTTCTATTGAGTTATTAGCAAGACTTAGATCCAGGAGAGAATTCAGGTTGCCGAAAACATCAGGAATTGAACCACTTAAGTTGTTGTGAGTAAGGTAAACGGAAACAAGGCTTGTATTGTATGTTGACAACCAATGGAATATTGAAAAGGTGAGATGGTTGCCAGCGAGATAAACTGAAGAAAGAGATTTAGAAGTGTTTATACGAGAAAGAGATGAAAGAATTGGAATTGGAAGATCACATTCCTGTAAAAACAATGATTGTAGTTTAGGGAGCTTATGAACTACTTTTGGCCAATCTAAAACATTACTGAGATTCATCATAGAGAGGTCCAGGGATGTTAAAGCAGAAAGATGAGGGAGCCAATTGAGGTTTTTTGGATTAGTACAGTAATTCTCGCCAAGATAAAGAGTTTGCAACTGTGTAAGGTTTCCAAGCTGATATGGTACTTCACCCACAAAATCACAGCCATAGAGGTGGAGAGATTTTAAATTGCTTAGAGAACCAATAGACTTTGGAATTTGGTTATGACTGAAGTTGTTGTCACTGAGGTCTAAATATTCCAAATGCTGCAACTCAAAAAGTTTAGGACTAATCTTACCTGGCAGAGGTAAACCTTCGCCTCGGAATTGAAGATCAAGTTCAGTAACATGACCAGTTTGTTTGCTACAATAGACTCCTTGCCATTTGCAACAATCTGTTGTCGCGTTGCCTCCCCATGAAGAAAGTAATTGATTGTCCACAAGACCTTGTTTTACTGCAAGGAGAGCCTGCCTTTCCTTCTCTATGAACCTGATATTAGTAGCCCCACGCCCAAGTCCAGAAACAAATCCGAGGGGGCTCATGTGCAGCAAAAGCACCACAAGTGGATAAAAGAGTTTGAGGCACATCTTGTCCATGTTGAGTAAATTAAAGAGCAAAACACAGAGAAAGAGAGAGAGAGTTATGCATCCAACAATACAAGAAAAAGACTTGCTGGAGTTCTCAAATTAATAGAAGCAGTTAACAAATTGTATATACTTAATATATATCTTAGTCGAGTTTGGAAGAGACGGAGAAGGACCACAAGTAGTGTGAGTTTCTTCTTAGATGTAGTGTATCTGAAGAAAAAGGATATTTTCAATTGTGCATGGTGCTTTTGATGCCAAATCCAAGTTCTGGTAAGCGTTTCAATATTCCTTAAGATTGAAACTTTGAATGTTAGAGAGAGTAGCCATTACTTGACTGTGTAACTTTGAATCGTAAAGGTTCATACTTTCTGTTTATCAAGGTGAAGTTGCTTGCTTGTAATATTGATTCAGTTCTTCTAATCTGTGGTTATGTATTTTGACGTGGGTTCTTTTGTTTGTTGGGATATTTTGATTAGGTACTTTTTG
Organism: Rosa rugosa; assembly: GCF_958449725.1. Lineage (NCBI taxonomy): Eukaryota > Viridiplantae > Streptophyta > Magnoliopsida > Rosales > Rosaceae > Rosa > Rosa rugosa. The sequence continues at coordinate 11,646,878 of NC_084821.1, forward strand.
AGGAAGTTGAAGAAAGTGAAGAAGAGCAATGGACAAATCTTGGCCATCAATGAGGTACTTATCTTACATTTCTGTCGATATAGCGCCTTATCTTTGAGGTCACATGAGTCTGTTATTTAACCGATTGTGGGCTAGCTTCTTAAATTTGTTTCCTGTTTGAAATAAAAATTGGGTTTAGTTTATGCTTACCAAGAACTGTATTGCTCGTTTGTTATTGCAATGATGATAGAGGTGAATCCCAGCTCATTATGAGACCTTTTGTGGTCTGCAAATAGACTTTAGCCACATATATCTGAGCCCAGATTCAGATTGAACAACAAAGTTATGGTTATAGTTTTTAATCAACAAAGTTATGATTAAATGCTGTGATTACTTAGTTGGAATGCCAATGCTCCAATGCATATAATGGCATGATGTTTTACTGCTTTATGATTGTCAGAATATTTTCATTTCTTAAAGTTGACCTGTATTAGTTTTGGTATATGGCCTTATATGTTGTCTTCCTCATATGAACGGCTTTTGTCCTGCTTTAGGGAGGGAGTTCAGACCCTGGTTTTGCAAATGTCAAAAGGTTACTGGTGCTTGTGGAGGAGTTAGGATTCCCTCTGTTTGAGTTAAGATTTGCTAGAAAACAAGATCAAGAAGAGCATATGTAGGATAGTTATATGGTAAAGGGTTTAGCAGTATTGCCATGATGTTGGGTCTGTGCTCATATAATATACTGCGCGTAAGACATTATAACTTGTGCAATAATGCCTAAGTCACGAATTGGAGGAATTCAGGAGTTACTGTGGTAGTGTTCTAAGACTATTGACTAGCTAGTGGTTTGACTGTATTTCTCTGGGATATTATTGGCAATAGTTGAGTTTAATAGACTTTATAAGGCTAGTCTGATATACAGAGAAATGTTGATGCGTTGGAACACTTCTTTTCATTCAGCATGCCTCATCAAACTAATTGGAGAAATACATTATTCTGGGCATAAGAGTTGAGGACGGAATTAAGTAAATGGGGACCTGATTTTTGATTGAGCCTTTGTATTTGTTCATGCTGTTCTCGCATACAAATTTTTGATCTGTTAATACATTACTTTTTGTTATCTTTCCCCACCCTGTCTTTAGTTCCACCAGCTCTTCTAGAACAGTCGAAGCAGGGGACTAATGTGGATCTCTGTGATGTCAAGATTTTGGAATCTATCAAATCAACCAGTTTACATGCATGTCATTGACCTTCTTTTTTTTTTTTTTTTTTTTTTTCCCATTTTCCATTTCTTGTTATAAGCTTCTTAGAGGTACCTTATTGTAAAAGTTCTTGCTTTATGTTAGTCAAATTTTTGTCTGATCAAGCAACTCTTTGCTGCAGAATGCATAAATTTAATCTGAATTGGATCTTCTGCTGTAAATTCAGGATCTTTAAATACCTGCTTTGGATTTGGAAAGTGCTTGATAATGCAAGACTGGACCTGTGTATGGTTTCTTACGACTATAATCTGGGTGACTGGTTTGAGGAAGAAGCTATCTTCACCGTTGTGACTGCAGGTCCTAAATAAGACAACTGGTACCTCAGAAAATCCCCCTGCTGTTTCTTCAATACTGCATCTAAGGTTGCTTTGGAGTGTTAACCTTTCTTGATGTTTCGATTGGTATTCCTTTTTACCCAAATTTGCTTATTATGTCTGTGAAAATGGCCTGATCTCAAATTGGGTTTTTGTGGCTTGCACTTTTGCATTGATAATGATGTCAAGGTTTGTAATTTCTTGCAGAAAGTTACAAACCCATGCTTAATTTTTGACTTTGGAATTAGTTTGTATAGTATTTCCACTGTTTGAATATTATTTTGACTGTGATTATTAACCGATAGCGGATTGTGATCATGGTCTAATTGCTTTAGTGGTAAAAACTTTGTCTTTGACAACTGATTTATGTAGAATAATTGAAATAAAACTGAAATGATTAATATATGTGCATTTTCTCATTATCGTTGATATAGATGGACACATTTTCATTATCAAAATGCCCTTTTCATATAGATATCATCCTCATCAATATACGAATGGAACCACTTGTGATCTTACAAACCAGCCTCGAATGACTGAAATATGAAGCTATGAACTTTATTTAGTTTTCATTTTTCTGTTCCCATCCCTCTTCTCCTTACTCTATATGCATTTTGCAGGTGAGATTTGTATGCTCAGAGCCGAGAGCTATGATCAGTTCAATTACAAAGATATCCACCTAGAAGTATGCATTTGCTATTAAATGCCCCACACTTTGCAAGCATCCCCCATCTCTTTCCCCTTCTATCTCTCTATTTAGCGGATCTAATGGCTACTTTCAACCAACAGATTATTCCAAGCAGAGAGACCGGTATGGGAGACCATTAATTGTAATTTGCTTCCCAAGATATTACAAGGAAACCCAAGTTGAGGATGAAGAATCTGAAATTAAGCAGATAGTTATGGTCACAGACAGTGAATCTCATTCCAATGATGAATATGACGAGTAACATTTGATAAATTCAGAAAATTTTGTGAATACTAATGATAGCCAACCTTACGTAATCTTGTATTCTTTTACACCGTTCACAAGTTTATAGAAACCTAGTCATTGATTGCCCTCTATTAACATTGTTGCCCCTATGTTTCAAGATGCATATCATATCCTGAATTGATACTAGCAAATCAGAATGTTTATACCATGTTTATACCGAATTCACTTAAAAGCAGCAAATATGCATTTTTATAATTCCAGAAATGGTGGAAGGCAGGTTAGATAACCTACATGGCACTAATATTAGTCTTGAAATAGTTGGGAAAATGCCGGATCAAAGACATTGATCATCTGGAACACCATCACCATAACTAGATCCATGACCAACTGTTATTATATATGTACATGCATGGTTGATAAAGTCGCAATTCTCATTGGCAGAGCGATATTCACTTTGTTCCCGCTGAATTCAGTAGAGCCAAGTACTCACTTATGGCTTCACCTTCTCTAGAAACTTCAATGTCATAGTCAGTGAAAGCATCTCTTTGTGCTAGTTCTTCAGCAAGTTGGCTTTCCATTTCCGCATCACGCTCTGATGCATTACTAGACATTGAAGGACCTCTGACTTGACCATTTTGTATCAAGCATTGAAACAAGAGAATTTGCAATGTCAGTTGCAACATCAGATTGGCTATTGTTGTTAACATCGACTGCAGGAATTGCCTCAGATTGGTTAGCAGCATTTGTGGGGTATGGTGCCTGTCCCGAGAGCAGTCAACAGATTGTTTTGTCCATTGTCCCTCCACCCCGCAAAGCTTCGACCGCTGAACACACAGTTGTAAACATCAGAGTGAGCCCAACTTAGCCTCACAAACATAAACCAAGTATAATAACATCTGTTTTATGTACCTAATGATCTGTCAAAGCCCATGCGTACAAGAGCTTCACCTGAAGCATCTACTGCTTGGCACTCTCGTTTACTTTTCCTTGATTCAAGATGTTGCTGCAAGTAAATAAATTTTGAAGTGTTCATTCTCTAAAAAAAGTTCAAATAGTGTTCAAACAAAAATGTTCAAGTGACCTGTATGGAAGAATTGGTCTCTGGATTTGTCAAATCCGATGCTTTCTCTCTGTCATTCTCATTTCTTCGTAGTGCTTCAGCAGCAAGCTCCTTTTCAAACCTGCAAAGTCAAGAAACTCTTAGGATGACTAACGACTATACAGGGCTGATGGAAACATCTTGATTGCTCATCCTCAGTGCCCTTTTTGCATCTCATTCTCTGAAGCCCATGCTCATACAAGAGAAAGAGATTCATTCAGCACCTGAAGCTGGAATCCACAACCAAAAATACATGTTAATTGGATTTTTTTGAAACTACTGGTTTCACTCAGAAAAGTGGGAGACATGGTATATCAGCATAATGTGCTTGATAAATTCTGTGGAAACTTGAAAAAGGAAATCCATTTTTTTTTTTCCAAATTCAGGCACTTTGCATTTATATAAAGAGAAGACTTGACTCTAAATTTAAGTACAATTTATAATTTTGGACCTCCATAAACCTATATACGAGAGGCAAACATTCAGTGCATGACACGGCCCTTCCCCTTTCCAATTACCTGGGCTTCTCTTGTGCAGAAGTCAACATCTTCATTGACTTATCAACCTGATCACTGTGATACGCCACCATCCTTCCAGCAGCTCCAGTCTCAAATATCTATAATCAGAATCAACAGAGTAAGTAGACCTGCTTAATGTAGACAAACATTCAGATATGTATTAAAAGTACTCACAGTGCACACTCTGGATAGCGACCTGCCTGAAGGAGTCTAACACGAGAAGAGTCCTTCCACGAGCTTGTTCAAGACCTTCTCTGGCTTTCTCAAGGCGAATTCCTGCTACTGAGAGCTAGTTGATGTCTCTAAGCATGAAATAACACCAAATCATATCGATTTGGATTATAGAAGGATTGTCGACCAGCTGAAAGCAGACACAGGGCGAATGTTATACACTCATATTGAAACCAATCTAAGAAAATGAAAGGAAGATTGATATAGTTTAACTGTCAAAGTTACACAGCCACATTTACTTCATAGTAATACAATGTCTTCAATAAAGTAACTCACTCGCCTCAATAACATTCTGATCGCAGAGAGAGAAAGCCTCCTACAAGAATGAAAAAAAGGAAGAAAATACAAACCACAGAAGATTAGGAGACATAAGCTGCTGTAACAAGCATGGACAAGAATGTAACATGCAAGTTTCATGTGAAAGAAACTATCAGTTGCAAAAAGGCACTAGTAACGAACCTCCCCCATCCTGAGCACTTCCAATGCATCTTGGTAATTTTGTGCTTTCATCAGTTGCTTTGCATTAGTATGAAGCATCAGGCCGATCATGACTGCCCTGTCATACAACATCTCAAATCTTACTTCAAACTCAAAATGGGATTGCATCCCCTAAATTTCTCTTTGATCTAACTTGAGAACAGAAATTACTGAAACCTAATTAAATCATTCCGCAGATCAGTCTCCAATCCCATTTGTACTTTCTTCCCACTCTGATCTTCCATCAAGTACTATGTTGAAATCTTCAATTGGCGGTGAACCATCAGCGTGTCTCTTCGACAGTGCAGTTGCAGCAGCCCTATAAATTTAATAGATACACAACCTGGTTTAACCAAAACACAGACATATACTAAACAAAACACATAGGTTTGAAAGATAACCTTCTTTGGGAAACCAAAAGCTCATAGATAATTATAAGGTCTAGATAAAACTCACACTTTTCTGACTACCAAAAACACTATTTGTTCAATCAATCCAAAACAAAACCCAGAATAGAGTGTTCATCAGATAAACAGCCACCATAATCACACACTCATATGCAACGAAACCGATTCTACCACCGAACCAACTAACATAACCAAAGTTTTCATAAAGCTAAATGCATCCATCAAAATCAAACAAACCCATGACTAACATAACCAAATTGAACAACTTATGGCATATAAACAATATTTGATATGAAAATTGTAGAATCTAATACGACACGGCATTATATCAAAATATTATATGAATTCAAATAACTTGAAATTTAACACTTAACATCGATACTAACTCAGAATCTCCTCATTAAGCATAATGTCTATGCTGATTTCATAATTAATCGAATGTGTTGAAGGAAAATCAGTTTTATGTGTGCCTTATCAAACTAGGAGTAGTAATAGGAGAGAAGGTTCTAGATTTCTCAATCCTACACGGATTAGTATTCCATGTAACATTAGAACTAGTACTATGTAATCCCTATATAAAGGGCTCCTATTCTCAATAATATTATTACATTCTCCCTACAATTCTCTCTACATTCTCTCTCGAATCTATTTTACTTAAACACGTTATCAGCACGAGCTTTAACCAAAAACCCAAAAATCTTCTTCATCACCGCAGCTCCTAGCCCACTCTAGCCTCACCTACGCGCCCCTGCGCACATATCCCTGCTGCCCCTACAGCACCGTTGCACGTCTGCTGCCCCTGCAGCACCAACGTACACCAACTGCATCCTTCTCCTTTCCTGTGCACGTCAGTCTGATTGCAAGCCCCGAAACGTCTAGTTCGGAACCTCAGATCAAAATCCTTTCTTCATCAAAGTTGTTCGTCTCTGTCTCTTCCATCTAACCTCCGAATTTCAGCCTTATCGGAGTTGTTTTGAGACCTGTACACCAATCGAAGTGCAAGCTGTTCAGAACAGAATCTGTTCCGAATTTCAACAAGTAAGTATTTACATTAAAGTTCCCGCTTTCAGAATTTAATTTCTCCTTCTTTTTCTTCGGGGACTTGCAACCTCCCTTCTTCAACATCCCACCTTTCTTATAACGTGGGTTCGATTCTTGAGAAAGCGGAATCGTGGGGATTCACGCAATTAACGAACTAAGAGCGTTCGTAAGACTTCGGACTAAGAGCGTCCGTAAGCATCGAATTAACGAACTAAGAGCGTTCGTAAGCTACGGACTAAGAGTGTTCGTGAGCATCGATTTTGACCATTCAAACATCATTGTTTCGGTCTAATCCAATTATTCTTGGAAATCGATTTCTTGGTAGCATTAAGGCTCAGAAATCTTATATTAGTTTGTGTGGCAGCATTGACTCCGAAACTAATACGTTCTTGCTTTCCTCTTCAGGATGTAAGACTTGAACGAGCTCGATTTTACTCCATTGGATTCTACGGGCACGGGATATTTATTTGCCTACAATCCAAGAGCCCTGTTCTAAAGGAACCGCTCAAGACTCACAAACTGAGATAGAAAATTCCAGGGCATTTACCCTGATGAAGCGCCACATGAAGATGGCCCTCAAGTTTGAGTACATGAATGAGGATAACGCTAACAACCTTTGGGTTGCGCCTAGTGAATGTTTTAGTAACATTCACAACTTTCCGAACATAGAAGCAAGATGGAATAATATATGCTTCACTAAAACTTTGAAAGAGTTATGAAATATTGTTCGGAGGCTCTCTGCATCATATTATTTATGCATGCTTGTGGAAAAACACAAAAGAACAAATTGATTGAGAAAACCCTAACATGACCATAGGAGTCATGACGTTGAGGGTATAGGGTTGGACACCATGGCGCCACTTTTGGCCATGATTGCACTACTCCAACGCCATTGGTCCTAGAGACCATTTGTATTGTGTCAATATACCTCAATCAAGAGAGCATCCTCTTCATGATATTTTATGGAGTACCTGATCAATGGTAATCAAGATATCGAGCCATAAAAGACTTCAAATCTGGCGATGAAGAAAGAATGCCGCAGATTTTTATATAGCATAGTCTTTTAATTTCCAAGAATTATGTAATGGCAATTATGCCTTAATCAATAAAATGACTTATTGGATTATCTCTTTTCCTCTAGGCGTACTCAATTAAGTATGATGTCTAGGAAAGTAATTGAGATTAGTGGTATTTAAGAGAGCTTCGCTCCACCGACATCTCTCTCTACTTCCCTGGTCATATTTAATTGGAATTACCGAACGAATTGAGTGACTACAATTTGTCTAAAGTTTGATTTTTATATTGGATTAGATTATGGTCACGAAACTTTGATGTAATCATTGGCTATTATTAATAAAGTATCGATCTATTTTATCTCATGTCGTAGACATATTTTTCGAACTTTATTACTTCAAATATATAAGAGCCAATGGTTTTCACGTGGAAACACATTGTGAGAATGGACAAGTGTTCCTTTGCATCACCTCTAATGACTACGGATATAAAAGAGTCTTAGAGAAACTTATGTGTCGATCTAGTGGGTTGTATGCAACCACTATTCGAGTAATTGAATCCAATCATGTTATGAGAGATGATTTATGGGATTCTGACACATATAGGCTTTGGCATGACCGTTTTGGACACCCAGGTCGTGACATGGTGATCCGTATATTAAAGACTTCACACGGACATCTATTTTTCAGAACGAAAAGAAGTAAAACTCGGTTTTTGGACACCGAAGGAGCCCCTGCGCCTCACGGCGCCATTCACCCCGAAATCCGGCCATTCTTGGCCGGCGCTGCCATCCCCCTGCGGCCTCAGGGTGGCATTGACGCCACCAAGGCTCCTTTGTCTCCAAAATTTACTTCTAACGTCTATTGTGACTTCATGGCTCAACCAAAATCCTCATTGGTTGTTTCTAAAACCCATCATTCGTTCTGCAAAGCCTGCTCTTTAGCAAAATTAGGATCGAGACCATCCTATGCAAAGGACACTAAAGAAAATATTCCATTCTTGCAACGAATCCAAGGTGATATTTGTGGACCTATTCAACCACCATGCGGACCATTTAGATATTTTATGGTGTTGGTTGATGCATCGACACTCTGGTCACATGTCATGCTATTGTCCACTAGGAACGCTGCATTTGCTAAACTCCTAGCACAAATTATTAAGTTAAGGGCTCACCACCCTGATCATCCTATTAAGTCTATAAGGGTAGACAATGCTAGGGAGTTTACATCAAAAACTTTTGATGATTATTGCATGTCCATTGGGATTGAAGTTGAACATCCAGTTCCTCATGTTCACACCCAAAATGGTCTCGCAGAAGCCGCCATTAAACGACTACAAATGGTCGCTAGGGCATTGGTAATGCGCACCAATCTTCCTATTTCTGCTTAGGGCTATGCAATATTGCATGCAGCCGTGCTTATTTGTCTGAGACCCACTGCCACTCAACCCTTTTCTGCGTCCCAGATGGTGACTGGGTATGAGCCTAATGTCTCACACTTACGCATATTTGGGTGTGCAGTTTATGTGCCAATTGCGCCGCCACAGCGCACCAAAATGGGTCCTCAACGACGATTAGGCGTCTATGTTGGATATGATTCTCCAACAATTGTCCGCTACTTAGAACCCTTGACAGGCGATCTCTTTACCGCAAGATTTGCGGATTGTCACTTCGATGAGACAGTCTTCCCGTCGTTAGGGGGAGATAAGAACATGAATGTTCAACAGGAACGACAGGAATTGTCGTGGTCTGTCCCCACTCTATCTCATCTTGATCCCCGAACCGCACAGTCCGAAATTGAAGTGCGGAGAATTCTCGATCTTCAGAACGTAGCAGAATCGATGCCTGATGCGTTTTCTGATATCGTTAAAGTGACGAGATCACACATACCTGCTGCAAACGTGCCTGCAAGGATTGATGTCCCTAAAATTAGAGGGCATGACGCCATCTCAAGGATATCTGAGCATGGCGCCAACGTCCCTACTCACAGTGATGGTGACGTTGTGGCTAGGCCCATGGCTCCTGCCAGGAAGCGCGGGAGCCCTATAGGTTCGATGGATTCTCGCCCAAGAAAGAAAAGCGAGTTTGGCACAAAATAATCCATTAATCATCGATGTAAATAATCCATCTCATGAGAATATTCTGAATTATGGTTATGTCCAAGAGACATCATTGGGGGACGCTCCAATGTCAGAACCAACTCCAGAGAATAGAGAGATCTCCATAAATTACACTAGTGTACATGAGATGATGGATAGAAATTCTATGGCAATTGATGATGCATTTGCATATCATGTTGCAAAAGGAATCATAGAATATGATGATATCGAACCTCGCTCTGTCGAAGAATGTCAACGAAGAGCGGATTGGCCTAAATGGAAAGATGCGATCCAGGTTGAATTGGATTCACTAACAAAGAGACAGGTATTTGGGCCCATAACGCAGACACCCCTAGATGTAAAACCTGTTGGCCACAAATGGGTATTTGTTAGAAAGCGTAATGAGAAAAACGAGGTGGTTAGATATAAAGCCCGTCTCGTGGCGCAAGGTTTCTCACAACGCCCTGGAATCGACTACGAGGAGACATATTCTCCCGTAATGGACGTTATAACGTTCCGCTACCTTGTCAGTTTGGTAGTTTCCGAAAAACTTGACATGCAGCTTATGGATGTGGTTACAGCATATCTCTATGGGGATCTAGATTCAGAGATATATATGAAGATTCCAGATGGACTTCAATTACCCAAATCAAGTGGCTCTAAACCACGGAGCGCGTTTTCAATAAGATTAAAACGCTCACTATATGGATCAAAACAATCCGGACGGATGTGGTATAACCGTCTAAGTGACTACTTGATTGGGAAGGGATATATTAACAACGAAATATGCCCATGCGTGTTCATTAAGAGAACAAGTTCCGGATTTGCAATCGTAGCAGTTTATGTCGATGACATGAACCTAATTGGAACTCTAGATGAGTTAAAGGAAACTGCTAAATACTTGAAATCCGAATTTGAGATGAAAGATCTTGGGAAAACACTGTTTTGTCTCGGTTTAGAACTCGAGCACCGTAGTGATGGGATTTTGATCCATCAGTCTGCATATACTCAAAAAATCCTAAGGCGCTTTAATGAAGATAAAGCAAAGCCTGTAAGTACTCCCATGATCGGTCGTAGTCTTGAGCCCGGAAAAGATCCGTTTCGTCCATAGGATGAGGACGAAGAATAATTAGAGGCCGAAGTGCCCTATTTAAGTGCAATAGGCGCATTATTGTACTTAGCTCAATGCACAAGACCAGATATCTCATTCGCAGTGAACTTGTTAGCTCCACATAGCTCTGCGCCAACACGCCACCATTGGATTGGTGTAAAGACAATCTTTCGATACCTAAGAGGTACGATTGATATGGGCCTATTTTATCCCTACAGAGAGAAGAGGAATGACGGAAGAATGGGATCGGACCCCATTAGGCATGGTGCCACCGTCCAACATGATAACTTGGCCGGCCATATTGCCGCCAACGCCGCCGCCACCACCAAGGGTGGCCGGCCTCACTCTATTCCCCTCCATCAAAACGACAGTGATGTTTTGATGGGATTTGCTGATGCAGGGTACCTCTCTGACCCTCACAAATGTCGCTCCCAAACTGGTTATGTCTTTACCATGGGAAGCACTGCGATATCTTGGAGGTCTACAAAATAGACCCTTGTTGCTACTTCCTCAAATTATGCAGAGATTATTGCTCTACATGAAGCCGTGCGTGAATGCATATGGCTAAGGTCTGTAATTAGACATATTCAAGGAAGTTGTGGTTTGAAGTCTACCACAGATGAACCTACATGCATTTATGAGGATAATGCAGCTTGTATTGAGCAAATGAAGTTAGGTTTCATCAAAGGCGACAACACCAAGCATATATCGCCTAAGTTCTTCTATAATCAGCAACAACAATCACTTCTAAAGATTGAAGTGAATCAAATCCGATCAGAGGATAATGTAGCGGACTTATTCACTAAGTCGTTACCTAAATCCACCTTCGAGAAACATGTGAAGAGCATCGGATTGAGAAAGTTATCCGAACTCCCACGATTGTAGCAATCAGGGGGAGATATCGACATCAAGGGGAGTTATGATGTCTACATGTTCGATCTCGAAGAGTGAAGGACGTGTTGTGCTCTTTTTGTCCTTCGACCAGGGTTATTTTTGTCCCACAGGGTTTTTGTTACCTGGCAAGGTTTTTAACGAGGCAACGGATGAAGCGTCACCACCAAGTTTGAGCGGCACAAGGGGGAGTGTTGAAGGAAAATCAGTTTTATGTGTGCCTTATCAAACTAGGAGTAGTAATAGGAGAGAAGGTTCTAGATTTCTTAATCCTACACGGATTAGTATTCCATGTAACATTAGAACTAGTACTATGTAATCCCTATATAAAGGGCTCCTATTCTCAATAATATTATTACATTCTCCCTACAATTCTCTCTACATTCTCTCTCGAATCTATTTTACTTAAACAGAATGCAAATTATTTCTCAACTTCCCATATCATAAATCAAACCACTCCAGGTTCAATCCCAAAATCGGCAGATTCAATTTCTTATTCCCTACAATTTCATATTCCATCCATATACTAAACGACTAACAAGAACAACTCGGAGCAGAGATGCTACCTGAAACTGGTGACGAAACCTGGTAGCAATTTCTTCGATCGAAACGGGCCTTCTAAAATGAGCTATCGTTTGCAGATTTGCGTTTTCTTCAAAGGGAATCTCGATGTTTTGTAGAGAATGAAGGACGACGGACAAGACTTTTTAGTCTTGGAACCTTATCTCCTTAATGCAGGTGCCCTTTCTCCTTCTCCCGTAAAAGCCCCTGTTTAACTTGATCAATTTCCTGGCTGGATATAGTTTATAATTCTCAGACTGATAGCAAAATACATAATTCCAATTAAAAATAGAAACATGATTCATGAGAGAGCCACTATACTCATTAAAAGAAATGAAATTCTGATTCTGTCTTAGCAACATGCAAAACTTTGGCAAGTTTACACGATAAAATATACACGATAAAAAAAGAGTACATAATATAAAACAAACAAAAACATTCAAAATGTCACAAGGAAAATTGTTTATCCTCTTTACAAGGTTCATAAGGTTTGGCACAAGGCCATACCAAAATTGAAAGAGGAAAATATGCAGTGCCAAGGCAGACAATTCATCCAAGATTACAAAGAAACATTTTCTGAACAAAATTCTTATCTAATGATCTTATAAAGTTGAGCACTTTGATACTCTGAAAACTAATACAGATTGATTGTTGTCGAATGCAACTGTGTATTCTTCAACTGAAGGAAAGCACAATGTCTCAATGCCTTACGAGCCTAAACCTGAAGATGAAAGCAAACAGCACGAAGATACAAATAGACGGTAAGAAAACAACTTTATTTCCAAAATCAGAATAACATAAATAAAGTTTATGTGAGAGAGTGGTTACCATTCATTTCTCAAAGCATTCTTTGCCGCGCGCCTAATCAACATTGTCCTCACATAAAGCCAATCCAATAAAACATTCAAGAAACCAAAGTATGTATATCTCCATGACCGGTTGAATATCAAACTGCCACAAACTCCCCAAAATCCAACAGCAAACCCAAGCCCCATGCCGACATAAAATCCGAATGATATAAGCTCGTCCTCTTCTTCTTTAGGAACTTGTTTGGACCTTGTTTCTCCTGTAGGGCAGGTCTTTTGTAGTGGAAGTCCACAAAGTTGAGGGTTTTCTGCATAAGTAGAGGGATCAAAGCTTTGGAGCTGAGTACCGATTGGTATTTCACCTGATAAGTTGTTATTCGACAAGTCCAAGACACCAAGACCATATATCTGAGAAAGGCTTGTAGGGATTCTTCCATATATATGGTTTCTTGACAAATCGAGGAAGTCTAATGACTGCAACTTCCCAATTTGAGGAGGCATTTGACCTGTTAGATAGTTTCTTGATAGATTTAAAGAAACCAATCCAATTAGATCAGTGATTTGACGAGGAATCTCCCCATCTAATCTGTTGCTTGAGAAATCAATGCTCTTTACAAGTCCCAATGTGCTTTTGTACTCGGACATTCTTCTTTTCCATATTAAAGATGCAGCATCATAGTACAGTACAACAGAAAAGCTTGAAAATCCACCGTGTGTGATGCTTGGGCTTGAACTTCCTTTTTGAGCCAAAGTAGTGAGATTGTTCAGGCATTGAGGTATAGTACCAGAGAAGCATTTCCTAGACAAATCCAAAATTTGGATGTCTTTCAGATGGCATAATTCCAAAGGCAGGCTTCCACTAAATTGATTAGATCGAAGAATGAGGATAGCCAACTTCGAAAAGCTAATCCCTATCCATTCAGGTATCATTCCTGTGATCCTATTATCTCCAATATCAAAAAATTGTAAGTTTGTATAATTCTTCAATGATGAAGGCAATTCTCCCGCAAAATTGTTGTTGCTAAGCTTCAATGTTTCAAGAGAAGCTAGGGAACCAATTGAAGTAGGAATTTTTCCAGAAAAAGCATTGTTACTCAAGTCAAGAATGACTAGATTTTCTAAATGCTTCCAACAATTTGGAAGTTCTCCGTAGAAGGAATTGCTTGATAGATCAAGAACTGTTAAATTCCCAATTTTGCTTGCACACAAGAAAGAGATCCTCCCTGAAAGTTTATTACTGGATAGATCCACAACTGCCAGTTCTGATGGTAGCGAGTGAATTGGCCCTTCCAATTGGTTTGAACTCAAATTTAAATAACGAGTATGTTGAGAGACATTCATAGAGTTATCTTGAAACCAGCTTGGAATGATATCAGAAATTCCAGCATCAGAAAGATCAAGGTATTCAAAGCTTCTCTGAGATGTTCGAAGCCATTTTGGAAAATATGGCCCGATTTTGCAAGACCTTAATCCTATTCTGCCAAGTTGAAAAAGCAGCCAGAAGAGGGCACTGTGGATCGTTACCCCGCAAGAAATAGGGGTCCTCCTCATAAGCTTAATTTATGAAGATTATTTTTTGGAATATTCGGGGATTAGCTAATGCTCCTACAAGAACTGCTCTTCGTAGTTTGATTAGAAAGCACTCCCCTGATTTCCTTTGTTTATCGGAACCAATGACATCTTTGACACGTGTTCCTGATTCTTTTTGGAGATCTATTGGTATGCAATTGGTCGGTGTCAATGATAGAGGTCAGTTATTTCCTAATATTTGGGTTTTTCATTCAGCAAACATATCCTCTCCTACTATGATATCTTCTTCTAGTCAACATATGTTTGTGCAGTTTTCTGTTGGTGGTATTGCTCATGGTCTGATATTTGTCTATGCGGCAACAACTAGTGTGGCACGTCGTCCTTTATGGTCTGCAATTGAGCAAATAAAGACAAGCTTCTCGGGTCCTTTGCTGTTAGTTGGTGATTTCAATGCGATTTTAGGAGCCCATGAAAAGACGGGTGGTAGACTACCTACTCGTGTTTCTTGTGATGACTTTCAGCATATGGTGGATGTGTGTCATTTGACACAAATTGATCTTAAAGGGTCACCGTTTACATGGACAAATGGTCGAGGAGTTGGCTCACATATTGAAATGTTGTTGGACAGGTGCTTTTGTTCTATTCCATGGTTAGACTATTGGCCGATGACTAGTTGTTCCACTTTGGTTCGACACTCTTCTGATCATAATCCTCTCTTGATTTCATTCACCAAATACATTGCACAAGGTCCAATTCCATTCCGTTTTCAGAAGCTTTGGTTGGGGCACTCAGATTTTCTTAAAATTGTTCAAGTAGCATGGCAATCCTTTGAGGTATGTGGTTGTCCTATGTTTATTCTACAAAGGAAGCTTAAGATTTTAAAACCTATTCTGAAGGAGTGGAATCTTAATGTCTTCGGTAATGTTCATACTGCTGTGGATAGTGCACGCGCTGCCCTTGAAAAAATTCAACTAGCCATATCTCTTGATGGGTTTACTGATGTGCGTCATGTTGAGGAGCTTTTAGCCCAGGATGCTTTATCAAATGCTTTATTGGTTCAGGAAAAATTCTGGGCCGAGAAGGCAAGGGTGAGATGGGTTAGGGAAGGTGACAGAAATACTGGCTATTTTCATACTTTGGCAAAAATTCGAAGAGCACGCTCCTCTATCACTTCTCTTCGGATTGGGAATGACTTGGTGGATGATGTTAATATTTTGCGTGATCATGTTGTTCAGCATTTTACAAGTGCCTTTTCAGATGATGGAAATATTGCTGATACAGGTTTGGTTGAAAATTTTATTCCTTCAATGGTTTCAGATTCAGAAAATGGCTCTTTACTTGCTATTCCTTCTGCTGAAGATGTCAAAAATGTTGTATTTTCCATGAATGCTGATAGTGCCCCAGGTCCGGATGGTTATTCTGGTCACTTTTTTCAGGCTTGTTGGGATGTAGTTGGGTTGGATGTGGTCCGTGCTGTTAGATCTTTCTTTCAGTCAGGTTATATACTGCCTAATCTAAATTCCAGCTTTGTGGCGCTTATTCCCAAGGTTCAAGAAGCTGATGTTATCACTCAATTTCGGCCCATTGCTATGGCTAATTTTTCTTTTAAAATTATTACTCGCATACTGGCAGACCGTCTTGCTCCTATTGCTTCCAGGATTATATTGCCGAATCAATTTGCGTTTTTGAAAGGAAGACAAATCTCTGATTGCATTTTTCTGACTTCTGAGTGTGTTAACTTGTTGGATAATAAATGTCGTGGCGGGAATGTTGCCATTAAGTTTGATGTAGCAAAGGCCTTTGATACTCTGAATTGGGACTTCCTTCGAAGGGTTCTTAATGCTTTTGGTTTTCATGCAACTTTTGTTGAATGGATTAGTTCTATATTGGCTTCAGCTCGGCTCTCTATATTATTTAATGGCTCTCCAGTGGGATTTTTTAGTTGTAGCCGTGGAGTTCGACAAGGTGATCCACTGTCTCCTCTTCTTTTTTGCCTTGCTGAAGAGGTTCTTAGCCGTGGTATTTTGCGTCTGGTTGATATGGGGCATGTCCAAGCTATATCCTCTCCTCGTGCTGTGAAAATCCCTTCTCATGTTTTATTTGCTGATGATATAATGGTTTTTTGTAAGGGAGATAAAAGAAGCCTACTAAATCTTATGGCTTTCTTTGAGGAGTACGGACTCAACTCGGGTCAATTGGTGAACAAAACCAAGTCTCATGTTTATTTGGGGAAGTCAGCTCTTCATCGTCGTACTCTAATATATTCTTGGTTGGGTGTTTCAGTGGGTAAATTGCCTTTCATGTACCTTGGTGTGCCAATTTTTGTTGGCCGTCCAAAGCGAATTTACTTCCAAGTCTTGGCTGATCGAATTCGTAATGTTATGTCTAATTGGAGAGGGCATTCTCTTTCTATGGCAGGACGGGTAACTCTGGTCAATTCTGTGGTGGTTAGTATGCTTTCCCATAGTTTCAAAATTTATGCTTGGCCAAGGACTGTATTGCAACAAGTTCGAAATTGGATGAGGAATTTTATTTGGATCGGCAATGTGTCTTCTAGAGCCTATTATCCAGTCTCTTGGAAAAAGTGTTGTGCTCCATTGAAGGAGGGTGGTCTTGGAGTTCGTAATATTATGGCTCTTAATAAGGCTTTCCTCCTAAAAAAATTTTGGGATTTCTTAACTAAGTCTACACCAGCGGCTGCTTTTTTTTCTGCTCGGTTTCTTCAACGTTCAGGTCAGCCATGTTCTTACTATAAAAAATCATCTATTTGGCCTGGCATGCGGCCCTTGTTTATGGATATTTTCTACAACTCTAAATGGTTAGTGGGCAATGGTCGATCAATTGATTTTTGGCATGGTAATTGGCTTAATGGTTCAGTTGTTGATAGATTGGGTATTGTGCATCAGCTTGGCAAATTATTATGTGCCAAAGTTTCTGATTTCATCAGAGATGGCTCTTGGTATTGCTCTACAAATTTGATTGCTGATCTTTCTGCACTTTGGTCAGAAATTTCAGCTGTTAGACTTCCTTATTCAGACATGGAGGATAAGCTGGTGTGGTTGGATTCTTCTGATGGGAGTTTATCTTTATCTATAGCCTATGAGTTCAAGAGGAGTAAACAGGCAATTGTTCTTTGGGATAGATGGGTTTGGCGTCAATGCTTTCGTCCTCGAAACTCTGTTACTTTATGGAAATTTCTTCATGGTAAGCTTTTAACAGATGATCTCTTACTTCAGCGAGGCTTTTCTTTTGCTTCTATGTGCTCTCTCTGTCATGCATCTGCTGAGACTGCCCACCACCTTTTTTTTGAGTGCTCTTTCTCTATGAAGGTATGGTCTGCAGTTTTATCTTGGTTTAAAGTCAGTATTCATTTCCTGGATATATATGATTTCTTCTCTTACCCACTGCAACATGGTTTTGGTACTCAATTGCAATTGCTATGGTGGGGAATGATGGGAGCTGGCTTCTACTCTCTTTGGGAGGCTAGAAATTCTATCCGTTTTGATGAGCGTCGCTTAACTACTGATTATTTGATTCGCTCTATCAAGCAGCAAATTCGAGAGGTTGATTCTTGGGGTTTAGGAATTATGCGTAACTCAGTAGATGAGCTTTGTATTTTCAGTGCTCTTAGAATCAGCGGTAGAGCCTCAAGTTCATATCAAATTCGTGAGGTAAATTGGCATGCTCCTTGTGCTTATCAATTAAAGGTTAATACAGATGGTGCTGCTCGTGGGACGCCAGGACTTGCGGGCTATGGAGGTATTTTTCGTGATCACTTGGGTAATTGTATGGGTTGTTTTGCTGGTTCCTTGGGTATTGCTACTGCCCTAGAAGCAGAGCTTCAAGCCATTATTCATGCAGTTTCAATAGCATCAGGAAAAGGATGGACTTCTCTCTGGATTGAGTGTGATTCAGCGGTAGCAATTCACTTTCTTGCCAATAAAAATTACTCAGCCCCTTGGCGTCTAAGTGTTGATTGGGTCAATTGTTGTACCATTCTCTCCTCTATGCAGATTCAGTTTTCACATATTTATCGAGAAGGGAATCAAGTGGCTGATTGCTTAGCTAACTATGGGGTGGATCATGAGGGGCATTATTGGTGGGACTCTTGCCCTCCTTGTGCATCAGCTGCCTTTGTTCACAATCTGCAAGGGTTACCGAATTTCCGTATTAGCTAATTCTGAAGTGCTTGATTGATTTCATGCAACGGTGGTTTCTGCTGCGTGATTGCTCTATTCATTAGTTCGTAACTATTTTAGCTCAGTGCTCACTTTGAGTACTTTATTTCATTTTGTTTTCCGAGAGGTTTTGGTTCTTGTCCCCCTCTCTCTTCTTGTGTTTTCTTTTCCTTTTTTAATAAAATAAAATAGAGGGATGGGCGGTGGGTTCCCGGTTGCGATGGCCCCCTTTCTTTCGAGATTGTGGGTGGGTGCCAGTCACCCCAAATCGGCTGTCGCAGAGGAACTAATATCGCCTAATCCTCTATTTAATTGATAAAAAAAAAAAAAAAAAAAAAAAAAAAAAAAAAAAAAAAGTTGAAAAGGAGGAAGCCAATCAGAACGAATGTTCAAAGTTAGTGAATTGGAAGATAAATACAAATATTGCAGTTTGGAGAGGTTTGAGAAATGAGCTTCCGTCATCACTCCTGTCAAAGAGTTCATACTAACATCCAAAACTTCCAAGTTGGACAATGAACCTATTCTTTCAGGTATTCTTCCAGTCAGTTGATTGCTAGAGAGATATACTGATCCTAATGAGTTCCCAGCACAGCCAAATAATACTTGATTAATAAACTCAGAAAACTCTCCACTGTGATTATTTCCTCCAAGGTCCAACCATTGCAAACTACATAACTGGCCAATGGTTTTTGGGAGTTGTCCTTCTATTGAGTTATCAGCAAGCTTTAGATACAGGAGAGAACTCAGGTTGCCGAAAACATCAGGAATTGAACCACTTAAGTTGTTGTCAGAAAGGTCAATGGAAACAAGGCTTGTACTGTAGGTTGACAACCAATGGAATATTGAAAAGGTGAGACGGTTGCTGAAGAGATGAACTGAAGAAAGAGATTTAGAAGTGTTTATATGAGAAAGAGATGAAAGAATTGGAATAGGAAGATCACATTCCGATAATACCAACGATTGTAGTTTAGGGAGCTTAGCAACTACTTTTGGCCAATCTAAAACATTACTGAGATTCATCATATCAAGGTTCAGGGATGTTAAAGAAGAAAGATGAGGGAGCCAATCGAGGTTTTTTGGATTAGTAAAGTAATTGGAGCCAAGATCAAGTTCTTTCAAGTGTGTAATGTTTCCAAGCTGATGATATGGTACTTCACCACCAAATTCACAGCCAGTGAGGTAGAGAAATTTCAAATTGCTTAGAGAACCAACAGACTTTGGAATTTGGTTATGACTGAAGTTGTTGAAACTGAGGTCTAAATATTCCAAATGCTGCAACTCAAAAAGTTTAGGACTAATCTTACCCTGGAAAGGTAAATCTTGCCCTATGTTAAAAAGATCAAGTTTAGTAACATGACCTGTTTGTTTGCTACAATAGACTCCTTCCCATTTGCAACAATCTTTTGTCGCGTTGCTTCCCCATGAAGAAACTACAGGATTGCCCACGAGACCTTGTTTTACTGCAAGGAGAGCCTGCCTTTCCTTCTCTATGCACCTGATATTAGAAGCCCCACGCCCAAGTCCAGAAACAAATCCAAGGGGGCTCATGTGCGGCAAAAGCAGCACAAGTGGATAAAAGAGTTTGAGGCACATGATCTTGTCCATGTTGAGTAAATTAATTAAAGAGCAAATTGTACACAGAGAAAGAAAGAGAGATCGAGTTATGCATCCAACAATACAAGAATACCAGCTTGCTGGAGTTCTCAAATTGAATATATAGTCTTAGTCGAGTATAGTTGCGATGAACTTTCATAGAAATGAATGCGGGTCTTCCCAGACAATTTAGTCAAGTCAATCCCGGCCCCCATAATACACGCTCACTTGCTAGTTGAACCTCATCCAGTACGCTAACAAGTATTGCAGCCCTAGTCCACACATACTGGCTCTTCTGCATCACTAGGTATTGGGCTACTTTCTGTCCACACATACTGGCTACTTTTTGTTGACTGTTAATGGTCTGCTAAGTGCTAACTGTAATTTGTGTGCCCTCATGGGGTTTGATTTTCTGGTATCTTTTACTGTTACTTTTACAGTGAGCCCAAAACCAGAACCAGAAGCGCTCTGATTGGTGTTGTTGTTGTTTCAAAACCAGGTTAGTAAATTCTTCCCTGCAATTTGGTTGTGTACGTTGCTAGAAAGATCTGGTTGCCGATTTGCGTTTCCCCGTCTCCGCGTTTGTGAATTCCGCTGAGGAATTGGCAGTGCAGCTTGAAATTGTGTGGAATCGGAAAAAGTTAGGAGGATTTGAGCTGGCTTGTATCATTTTTGTTGTGCTTAGGGTGTTTTCGATTTTTCGGAAGGTGGATAATTTAGGTCCCTGAAGATTGAGGCTTGGATAAGGTACAAAGGAGGTCAGGTATTTTGACGTGGGTTCTTTTGTTTGTTTCAATATTTTGATTAGTGTTTAAGTAAAATAGATTTGAGAGAGAATTGTGTATTATTATTGAGAATAGGAGCCCTATATATAGGGATTACAAAGAACATATTCTAATGATACAAGGAATACCAATCCGTGTAGGATTGGGAAATCTAGAACATTCTCTCCTATTCCTACTCCTAGTTTGATAAGGCACACTAAACTTGATTTTCCTTCAACACTCCCCCTTGTGCCGCTCAAATTTGGTGGTGACGCTTCATCCGTTGCCTCGTTAAAAACCTTGCCAAGTAACAAAAACCCAGTGGGACAAAAATAATCCTGGTCGAAGGACAAAAAGAGCACAACAAGTCCTTCACTCTTCGAGATCGAACATGTAGACATCATAACTCCCCCTGATGTCGATATCTCCCCTTGATTGCTACAATCGTGGGAGTTCGGATAACTTTCTCAATCCGATGCTCTTCACATGTTTCTCGAAGGTGGATTTAGGTAACGACTTAGTGAATAAGTCCGCTACATTATCCTCTGATCGGATTTGATTCACTTCAATCTTTAGAAGTGATTGTTGTTGCTGGTTATAAAAGAACTTAATTAGGCGATATATGTTTGGTGTTGTCGCCCTTGATGAAACCTAACTTCATTTGTTCAATACAAGCTGCATTATCCTCATAAATGCATGTAGGTTCATCTGTGGTAGACTTCAAACCACAACTTCCTTGAATATGTCTAATTATAGACCTCAGCCATATACATTCACGCACGGCTTCATGTAGAGCAATAATCTCTGCATGATTTGAGGAAGTAGCAACAAGGGTCTGCTTTGTAGACCTCCAAGATATCGCAGTGCTTCCCATGGTAAAGACATAACCTGTTTGGGAGCTACCTTTGTGAGGGTTAGAGAGATACCCTGCATCAGCAAAACCCATCAAGACATTATTGTCGTTTTGATGGAGTGGAGTAGGGTGAGGCCGGCCACCATGGACGGCGGCGGTGCTGGCGGCGGCAACATGGTCGGCGGCTACTTCTTGAAAAGTGGCTCTTTGCCTCTTGGGGTCCGATCCCAAATTTCCGTTTTTCTCTCTGTAGGGATAGAATAAGCCCATATCAATCGTACCTCTTAAGTATCGAAAGATTGTCTTTACACCAATCCAATGGCGGCGTGTTGGCACAGAGCTATATCTAGCTAACAAGTTCACTGCAAATGAGATATCTGGTCTTGTGCATTGAGCTAAGTACAATAATGCGCCTATTGCACTTAAATAGGGCATTTCGGCCTCTAATGCTTCTTCGTCCTCATCCTTTGGACGAAACGGATCTTTTCCGGGCTCAAGACTACGACCGATCATGGGAGTACTCACAGGCTTTGCTTTATCTTCATGAAAGCGCCTTAGAATTTTCTGAGTATATGCAAACTGATGGATCAAAATCCCATCACTACGGTGCTCGAGTTCTAAACCGAGACAAAACCGTGTTTTCCCAAGATCTTTCATTTCAAATTCGGATTTCAAGTATTTAGCAGTTTCCTTTAACTCATCTAGAGTTCCAATTAGGTTCATGTCATCGACATAAACTGCTACGATTGCAAATCCGAAACTTGTTCTTTTAATGAACACGCATGGGCATATTTCATTATTAATATATCCCTTCCCAATCAAGTAGTCACTTGGACGGTTATACCACATCCGTCCGGATTGTTTTAATCCATATAGTGAGCGTTTTAATCTTATTGAAAACGCGCTTCGTGGTTTAGAGCCATTTGATTTGGGTAATTGAAGTCCATCTGGAACCTTCATATATATCTCTGAATCTAGATCCCCATAGAGATATGCTGTAACCACATCCATAAGCTGCATGTCAAGTTTTTCTGAAACTACCAAACTGACAAGGTAGCGGAACGTTATAACGTCCATTACGGGAGAGTATGTCTCCTCGTAGTCAATTCCAGGGCGTTGTGAGAAACCTTGCGCCACAAGGCGGGCTTTATATCTTATCACCTCATTTTCCTCATTACGCTTCTAACAAAGACCCATTTATGGCCAACAGGTTTTACATCTGGGGGTGTCTGCGTTATATGCCCAAATACTTGTCTCTTTGCTAGTGAATCTAATTCAGCCTGGATCGCATCTTTCCATTTAGGCCAATCCGCTCTTCGTTGACATTCTTCAACAGAGCGAGGTTCGATATCATCATATTCTATAATTCCTTTAGCAATATGATATGCAAACACATCATCAATTGCCATAGAATTTCTATCCATCATCTCATGTACACTAGTGTAATTTATGGAGATCTCTCTATTCTCTGTAGTTGGTTCTGACATTGGAGCGTCCCCCAATGATGTCTCTTGGACATAACCATAATCCGGAATATTCTCATGAGATGGATTATTTACATCGATGATTAATGGATTATTTTGTGCCAAACTCGCTTTCTTTCTTGGGCGAGAATCCATCGAACCTATAGGTCTCCCGCGCTTCCTGGCAGGAGCTGTAGGCCTAGCCACAACTTCACCAAGGGTGGGGACGTTGGCGCCATACTCATGTACTCTTGAGGTGGCGTCATGTCCTCTAATTTTAGGGACATCAATCCTTGCAGACACGTTTGCAGCAGGTATATGTGATCTCGTCACTTTAGCGATATCAGAAAACGCATCAGGCTTTGATTCTGCTACGTTCTGAAGATCGAGAATTCTCCGCACTTCAATTTCGGACTGTGCTGTTCAGGGATCAAGATGAGACAGAGTGGGGACAGACCACGACAATTCCTGTCGTTCCTGTTGAACATTCATGTTCTTATCTCCCCCTAACGACAGGAAGACTGTCTCATCGAAGTAACAATCCGCAAATCTTGCAGTAAAGAGATCGCCTGTCAAGGGTTCTATGTAGCGGATAATCGTTGGAGAATCATATCCAACATAGACGCCTAATTGTCGTTGAGGACCCATTTTTGTGCGCTGTGGCGGCGAAATAGGCACATATACTGCACACCCAAATATGCGTAAGTGTGAGACATTAGGCTCATACCCAGTCACCATCTAGGACGCAGAAAATGGTTGAGTGGCAGTGGGCCTCAGACGAATAAACACAGTTGCATGCAATATTGCATAGCCCCAAGCAGAAATAGGGAGATTGGTGCGCATCACCAATGCTCGAGCAACCATTTGTAGTCGTTTAATGGCGGCTTATGCGAGACCATTTTGGGTGTGAACATGAGGAACTGGATGTTCAACATCAATCCCAATGGACATGCAATATTCATCAAAAGTCTTTGATGTAAACTCCCCAGCATTGTCTAATCTGATAGACTTAATAGGATGATCAGGGTGGTGAGCCCTTAATTTAATAATCTGGGCTAGGAGTTTAGCAAATGCAGCGTTCCTAGTGAACAATAGCATGACATGTGACCAGCGTGTCGATGCATCAACCAACACCATAAAATATCGAAATGGTCCGCAAGATGGTTGAATAGGTCCACAAATATCACCTTGGATTCTTTGCAAGAATGGTATATTTTCTTTAGTGTCCTTTGCATAGGATGGTCTCGATCCTAATTTTGCTAAAGAGCAGGCTTTGCAGAACGAAGGATGGGCTTTAGAAATAACCAATGAGGATTTTGGTTGAGCCACAAAGTCACAATGGACCTTAGAAGTAAAGTTTGGAGACGAAAGAGCCTGGGTGGCGTCAATGCCACCCTGAGGCCGCAGGGGGATGGCGGCACCAGTCAAGTATGGCCAGATTTGGAGGTTGAAGGCGCCGTGAGGCGCAGTGGCTCCTTCGGTGTCCAACAATCGAGTTTTACTTCTTTTCGTTCTGAAAAATGGATGTCCGTGTGAAGTCTTTAATATACGGATCATCATATCACGACCTGGGTGTCCCAAACGGTCGTGCCAAAGCCTATATGTGTCCGAATCCCATAAATCATCTCTCATAACATGATTGGATTCAATTACTCGAAAAGTGGTTGCATACAGCCCACTAGAGCGACACATAAGTTTCTCTAATACTCGTTTATGTCCGTAGTCATTATAGGTGATGCAAAGGAACTCTTGTCCATTCTCACAATGTGTTTCCACATGAAAACCATTGGCTCTTATATCTTTGAAGCTCAAAAGGGTTCTTCCTACCCTAGGAGCATAAAGAGCTTCGGTGACATTTAAAATTGTGCCATTTGGCAACAGAAATTGAGCTGGTCCTCCACCATGAATCAATTGAGATGATCCAGCCATCGTAGTCACAGAAGATTGAGTAGGCGTCATCTCAAGAAATAACTGCCTATTTCGAAGTATAGTGTGCGTAGTAGCACTATCCACGAGGCATTCTAGCTCTCCGGGAAACATACTTGAAATTAATAAAGTTCAAATCAAAATCGACACTTTATTTCAATGAAAGCCAATGATTACGTCAAAGTTTCTAAATTTAATCCAAAAAGGGTAATCAAGCTTAGACAAGTAGTAGTTACTCAATCCGTTTGGTAATTCCAATTTGATTGTGACCAGGTAAGGTAAGGCGAGATTTTGGTGGAGCGTTGCTCACTTTTAAAACCGTTCTCTCAGTTCAAACCTTGCCTAGACATCACAATTACTCTTGAGTACGCCTAGTGAGAAAGAGTTATAACCACTGTCTTTGTTGATAGTTTCCAAATTTTTGGATATGGATTGAAACCAATGACGCTTATATGGTCAGATTTTTATGCTTACGAAGGCTCTTAGTTCGTAAAAATCGATGCTCACGGACGCTCTTAGTCCGAAGATTACGAATGCTCTTAGTTCGTATGTAGCGTGAATCTCCACGATTCCGCTTTTAGCAAATTGAACCCACGTTACAGAAAGGTGGGATGTAGAAGAAAGGATTTTGTAAGTCCCCGAAAAAATAAAAATAAATTTAAATTTCAAAAATGATAACAACTTACTAGTGAAAACTTACTCATGAATTTCAGAATTTGAAATTCTCAATACACGAGCGTGTTGATGCAGACATGTAGGATTGCAGGTGTGCTATCGATCCTGGGTCGGGATTGCATATGCTGCTTCAATCCTAAGCTAGGATTGAAGTGGATGTTCGATCCTAACCTGGGATTGTAACTTGTTTACAATCCTGGTCGTGGCTAATGGCTCGGCGGTGCTAGGCTTGTGCACTAATGGGATGGGGCCGAGAGTGTGGCCGGTAGGTTGCGTTGCTGACCGACGGGGCTACAAGGGTAGCTGGGATGCAGACGCTGCAGGGGCAGTAGGGTACACAATCAGCAGGGGCTGCGGTGATGCTGCAGGGGCAGCGATGCAGAGCTTCAGGCGCGATGTGGGGCGTGGCAGGACTGCGGGGCTGCTGCAGCGGCAGGGGGCGCTGCAAAGGGCAGCAGGTGCGCGGGAGCTGCGGGGCAGCAGGCACACGGGTGCGCAGGAGCTGTTGTGGCAGCGTGCGGAGCAAAGCTGTAGCGGGCGCAGGGGCGCGTAG
Organism: Rosa rugosa; assembly: GCF_958449725.1. Taxonomy (NCBI): domain Eukaryota; kingdom Viridiplantae; phylum Streptophyta; class Magnoliopsida; order Rosales; family Rosaceae; genus Rosa; species Rosa rugosa. The sequence goes on from NC_084821.1 coordinate 11,673,155, forward strand.
CACGGGGCGCGCGGGGCAGCTGGGCATAGATGCTAGCGAGCTAGGCGGGGGAGCTTGCTGGGCTGCACGGGCAGCGTGCACAAGGGCGCGCAGGCGGGCGGCAGCGAGTGAGGCTAGCGCAGGCTAGGAGCTTGCGTTGACGAGGCTAACAGCGAGGTTATCCGTGGGAATTATTTTCGGTTTTTAGGTTTTGATTTTTGATCTCAAGGTTAGGGCTCGTGCTGATAACGTGTTTAAGTAAAATAGATTTGAGAGAGAATTGTGTATTATTATTGAGAATAGGAGCCCTATATATAGGGATTACAAAGTACATATTCTAATGATACAAGGAATACCAATCTGTGTAGAATTGAGAAATCTAGAACCTTCTCTCCTATTCCTACTCCTAGTTTGATAAGGCACACTAAACTTGATTTTCCTTCAACAATTAGGTACTTTTTGAGGAAGTTGAAGAAAGTGAAGAAGAGCAATGGACAAATCTTGGCCATCAATGAGGTATTTATCTTACATTTCTATCGATATAGCGCTTTATCTTTGAGGTCACATGAGTCTGTTATTTAACCGATTGTGGGCTGGCTTCTTAAATTTGTTTCATGTTTGAAATAAAAATTGGGTTTAGTTTATGCTTACCAAGAACTGTATTGCTCGTTTGTTATTGCAATGATGATAGATGTGAATCCCAGCTCATTATGAGACCTTTTGTGGTCTGGGAATAGACTTTATCCACATATATCTGAGCCCAGATTCAGATTGAACAACAAAGTTATGGTTATAGTTTTTAATCAACAAAGTTATGATTAAATGCTGTGATTACTTAGTTGGAATGCCAATGCTCCAATGCATATAATGGCATGAAGTTATGAACTAATGGCTTTTCAAGTGTGGTATGGTGCTTTTGATGCTTATGTAATAGGCGTCCGGCACAGATGCGCAAGCCTGCATGTTCTCTCTCAATAACGAACTTCCTTATTGTTTTTTGTCTTCACTCTTGAGGTTTTGTTCCTTACTCATTACGTAGATTCACTGACTAATGTATATTTGTTTTGTCTGATAACAAGGAACAAGGCATTCCTACAGATTTTATGATGAGTATCCAGTCAGAGTCACATAAAAATGGAAAGGGGGGTCAGAGCTGCAAAAAGATGAAAATGGTTGTCAGAATCACAGAAAGATGGAAATGGGAGATGCAAAATCTCAAATGGGACTTCTAGTAAAGATGCTATACTAATGGAAAGATCCGGCAGCACAATTGACGGTAATACTCTTTCCCCTCTCTCTGGAGTATGTGCTTGCTGCCACTGGTTCCATTTTGAGATCCTGCTTCTCCATGATTTACCTTTGAACTTTATTTTGCTTAGGTAACGAGATATTAGCTCCGGTGGAATGATTAAATTATATCGTTCCTTATTTAAGATTGCCGACGGATGCTTCTGAGGAGGAAATCAGAGCGTGCTTAATTGATGGCACAGTTTTATGCAGAATACTAAATAGGCTGTGTCCGGTTCAGTTGAAATGGTAGGATTACTGTTCTTTTTTTTCTTTGGCTTGTAAACATGCTGTTGTAAGATGTTTTACTGCTTTATGATTTTCAAAATATTTTCATTTCTTTAAGTTGACCTGTATTAGTTTTGGTATACGGTATTATATGCTGTCTTCCTCATATGAACGGCTTTTGTCCTGCTTTAGGGAGGGAGTTCAGACCCTGGTTTTGCAAATGTCAAAAGGTTTCTGGTGGCTGTGGGGGAGTTAGGATTCCCTCCGTTTGAGCTTTTGGACCTAGAGCAGGTACTTTATCTGTATTTTTTAAAAAAAAAACTTTTTCATTTTTTTAATTTATCTCAGGCATGCTGTCATTGGTTATTTCTGTCTAGATTCATGAAGCTCGTGTAACCTGGTACATTGAAAATAAGCATCCTCTTCCCTTTGGTGACATCATATAAAATTGCAACAAAGAATCTGGTGGCCAATTAACTTGGCTTTAGATTATTTGCATGCAGGGTGGTGGGTTTAAATTAGGGGTGTATCTACCAACTGATCATGTTCTGTTCATTATAAACCATATTGTGCTTATCTTTCTGACCAAGTCTACTGTTAAGTACTGGTTTTATGCAGAATTGTGCTGGCTGGATTGACCAGTACCAGTGTGTAATATCAGCATCTGTCGATCAATTGATGGTTTGAGATCATTTGCAGGGATCTTTGGTGCCAGTTATACGGTGCCTTAGTGCACTCAAAACTTCATTTGATTTTGGTTTTTGGGAAGAGAACACAAAAAATGAAACAAAGCTAGACAGGAGGGGAGTTGTTGGAGTTAGAATAGTTGAGGAAAATTTATCGTAATCAATCATTCAAGAGATATGGACAACAGGATACTCAAAATACAGAAGGGACACAGGGAAATTCAAATGACTCAACTTCTGAAGTGACAGGTAGGAGATCATAGACTTGTATAAACACTAAATTGACAAATTGTATAAGTCATATTTACACATTTAATCTTATGTTCATTCAAGATCTTTGGTGATCCTGCAAATGGTACGAGTCATATACAAGCATCAATTATTTACCTTATTTAGTTTTAGGAGTAATCTTATTAGAGATTTGGGCAATTTTTCTCAGCTTTGCTAGAAAACCTTATCGAGAAGAGCATATGTAGGATAGTTATATGGTAAGGGGTTTTGCAGTATTGCCATGATGCTGGGTCTGTGCTCATATAATATACTGCACGTAAGACATTATAACTTGTGCAATACTGCTTAAGTCCCCAATTGGAGGAATTCAGGAGTTACTGTGGTAGGTTTCTAAGACGCAAACTGTATTTCTCTGGGATATTGTTGTCAATACTTGAGTTTAATACTTTGTAAGGCTAGTCTGATATACAGAGTGAAATGTTGATGAGTTGGAGCACTTCTTTTCAGTTGGCATGCCTCATCAAACTAATTGGAGAAATACGTTATTCTGGGCATAAGAGTTTTGGACGGAATTCAGTAAATAGGTGACCTGATTTTGTTTGAGACTGTATTTGTTCATGCTGTTCTCGCATACAAATTTTTGATATGTTAATACATTACCTTTAATTTGTTTTCTTTCCCCACCACGTCTTTAGTTCCACCAGCTCTTCTAGAACAATTGATGCAGGGGACTAATGTGGATCTCTGTGATGTCAAGATTTTGTGATCATGGTCTAATTGCTTTAGTGGTAAAAACTTTGTCTTTGACAACTGATTTATGTAGAATAATTGAAATAAAACTGAAGTGATTAATATATGTGCATTTTCTCATTATCGTTGATATAGATGGACACATTCTCATTATCAAAATGCTCATTTTCATACAGGTATCATCCTCATCAATTTACGAACGGAACCACTTGTGATCTTACAAACCAGCCTCGAGAGACTGAAATGTGAAGCAATGAACTTTATTTAGTTTTCATTTTTCTGTTCCCATCCCTCTTCTCCTTACTTTATATGCATTTTGCAGGTGAGATTTGTATGCTAAGAGCCGAGAGCTATGATTAATTCAGTTACTGAGATATCCACCTGCAAGTATGCAGTTGCTATTAAATGCCCCACACTTTGCAAGCATCCGTAAACCTCTATCCCTTTCCCCCTCTATCTCTCTATTTAGCGAATCTAATGGCTACTTTCAACCAACAGATTATTCCAAGCTGAGAGACCGGTACGGCAGACCATTAATTGTAATGTGCTTCCCAAGGATTACAGGGAAACAACCACTGCAAGTGGCCTAGTGGTTCTTGCCTAGTTGGGTGTGCTCCCCAACCTAGGTTCGAACCCCGAAGCTGTCAAAGTGGCCAGGCACTGTGCTGCAATGCACAGTTGGAGCATTTCACATGCGCCGAAGGGGTTTATCTTGGGCTTAGGAAGCTTTTGGGTTCCTCTTGATTGACAAAGTAAAAAAAAAAAAAAGATTACAGGGAAACCCAAGTTGAGGATGAAGAATCTAAAATTAAGCAGATAGTTATGGTCACAGAGTGAATCTCATTCCAATGATGAATCTGATGAGTAACGTTTTATAAATTCAGAAAATTTTGTGAATACTAATGATAGCCAACCTTATGTAATCTTTCACAAGTTTATAGAAACCTTTGACACCTTTCACAAGTTTATAGAAACCTAGTCATTGATTGTCCTCTATAACATTGTTGCCCTTATGTTGCAAGATGGATATCATATCCTGAATTGAAACTAGTAAATCAGAATGTTTATACCATATCTATACCGCATTTACTTAAAAGCAACAAATATGCTTTTTAAAATTCCAGAAATGGTGAAAGGCAGGTTAGATAAACTACATGGCACAAATATTTGTCTAGAAATAGTTGGGAAAACGCCGGATCAAAGACATTGATCATCTGGAACACCATCACCATAACTGGATCCATGACCTACTGTTATTATATATGTACATGCATGGTTATTAAAGTCGCAATTCTTATTGGCAGAGTGATATATATTCACTTTGTTCCCGCTGAATTCAGTAGAGCCAAGTACTCACTTATGGCTTCACCTTTTCAGAAACTTCAATGTCATAGTCAGTGAAACATCCCCTTGTGCTAGTTCTTCAGCAAGTTGGCTTTCCATTTCTGTATCACGCTCTGATGCATTACTAGACGTTGAAGGACCTCCGACTTGACCATTTTGATTATCAAGCATTGAAGCAAGAGAATTTGCAATGTCAGTTGCAACATCAGATTGGCTATTGTTGTTAGCATCGACTGCAGGAATTGCCTCAGATTGGTTAGCAGCATTTGTGAGGTTTGGTGCCTGTCCTAAGAGTAGTCGGCAGATTGTTTGGTCCATTGTCCCTCCACCCTGCAAAGCTAGCTTCGACTGCTGAACACAAAGTTGTAAACATCAAAGTGAGCCCGACTTAGCCTCACAAACATAAACCAAGTATAATAACATCTGTTTTATGTACCTAATGATCTGTCAAAGCCCATGCGTACAAGAGCTTCAACTGAAGCATCAACTGCTTGGCGCTGTCGTTTACTTTTCCTTGATTCAAGATGTTGCTGCAAGTAAATAAATTTAATAGTGTTCATTCTCTAAATAAATCAAATAGTGTTCAAACAAAAATGTTCAAGTGACCTGTATGGAAGAATTGGTCTCTGGATTTGTCAAATCCAATGCCTTCTCACTGTCATTCTCATTTCTTCGTAGTGCATCAGCAGCAAGCTCCTTTTCAAACCTACAAAGTCAAGAAACTCTTAGGATGACTAACGACTATACAGGGCTGATGGAAAAATTTTGATTGCTCAAACTTAGTACCTTTTTTGCATCTCGTTCTTTGAAGCCCATGCTCATCACAAGAGAAAGAGATTCATTCAGCACTTGTAGCTGGAATCCACAACCAAAAATACATGTTAATTGGATTTTGTTGAAACCACTTGTTTCACTCAGAAAAGTGGGAGACATAGTATATCAGCATAATGTGCTTGATAAATTCTGTGGAAACTTGAAAAAGGAAATCCATCTTTTTTTTCTTTTCTTTTTTTCCAAATTCGTGCACTTTGCATTTATAGAAAGAGAAGATGGTAATTTTAAGTACAATTATAATTTTGGACTTCCATAAACCTATCTATGAGAGGCAAACATTCAGTTCATGTCATGGCCCTTCCCCTTTCCAATTACCTGGGTGAACTTCTCTTGTGCGAAGTCAACACCTTCATTATCAACCTGACCACTGTGATACGCCACCACCCTTCCAGCAGCTCCAGTCTCAAATATCTCTTACTTTGTTGGACCTGCTTAGTGTAGACAAACATTCAGATATGTAGTAAATGCACACTCTAGATAGCGACCTGCCTGAAGGAGTCTAACACAAGAAGAGTCCTTTCCCTGAGCTCGTTCAAGACCTTATATATCTAGCTTTCTCAAGGTTAATTACTGCCACTGAGAGCCAGTTGCTGTCTCTAAGCATGAAATAACACCAAGCCATATTGATTTGCAGTATAAAAGGATGGTCGACCAGCTGAAAGCAAACACACGGTGAATGTTATACACTCATATTGAAACCAATCTAAGAAAATGAAAGGAAGATTGATATAGTTTCACTACTAGAATTTTTCTCATATACATCGGCCAAAAACCGATGTAAAAAAAAATTTGTACCCATGTGTTAGTGGCTGATGTAAAAGATCGCCTAAAAATAGACATCGGATGTCCCATACAACAATAAACATCGGATTAGATTCCAGAATCGATGTTAAACTGCTATTATGATCAACAAATTGGTGTTTTTAGATATTGTTAAACCTTCGTATTTATGCATTTAATGCTTAACGAAATATAAGTCCAATAGCACTAGTATTCATTTTAACATCGTTACTCATTCTAGAAACGATGTGTAATATATTGTTAGACATCAGTATTTTTGAAATTTGCCTCCTGTTTATAAGCTTTACGGGTACTTGACATATATCACACTTTAAGATTGAATCTACATTCTTTTGTATTACGTACTCGACCGATGTTCATTATTATGTTAAACATCGTTTCCTTTTACGAAGTGATGTCCAAGCTATATTAAACATCAGTTTTTTAGATTGACACCGATGTTTATAATTATACTAGACATCATTTTTCATTTAATAAATCGATGTCCATTGCGTTGTTTTACATCGTTTCTTACTTAATAAGTCGATGTTAATTGTGTTGTTTTACATCGTTTCTTACTTAATAAGTCAATGTTCATTGGGTTGTGTTACATCATTTCTTACTTAATATTTTATTATCCACTAGCTAATGGGACATCAATTTTTTCTTTTAGAACTGATGTATTAGTTCTTATATGACTTTTCATTTTTATAGTTATAAACTGACTTGTAACTATTGCTAGGAAATCTAATGAGAATACATATCGTAAGTAAATAAATTTTGATTAATATTGATGCTCAAAGTACATAACAACATCCCAAGTATTTCTATGCATAACATGTTGAAATAAAACAAAAATTTAAGTCTAAATGGTACATAATACTAGAAACATAAACGAAAGCAAGCCTCACCATACTTATATCACATTTGTTCTTCTGTTTTCACCTGCAAATAAAATGAAATGAACAATTAGCTATAACAAGAAAAACAGAAGGAAAGAAAGGAAAGGAAAAGGGAAAGACAAAAAGACATTGACCTTACAAGACATTCCTATCCTAGCATCCATTGTTGTGAAATTTTAATTAAAACTCGCAAGCGCGCGAATCGTCGTTAGTATAGTGTGCAAGTACGGGGTCGTTCCAACTGAGGATTGATAATCAATTTAAATCCTAACCTAATTAATCCAAACACAAAAAACACATAAACAATCAAACTAAAGAAGATATGGTTTTAAGGTTTTCGACTAAACAAATAATGTGAAAATTAAAGAAACAAACAAACAAACAAATAATGATAATACATATATAGGGTTTCAAAATCAACCACTAACAATCTTATTTATGTTTCGATGCAATTAACAGATTCTTTTATTTCTTTAGATGATAATTCCCGTATCTAAGTCCTTCTCAGGTACTCTAGACCATAGTTTTCCTTAAGTGTATGATGCTCTCCCTCTCGGGTAAAGATCTTATATCCTAACTATGCAGTTTATCCTTCTCAAGTATAAATTTAACATGCAAGACTCATTACGCTTTAGAAAACAAGGGAATCAAGCAAACCATTAGTCTTTCTCAAATAATAATGTAATTTATCACACTTAATCACAAGAAGCTAATCAAATTATATTGCATCTCTGCTTCAAATTTGTCTTCCAATTACTATATGCAAAGCCCTAAGGTGATCAATCAAAGAACTTAAACATAAAGCATCAATTCAAATAGTGACTAAGAATTCATCATAAAGAAACTATAAATCCATCAATATAATATCAAAGTACATAAACAATCATGATAGGGCATCATCCTAACCCTAGAAAAAGTTTAGCAAAATATATTTAATTAAAACATAGGAAAAACATAAAAAGAATGGAAGGGAAAAGAAAGGGAAGATGGATGAGGCGTCTCTGCTCCTTAGGCGTCTACATTGTGCTCCGAGACTCTCCTTTCATGTAAATTCGTGCTCCCTTATATAGGTAAGATTTCTGCTATTCTTTGGCTTCATGTTTCCTTGTAAAACTTGGGTTTAAATTCCTTTCTTCATTTGGAATGGGAAAACCTTGAAATATCTCTTGTAGAAGTAGGAATAAGTTCATCATTTAATCCTCATCTGAATTAACTTCCTTGAAACATTAGGATTGATGATCTTATGCCACGGAACTTGAGTTCTCCACGAATGGTTGTAAATTCCCGAGCAGATTTCCTGTCCGACCTATCTTCACTAAAATAATCATAACTTTCTCCAGAAGTATCGAAATCAAGATCCATAAAATTCCACAGAAAGTAGACATCCGTAGCTTTCCATGCATATAAGGCTCATTGTCTGATTCGATCCGAACGTTTCCCAGTAATTCGGAGAAGTTGGATGTTCTGCACAGGCAGATTCCCAGTCTCAGATTGCATTTAGCCTTTCAATCCTACTTAGCTCATTTTAGCTTCTTTTCTTCTTTCTACGAAACAAACCTACAAAAACACTAAAAGATGTAAATGAATCATAAATATAGAGAACTAAACATAAAAACCAAGATTAAGAGGCATATAAATATATGACAATATGAGCACATCATCCATAACACAATCTGTTGGTTAACTTAACTATACCTTTCTGGGATAGAAAGTACTGAAAGTATGTGCCTATGTTGATTATGAAAAGGAAGATAGAAAGTACTGACCCGAAAATGTAGATATCCGATGGCTCTTCTGAAGAAATCTGTTACGAGTCAACTTTGACTAGCTTTGATTGAATATAGCTGCCCGTTAGCATGGTTTGCACGTGGCCACTATTAATTAGGCAGTATTAGGTTTATTACAGTACTCGGTTCAATTGTTGTTGCTTAGCTCAATTATTGTAGTTGTTGCTTAGCTCAATTATTGTAGTTTTCTGCTTTCTGCGATCTACTTGGTGGGATGAGACGTGGCTCCATCCTAACCCTTTAGCTGAGTATATATAGGATGTAATAGGGTTTCGGCAGCCATCTTTGAATGAAATATATTTTCCTTTCTGCTTTTACATTTCCAGTTTCTTCTTTTCTTCGATACCCAGGGGTAGATCCTTATCAACTGGTATCAGAGCCCTTTGCTCTTGGGGCCAATGGTTAAACACAAGGGGCAAGGGGTCGGAGCTTCATCTCAAGCAACTGGTGAGCTCACAAACGTGGAGTTCGATCTGCAAGTGCACAAAGATGAGACTGTCACGCCCCGAATTTTGAATAATCAATTCAAAGTCTGAAACATGAATAATAACAATTACAAATAACGTCCTGAATTTTTTTCTCACAAACAACCACACTTCACACCTCTCAATATTTCAATAAACCAAATCCTCAAGTTATTTATTACAACACACTCTCACCAAATCAAATTGTAAGGCTCAAATGAGCTTAACTCACCTCACTATTACAATTGCTGTAAAACTATAACAAATGCTCTAACCGCACGATCACCGCCCTGATTCTCCTGTCCTGTAGGATTACCCGCTACACAATTTGAATAGTGTACCGGGATTGCAACAACACAAAACCCGGTAAGCTTTTGACAGCTCGTATGAGTAAACAAGAAGGAACTGTTGATTTATTAATTTACAATACTTTTAACTCAAGTAACAACCAACAATCTCAACATCCATCACGCAAACGTCAAACCAACTCACTGGAAACAACAAAGAATACGTTCTTAAAATTCCATGACCTCTAGGTCACCTATGTAGTCTTTCCCACAACTCATCATTATTCCCATTGCATGTGGTCTTTCCCACAACACATTAGAGCTCTAACTACATCGTTACATCACCTTGGCCTAGGTTTGGTAAACGACATATATCCGGGTTATTTAATAACCCTCGATCCTTGGACCCCCTCAGACCCCTACTTCTCTATCCGGGCTATTTAATAACCCTCGATCCTTGGAACCCTGTCCTCAGACCCCTACTTCTCTATCCGGGCTATTTAATAACCCTCGATCCTTGGAACCCTGTCCTCAGACCCCTATTTCTCTATCCGGGTTATTTACTAACCCTCGATCCTTGGACCCCTGTCCTCAGACCCCTACCTTCTCTACTTTCTATTCAACTCACAAGGTTAACATGATTAACACAAACATTCATCGGTCATCATTATCACAATAATCATGGCAATTTCAAAAACAATAACATATCATAACCAAGTTATCGCAATTCCACACACACCTCAATGTCACACCATTCCATATATAACCACGTAAATATATATATACGTAATTATCCGCTCAGGGATAATCACTAATACCAACTATAGTTCAAGCATAAAAATCGTGAAATTCATTTTGTATAATTAAAATCATTTTACTTACCTATGGACCGTAGTTGATCAACTCCATATGATTTAAAACAAATATTTATTTCAAAATATTTTCACACAATTACGACAAAATAAAGTAATTAAATGTACTCGGTTCGTAATATGAACCACGTGAGGTTTACACACCTCTAATCCAGCTGCGTCTTCTTAACCGTTCAAACAACCAATCTCACAAATTATCCACCAATTATCCACCAAATCAATCCGTCGATCACCTAATCAGATACGATCTTAACTTTAGCAAATCAATCATAAACCACACATGTACGGAAATCCAACGGTTGGATTGTAATTTAATGATGATCCAACGGTCGGATAGAAATTATACGATGATCCAACGGTCGGATCGAAATTATACGATGATCCAACGGTCAGATCCTCACGGATCGCCCTTAGGATCATCCTCCAAAATTATCACAAAGATCCAACGGTCAGATCTTCTTGAATCACTCTAACAAACATCTCCATAAAATTATACGAAAATCTGACGGTCGGATTCTCACGAATCGCCTTCCGAATCACCATTTCTCAATTATACGAAGATCCAACGGGGGATCTTCGCCCGTGACCACACAAGGTCATCGGGACAGTCATACGATCAACATATTAAAATTTGAAGTAAAACCGATGGTCTGATCTCCGTAAATCGTAAACCGAAGATAAAACGTAAAAACCGAAACTCTAGCATGCATCAACTTTCTTCAAAATGACATTATGATATATTCAAACGACCGTATCGATGCGTAGATGAATAAACTGAAAACAGAACACCAAAATAAGGCAGGACGCGCCGCCACGCGCCGCCACAAGCGGCGGGTCAACCGGTGGTCAACGGCGGCGGTTAACGCCGGGTCAACCACCTCCGATGCAAAAGTCGTCAACTACAAACTTGTTCAAAATGAAGATTTGATCAACTTTCATACCTGGAGCTAAGCGAGATTCGGTCTAGATCGTCCTAGATCAAGCTTGGAAGTTGGATTCATCTTGGCCGTCTGATCACGTTTCCAGATCAAATCAGAGCCGTCAATCTTCAACGCTTGATCTTTCGCTCTACACTTCAAATCGTGATGCAAGGAGGATATGACGATGATCAGCAGAGGAGACGTTTCCATAATCGAGAAGGATCGGCCGAGTTGATTCCGGAAAAGTTGATTTCCGTCCGGGTCACTGATCGGAGGCTGGGTGGCTTCGATCCAGGTCTGGGGACGACAGCGGGGCAAGTGGAGGCCACCAGGCGTCTGGGCGCAGCACGGCGACTCCGGGGATGGCCGGGTCGTGGCCGAAGGAGAAGTGACGGCGCCGGAAAAGTCGGGTCGGGTCGAGCGGTTCGGCCGCGTAGGGAGGAGAGAGAACGGAGAGTTTGGGGGACTGTTCCGCAATTTTCTGATTTTTTTGTCCTTCAGAATTAAATCCGGATTTTTTTTGCTATTTATAGAAAAAACCCAATTTTAAAATATTCATAACTTATTCATACGAATTCCGAATATTGCGTTCCACATATGCACGAGATCGTATCGACGAGCTCTACAACTTTTATGAAGGAAGTTTTCCCAAATTCTGTACGTATAAAAAGTCACTTTTTGAGACCCCCTAAATAACATTCGTTTTCGAAAATTAAATCGTTCGAACTAATTCCACAACTTCTTCAAGCCTCGTACTCGCTCCCACAATGGTGAAATCATTTCTAAAAATCCACGAAATTAAATTTGGATTTTTCGGGGTATTACAGAGACCTCCGCCAAGCTTAATGAGCTCCAGACCACCCTGAACGTGTATCAAGACGCCTTCAACTCATTTCGAACGGAAATGATGAATGAGCTCAGATCCATGAAGGATAGCTCGGCTGCAACTGCTGCCCACCTCGATTCTTCAATCCTTAAGTTTGGATCCCTACCTCCTACATCCGGCTCACCGGGTTTAGCAGCACGAGCGGACTCAGCCTCCTCCACAAGAGCCAACACAACAAAGGCCATCTTGCCTATAGCTACTGATGGTAGTATATCTCTTCCTCCACATACCCTCTCCTTAAATCCTCTCAACCAAGAAGTACCTATTGCGGTTACCAGCGAGATTGCCACTGAGACCATTAATGCATCTGTTGCTTTGGGGTCCTCTAGGGCCTTAGTGACTAATGCATCTGGGTCATTGATACCAAACCCCGTTGATTTAGATGGTGGTGATAAGGAGGAAATGAGTTCACATCGCTCTCAAGTGAGGGCTGAGCAATCACAAACCCTTTACTATCAACATTCTAATTTTGGATCTCAACCTTTCAATCATTTTGCTGGACCATATGTGACACCTAATAGCTATCAGTTCTTTCCCAGTCCACAGTTCCACCAAATTCCATCAAGCAATAGTTTGGATCCATTTACTATGACCTATTCAGGACCCTACTCATACACTCCCATGAACTTTGTGAACGCACCCACACAACCACCGCAGTCATCAACAATTCAAGGCTACCCTAGCTCTTATATTCCACAATCCATGGGGACAACTCAACCTACATTTGCCACCTCCACAACACCCATGCCTCATTACAGTTATACACCCTACATATCTCAGTCACACCATACCCACACTGTGGCCCAAAGTTCACCAAACCAACAGCCACATGGATATCCATCCCGACAATTCTATCAGCAAGTTACTCACTCTTTTGATCCAAACCTACCTACCATGAAGCAAATGAAGTTGGAATTCAACGTTTTCAGTGGCGGGGACCCGGTTGAGTGGTTGAACAAGGCAGAGCAATATTTTGATTTTTATCAAATACCAAATGACAGAAAGTTAGCTATTGCTACTATGCACTTAACAGAGAAAGCTTCTGATAGATGTTTCATGTTCAAGCATGAGTTCCCAAATACATGGCTAGGATTAGCTGATCTATTGATGAGAGAGTTCAGTGGGCACAATGTGATTGATTACCAAGCCACCTTAGCCAGGATGTCTCAAGTGGGAAGTGTGGAACAATACATTGACCAATTCACTAGATTGTCCAGAAGAGCTCCAGGTTTCTCTCAACAGGTGCTGCTATCTTGTTTCCTAAGGGGACTTAAGGATAACATAAGAGCCGATGTCAAGGCTCAGAAGCCAAAAACACTGTATAAGGCTTGTGAGTTAGCCAAAATCTATGAGGAGAGAGAATTAAAGAAACAACAAGCGAGAGGAACTTTTGTTAACAGAAACAACACTGGGGTCCAACCTAGAAATGTTAATGCAGGAGGTAAAGCTTGGGGTATTCCACTAGCCAATCCAGCTAGACCACAAGCTGCCCAACCAGTGGGGGTAGTCAATCAAGTTGGTGGAAACAGGAGGTTAACACAATTGCAGAAGAGGTCAAGCAATGATGATAATTGAACCTGAATACCCTAAACCTGAATACCAAGAGAGGAGAGCAATAAACCAATGTTTCTTCTGTGATGATATTTTTAGGCCAGGCCACAATTGCAGAAGAGGTCAAGCAATGATGATAATTGAAGTGCTACAAGATGAGGTGAACATGCATGGTCCAATTCATGATGAGGAGTTGGAGGAAGCTCATCCAACTTCAGAAGAAGTTGAAAATCCGGACGTGGAATTACAAGTCATGGGAGATGGGAGCAGTACATCAACCATGCAACTCAAGGGAGAAATCAACCACAGAATTAATGCACATGTATTGATAGATTCGGGTGCATCCCACAACTTCATTCACCCTGCACTCATAAAAAATCAAAGACCACTGTTCATTCCATCAACCCTCTCAGAGTAAGGCTTGCTAGTGGGGCAATCATGCACACTAAAGGGCAGGTGAGGCTTGATCTGTGTTTGCAACAATTCCATTTTTCTGCTGATTTCTATGTCTTACCTGTTTCAGGATGTGAAATAGTTTTGGGGGCCACTTGGCTAAGAACCTTGGGGGACATAACCTGGAATTTTGATACCATGAGAATGAGGTTTCACAACAAGGGCAAGGAATATTTGTTGCAGGGTGAAACTGAAACACAAGCTGCAGTTGTAGGCTGCAAAGTTATGTCTCGGATACTCAAAAAAGAGAGAAAAGCCATCTTGGTCCAGCTTAATCAGATAACCACTCCCCAAGCCAAGGAAGCCATTCATCCTAATATTCAAAGGTTGATACAAAAATATTCTGGAGTATTTGAAACACCAAGATCACTACCACCTGCAAGGCCACAAGACCACAGGATTGAGTTGGTGCCTAACACAGCTCCTATTAATGTTAGGCCTTACAAATATCCACATTTCCAGAAAACAGAAATTGAGAAGATTGTGCAAGAGCTGCTGGATTCAGGAGTTATCAGGCCTAGTGTTAGCCCTTTTTCTTCTCATGTGTTACTAGTTAAGAAGAAAGATGGGACTTGGAGGATGTGTGTTGACTATAGGTCCCTCAATGCAGCTACTGTGAAAGATAAGTACCCAATACCAGTAGTGGATGAGTTGATTGATGAGGTACATGGTGCCACTGTGTATACAAAGTTGGATCTCCGGTCTGGATACCACCAAATTAGGATGGCAGAACAAGACATAAACAAAACTGCATTAGAACTCATTCCGGACATTATGAGTTTTTGGTGATGCCATTTGGACTAACTAATGCACCATCGACATTCCAGTCAGTTATGAATAAAGTTTTGAGAGATTATCTGAGACAATTTGTGCTTGTATTCTTTGATGACATCTTGGTCTACAGTCCTTCCATGGAGACTCACCTACAGCATCTGGAATCAGTTTTTCAAAAATTACTTCAACATGCCCTGACAGTCAAGGAAAGCAAGTGCAGCTTTGGATCACCTCAGGTGGAGTATCTAGGTCATGTCATTAGTGCGGCAGGAGTGGCTGTAGATCCTTCTAAGATTGAATGCATCAAAAAGTGGCCACAACCTAAAACTCTCAAGCAATTAAGAGGGTTTCTGGGATTGGCAGGGTATTATAGAAAATATGTTAAAGGATTTGGCATAATTGCTAAACCTTTAACCGATATGCTAAAAAAGGATGGATTTCATTGGACTTCAAAGGCTTTGGAAGCCTTTGAAACACTGAAGGGAGCATTAATCTCCACTCCAGTTCTAGCCATTCCTGATTTTTCTAAGGAGTTTGTAGTTGAATGCGATGCATCGGACCTAGGCATTGGAGCTGTGTTATCTCAATCTAGACATCCCATTGCCTTCATGAGCAAGGCATTAGCTCAAAGGCACTTAGCTCTTCCAGTATATGACAAGGAGATGTTGGCTGTGGTGTCTGCTGTACAACATTGGAGGCCCTATCTCTTAGGACATCATTTCAAGATCTACACAGATCATAAGACGATTGAGCATTTCCTGAATCAAAGAATAACCACTCCTGCCCAACAGAAATGGTTGTTGAAGTTGATGGGATATGACTACTCCATCCAGTATAAGGCGGGAAAAAACAATGCGGCTCCGGATGCTTTATCTCGAACCGTGCCTCTTGCAGCAATTACTGAGACATCACAACCAATTAATAGCTTTGTTTCAGACATTCAACAAGCCTTCCGGATTGATCCCGAAGCCTCTCAAATCATTCAATCTTTACAGCAGGACCCACAAGGTAAGAAACACTACACCATTGTCAATTCTCAGCTTTTATATAAAGGAAGAGTTTTTGTTCCAACGGCTGATAATTGGAGGTAGAAGATCATGGTGGAATTCCACGAAGGGCTAGTGGGGGGCCATGCTGGAAGAACCAGGACCTATAAAAGAATACATAGGAATTTTGCTTGGCCTGGTTTACAGAAAGACGTCAAGAGGTTGGTGGCCAATTGTGACATTTGCCAAAGAAACCACTATGAAACAATTCTACCACCTGGATTGTTACAGCCTCATGCCATTCCGGAAAGGGCTTGGAAGGTTATTTCTATGGACTTCATTAAAGGGCTGCCTAAATCAGAAGGGAAATCTGTAATTTGGGTAGTGATTGACAAGTTCACCAAGTATGCTCACTTCATTCCTTTAGCTCACCCCTATACAGCTACATCTATTGCTAAGGCTTTCATCAATGAGGTATTCAAACTACATGGTCTACCTGAGGATATCATTTCTGATAGGGACCCCATATTTCTCAGTTTATTTTGGGAGGCTTTCTTCAAGTTGCAAGGAACCAAACTTAGTAGGTCTACTGCTTATCACCCCCAAACTGATGGCCAGACTGAAAATTTAAACAGAACACTTGAGCAATACTTAAGGTGTGTTGTGGGAGATAAACCTCACACTTGGGTGCAGGCCTTACCTTGGGCGGAATGGTGGTACAATACTGCTTACCATTCAGCTTTGAAAATGACACCATTTCAGGCATTATATGGATATGAACCCTCTCCCATTATTCCTTATTTGCCCAGCTCTACATCAGTGGCTTCTGTGGATCAGCAACTGAAAAATAGGGATGAATTGTTAGCTGTGATCAAAAGAAATGTGAACCAAGCACAATCCAGAATGAATGGGCTCTATGATAAAAAGCACACAGAGAGAGAATTTCAAGCTGGAGATTGAGTTTATCTTAAACTCCAGCCCTATAGGCAACACTCTATGCCTGCAAGAGTGTTTCACAAGCTCTCTGCCAAATATTATGGACCCTTCCAAGTGCTTGAGAAAATTGGAGAGGTGGCCTATAAACTGCAGCTTCCACCTTCAGCTAAAATACATAATGTATTCCATGTGTCACTTTTGAAGAAGAAGGTTGGTAATTTTGTTGTGGTGGAACCTCAATTACCCGCCATCCATGATACTTCCAATTCAAGGTGGGCACCAGAAGCTGTTCTACAAACTAGAATGGTGAAATGACGTGGTGAAGCTGCCACACAATGGCTCATACAGTGGTTTGGGACCTCCCCTGACGAGGCAACGTGGGAATTTGCTCACGACATTATCCAGAGGTACCCAGACTTTCAGTTTTAGCTATGAAACTTGAGGACAAGTTTGTTTTGGTGGAGGAAGAATTGTTACGAGTCAACTTTGACTAGGTTTGATTGAATATAGCTGCCCGTTAGCATGGTTTGCACGTGGCCACTATTAATTAGGCAGTATTGGGTTTATTACAGTACTCGGTTCAATTGTTGTTGCTTAGCTCAATTATTGTAGTTTTCTGCTTTCTGCGAATCTGCGATCTACTTGGTTGGATGAGACGTGGCTCCATCCTAACCCTTTAGCTGAGTATATATAGGATGTAATAGGGTTTCGTCAGCCATCTTTGAATGAAATATATTTTCCTTTCTGCTTTTAAATTTCCAGTTTCTTCTTTTCTTCGATACCCAGGGGTAGATCCTTATCAAAATCCAATCATCAATATCAAGGTTTTCATCCGAAACTCTTCCAGCAACATTCCAAGTGCTTATTGTCAGCCTACATGAAACAATGTGCCCCAAGAAATTCCATTAAGAACCAAACGGGTGCTACTTCTAGGCCTAGCATTGCAGGAGGTAGAAAAACATAGACAAACCTCAAATCCTTTGTGTTTATGTACTGAGCATGAGTAGTTTCTGATTTTCCTCTCCTATGTCTTAACTGATAGCCAAAAGAAGGTGGATCTGAACCAATAAATATCATATTTATGTACATTATTAGACAAGAAGAATGTAAAAGCACTCCAAAATATGATATAACAAGCAGCTACATTTTTAAAATTCCCAAGTGGTTTCCTTTTCAAGGAACCCCATCATTTTTAAGGTCCAAGGTTGCAAAAATGATATCACCTTGTAGCCCCCCAAATAAAAACAAACTAATTGCTTTAGTTTTAATAGAAATACTGGATTATAGCACACATTGAACATCTAGAAATGGTTATTTGAGATCTGATTTGTAAAGTAAAACTGTGCAGCAGAAATGCTAATGCACAAAGCCAAATTTGTCATGATATAAATCTTTCATACGAACTCCAAATGGAGGCAGGCTGGTTTCATATGAAAGGTGGGAATGCCTACTTTTAAAGTACTGGTTTCTTAAGCAAGATTGTACATAAAAAGATACTAAAAGAAACAGAAAGAACATGACAGTGATACTGTTTTCAGAAATTCCTGCAACAGACCTGTAACTTTGAAAAATCATAACTAATTATAGAAAAATCTTTTTTAGGAGATTCCAAGTCTCAAATACTCTTTAACAAGTCCACTACAAATTCTCAGAAGAAAATAACTTCAAATTATTAACAGAAAATTACAGTTTTACAGAAACAGGTCGCTGGGTCTGGAAACTGTAGTTTCTGAAATAATTTATACAAGTGATAGTCCAATTTGATAAGTACATCCAAACTCATATATAGTTTTGAAGAAAAGTGAGAACCGAAGACAAACTATCAAAGATCATGCATCAGTTCAGTTTGTCAAAACTCAAGCTATTTGGAAATATAAAATTGAAACAGAGTATGAGTTAACAACATCACAGAAATAAAAGCTTATTCCAATTGGTTTCTATAAGAACAGAGCTTAATCAAAGAGAGGCTAAAAGATATCCAGACGTGTATTTGAATATGAAGAGCTGCAAATCAATAGAAAGTAATCAAAGAATTGAGATTGAAATTATCTATGATCATAATTCTAACTAACGCTCATAAAATATATGATCATAAACTTTCCCAGGGTTATTAACCTTAGAAGTGTCTGCATGATGCCAGCTGATGCTGCTATCTACTATGTTTGGCAGGCGGGCAACCGTCTTCTCAAAGGATAGCTTTGATTCTTTGTTAATCTCAATGCATCTCACAGACCTAGAAAACAATTAGAATTTCACTTTATAAAGTTAGAGACTTCTGAGTTTTACTACTGTGCATTTACATAAATCTTAAATTCTTGCCTGCATTTTCTTGTAGCAGCCAATGATAAACTGATAACACCTGCTCCTGCATACAAATCAGCAACAGATGCTCCAAGAGGGACATACCTTTGTAGCTTCCGGAGCAGGGTATCAAATGCCTAGGATAAACTAGCATTAGGCAAGGTGATTAAGTATAACTGTTAAAATAAATTGAAGACGAATAGGTATTGTTTCCAAATTTCCAAAAGATAAAGTGTCAGAAAATATGTTTTCCAATCATAATGATTAACCAAAGATTCTTGTCATTTCATCTTTCAAATGACAACACCTTAAGGCTCAGTTAGACAATTACAATGATATTATAATACATATATACATGAGTAATCTTAAGATTTGACGTGGGTTTGATTCCTCTATATTCAGAATTGACAGTAGCGGATGAATTGCACACGAAGTCAAGCATTTAAATCAAACTTCAATAGTCAGATTATGAGTTTAAAGTACCCGTGTGTTTGCTTGGCCGAAACTATATGGAGCCAAGGAAATATCAATTCCTCCCACATGTTCCCAAAAGTCTCTTTCTCCTAAAAGATGTCTCCATCTATTCCCAAAGATTATCTGCATCACCAGGTGAAAACATGTAATTAAAGACCAATCAAATGAGACAATGCTCAGAATATGTTGTCTTCTTCAGGGAACGCAGATATCCCCAAATCTCCACCCATCTATAATTCAATTTTCGATTGATTACCAAAAACCCTAAAATTGAAAACCCCCACCATTTTGATTTACCTTTTGAGAACTGACTGTGAATCAGTGATTTTCGCCAGCGCCTGAGATTTCTTTGACAGAACGCTTCCGGTTCTTCTTCATGTTCAGCTTCTCGTTAATAGAACATTAAGTAAAAGGTTACTTAAACCGAAAAATTGATATTTGCATCACGGTAACCACAAAAACAGTGTGACAGAGGGTTACCTTTGAAAAAGAACGGGGACGGGTGGAGGTACCGGCAACTGCAAATATATATAAACAACAAATGCAACACAACAAAGAGTCAGAATGCTTAATTTGACCGGAGCAGCGGGAATCATCTTACTCTGGAAGTAAGATATATCATGATTTTCGAAAATAAACTGGAAATTGTAATATAAATATAAGGGCATCTAGTTTCATATTTATTTCCCTTCCCTCTCTCTTTTACACATGAAAAGGAAGTCATTAATTTGTTTTGGCAAAGAAACAGAATTAGACCATTTAGTAAGACACAAAGGCAGTGTCATGCCTAACCTTCACTCCTATCCATCTCAAGAACAATAGAACATCCCCAAATCAATCAAAACTTTCAGGGAGTTCATATTAAGAAGCAACACTCATTGGTACAATCTATTGAAATCTCATCTAGAGCCGAGTAAATATCCCCAAAACAATGAAAACCAACAATGAAATTCCGGAATGTCGACTAGTGTTTAAGTTTCCGTTACATGGGATCATATTGAGAAAGTAAAAATAAAACTATAATTCTTTCCTGGATTATTCAACCAATACTTAAAAATAAATATGAGTTGTCAGCTGCTTGAACTTGCAATTGGCATCAAACATAGCTAAAATCTTAAGACAAGAAAAGGGTGACCTTGCAATGACTTGTTAAATTCTGGTCTTTCATAATCAATAATCATTCCTCAAGTTCCAACCCAAATCCGAATAGTAATACACCATTACTAGAACTGAAATCATTATTCATGTTCTGAGAACTGAAATCATTATTCATGTTCTGAGAACAAAATAAACACGAATCAAGCTGTTTTCTTTGGAATGAAACAAAGGAGGAGAGAAATGGGGGCTTACGAAGATCTTCGTGATCGGAGAACTGGCGCTGACCAGTGGGCTTGTTCTTGTACTTTCCTCTGCCCATCGTTTCCAAACAAATTAAAGGCAGCAAAATTCCGCTTCAGAGATGATCGATCTCTCTAGGAAAATCTTTCCTGCCAGGAACGTTTCAAAAGTTTTGCTTGATTATGGCTTTTATGGCGCCTAGGGTTTGATTAGGATTTCCCAAACCCTAGTCGTCTTAGGACAAGGAGTGGTAGCCGGTCGCCCCTGGGATGTTTTCTTGGTTCACAGAAGCAATCGATTTCCCCCATTCGAGAGTGAGATTGAGAAAAGGGTTCTTTGCCTTCTTTCAGTCTTCCAAGATCCCAGAGAGAGAGAGAGAGAGCTTGCTCGTGGAGGTGATGGCGCCGCCAAGAGGCGGAGGCAGTTAATGAGAGAGAGAGATAGTAGCGGGAGTGAGCGGAGGAGAGGGAAGCAGTGGTGGCTGTGGAAAGAGAGTGGGAGAGGAAGGAGGAGATGGCTAGGATTCGGGGAATAGCAAGAGAGAAAATGGGTCGCCAGTTTTTTCACACAGTAGTGGAAAAATAATAAGTGTGGGGAATGAAAATTTTGTTCCCCCGTTCCTGAAAATTTTTGACTTGGTCTTTCCGTGTTTTTGAAAATTTTTGATTCAAAATATAGACATCGGTCAACAGTAAAAAGCGATGTTAGTTATATGCATACAAATCGGAATTTGAGGAATCGATGTTAATGATATTCTTTTACATCGCGTGAATTCCTCACCGATGTAATTGTCGTGATGTCTATGAGCATAATTCTAGTAGTGTTTAACTGTCAAAAGTTACACAGCCACATGTACTTCATAGTAATACAATGTCTTCAATAAAGTAACTCACTCACCTCAATAACCTTTTGATCGCAGAGAGAGAAAGCCTCCTACAAGAATGAAAAAAAGGAAGAAAATACAAACCACAGAAGATTAGGAGACATAAGCTGCTGTAACAAGCATGGACAAGCCATGTAACATGCAAATTTCATATGAATGAAACTATCAGCTGCAAAAAGGCACCAGTAACGAACCTCCCCCATGCTGAGCACTTCCAATGCATCTTGGTAATTTTGTGCTTTAATAAGTTGCTCTGCATTAGTATGAAGCATCAGACCGATCATGATTGCCCTGTCAAACAACATTTCAAATCTTACTTCAAACTCAAAATTATGGGATTGCATCCCCTAAATTTCTCATAAAAATATCTAACTTGAGAACAAAAATTACTGAAACCTAATTAGATCATACCGCTGATCAGTCTCCAATCCCATTTGTACTGTCTTCCCACTCTGATCTTCAAGTACTATGTTGAAATCTTCAATTGGCAGTGAACCATCAGCGTGTCTCTTCAACAGCGCAGTTGCAGCAGCCCTATAAATTTAATAGATGCACAGCTTGGTTAAACCAAAACACAGACATATACTAAACAAAACACACAGGCCTGAAAGATAACCTTCCTTCTGAAACCAAAAGCTCATAGATAATTATAAGGTCTTGATAAAACTCACACTTTTCTGACTACCGAAAACACTATTTATTCAGTCAATCCGAAACAAAACCCGGAATAGAGTGTTCATCAGATAAACAGCCACCATAATCACACACTCATATGCAACGAAACCGATTCTACCACCAAACCAACTAACATACCCAAAGTTTTCATAAAGCCAAATGCATCCATCAAAATCCAACAAACCCATGACTAACACAACCCAACTTATGGCATAAACTATTACATTCGATATGAAAATTGTAGAATCTAATACGACACGGCATTATATCAAAATATTATATCAATTCAAGGAACTTGCACAATTGAGACCAACTCAGAATCTCATTATTAAGCATAATGTCTATACTGATTTCATAGTTAATCGAATGCAAATTATTTCTCAACTTCCCATATCATAAATCAAACCACTCCATGCTCAATCCCAAAATCGGTAGATTCAATTTCATATTCCCTCCATATACTAAAGGACTAACAACAACATATTGGAGCAGAGATGCTACCTGAAACTGGTGAGGAAACCTGAGTCTATTCCTTCCGGCAGCCAACACTTAAAAAAGGATTTGCAGGTCCTAATTCAGTAAATCTGAAACTTGGTTTTCAAAATACAGTGTCTTCTTTGCAGGTCGCAATGGAGATTGAACCGGGCTTCTAAAATGAGCTATCGTTTTCAGATTTGTGTTTTCTTCAAATGGGCAATCTTGATGTTTTGTAGAGAATGAAAGGCGACGGAGAAGACTTTTTAGTGTTGGAACCTTATCTCCTCGATGCAGGAGTCCTTTCTCCTTCTCTCGAAAAAGCCCCTGTTGTAACCTGATCAATTTCTTTGCTGGATATAGTTTATAATTCTCGGGCTGATACCAAAATACATAATTCCAACTAAAAATAGAAACATGATTCATGATAGAGCCACTATACTCATTAAAAAGAAATGAAATTCTGATTCTGTCTTAGCAACATGCAAAAATTCTATGTTAAGTGTTTCAGTTTAGCCTGTCAATCATAAGTTTTACAAGTCGATTGGTGTAGGCACGCCCAATAATGTTCTGATCATAAAATATAAATGATAAAAAGAGTACATGATATAAAACAAATTAAAACATTCAAAATGTCAAAAGGAAAATTGTTTATCCAGTTTACATGGTTCATAAGGTTTGGCACAAGGCCATACCAAAATTGAAAGAGAAAAATATGGAGTGCCAAGGCAGACAGTTCAATCCAAGATTACAAAGAAACATTAAAACAAAATTCTTATCTTATGATCTTATAGAGTTGGGCACTTTGATACTCTGAAAACTAATACAGATTGATTGTTGTCGAATGCAACTGTTTATTCTTCAACTGAAGGAAAGCAAATGTCTTACGAGCCTAAACCTGAAGATGAAAGCAAACAGCACGAAGATACAAATAGACGGTAAGAAAACAACTTTATTTCCAAAATCAGAATAACGTAAATAAAGTATGTGACAGAATAGTTACCATTCATTTCTCAAAGCATTCTTTGCCGCCTAATCAACATTGCCCTCACATAAACCCAATCCCGTAAAACATTCAAGAAACCAAAGTATGTGTATCTCCATGACCGGTTGAATATCAAACTGCCACAAACTCCCCAAAATCCAACAACAAACCCAAGCCCCATGCTGACATAAAATCCGAATGATATTAGCTCATCTTCTTCTTCTTTAGGAACTTGTTTGGACCTTGTTTCTCCTGTAGGGCAGATCTTTTGTAGTGGAAGTCCACAAAGTTGAGGATTTTCTGCATAAGTAGAGGGATCAAAGCTTTGGAGCTGAGTACCGATTGGGATTTTACCTGATAAGTTGTTATTCGACAAGTCCAAGACACCAAGACCATACATCTGAGAAAGGCTTGTAGGGATTCTTCCATATATATGGTTTCTTGACAAATCGAGGAAGTCTAACGACTGCAACTTCCCAATTTGAGGAGGCATTTGACCTGTTAGATAGTTTCTTGATAAATTTAAAGAAACCAATCCAATTAGATCAGTGATTTGACGAGGAATCTCCCCATCTAATCTGTTGCTTGAGAAATCAATGCTTTTTACAAGTCCCAATGTGCTTTTGTACTTGGACATTCTTCCTTTCCATATTAAAGATGCATCATCTTCGTAATGTACATAATAAATTGTTGCAAATACAGAGTGCATGATGCTTGGGCTTGAACTTCCTTTTTGAGCCAAAGTAGTCAGATTGTTCAGGCATTGAGGTATGGTACCAGAGAAGCAGTTCCTAGACAAATCCAAAAGTTGAATGTCTTTCAGATGGCATAATTCCAAAGGCAGGCTTCCACTAAATTGATTAGATCGAAGAATGAGGATAGCCAACTTGGAAAAGCTAATCCCCATCCATTCAGGTATCTTTCCTGTGATCCTATTTTCTCCAATATCAAAAAATTGTAAGTTTGTACAATTCTTCAAGGATGAAGGCAATTCTCCCGCAAAATTGTTCTTGCTAAGCTTCAATGTTTCAAGAGAAGCTAGGGAACCAATTGAAGTAGGAATTTTTCCAGAAAAAGCATTGTTACTCAAGTCAAGAATGACTAGATTTTCTAAATGCTTCCAACAATTTGGAAGTTCTCCGGAGAAAGAATTGTTTGATAGATCAAGAAATGTTAAATTCCTATTTTTGCTTGCACACAAGAAAGAGATCCTCCCTGAAAGTTTATTACTGGATAGATCCAGAGATGACAGTCCTGATGGTAGCGAGTGAATTGGCCCTTCCAATTGGTTTGAACTCAGAGATAAAACACGATATTGAGAGAATTTCATAGAGTTATCTTGAAACCAGCTTGGAATGATATCATAAATTCCAGCATCAGAAAGATCAAGCTCGTAAAAGCTTCTCAGAGATGTTCGAAGCCATTTTGGGAAATGTGGCCCGATTTTGCAAGACATTAATCTTATCCTGACAAGTTGAAAAGGAGGAAGCCAATCAGAACGAATGTTCAAAGTTAGTGAATTGGAAGATAAATCCAAATATAGCAGTTTGGAGAGGTTTGAGAAATGAGCTTCCGTAATCACTCCTGTCAAAGAGTTCATACTAACATTGAAATTTTCCAAGTTGGACAATGAACCTATTCTTTCAGGTATTCTTCCAGTCAGTTGATTGCCAGAGAGAAGTAATATTCTTATTGAGTTCCCACCACAGCCAAATAATCCTTGAATAAACTCCGAAAACTCACCACTGTGATTATTTCTTGAAAGGTCCAACAATTGCAAACTACATAACCGGCCAATTGTTTTTGGGAGTTGTCCTTCTATTGAGTTAAAACCAAGATATAGATCCAGGAGAGAACTCAGGTTGCCGAAAACATCAGGAATTGAACCACTTAAGTTGTTGTGAGAAAGGTCCAACAATTGCAAACTACTTAACCGGCCAATTGTTTTTGGGAGTTGTCCTTCTATTGAGTTAAAACCAAGATATAGATCCAGGAGAGAACTCAGGTTGCCGAAAACATCAGGAATTGAACCACTTAAGTTGTTGTGAGAAAGGTCCAATGATTGCAAACTGCATAACTGGCCAACTGTTTTTGGGACTTGTCCTTCTATTGAGTTAGCAGCAAGACTTAGATGCAGGAGAGAACTCAGGTTGCTGAAAACATCAGGAATTGAACCACTTAACTTGTTGTAAGAAAGGTCCAATGATTGCAAACTGCATAACTGGCCAATGGCTTTTGGGACTTGTCCTTCTATTGAGTTAGCAGCAAGACTTAGATGCAGGAGAGAACTCAGGTTGCCCAAAACATCAGGAATTGAACCACTTAAGTTGTTGGCAGAAAGGTCAACGGAAACAAGGCTTGTATTGTAGGTTGACAACCAATGGAATATTGAAAAGGTGAGATGGTTGTCAGAGAGATCAACTGAAGAAAGAGATTTAGAAGTGTTTATATGAGAAAGAGACGAAAGAATTGGAATAGGAAGATCACAGGATGATAATGTCAACGATTGTAGTTTAGGGAGCTTATCAACTACTTTTGGCCAATGTAAAACATTACTGAGATTCATCTCCTCTAGGTTCAGGTGTGTTAAAGAAGAAAGATGAGGGAGCCAATTGAGGTTTTTCGGATTAGTAAAGTAATTGAGCCCTCCAAGATCAAGAAATTGCAACTGTGTAAGGTTTCCAAGCTGATATGGTACTTCACCACCAAAACTAGAGTCAGAGAGGTCGAGAAATTTTAAATTGCTTAGAGAACCAATAGATTTTGGAATTTGGTTATCACTAAAGCTGTTGTAACTGAGGTTCAAATATTCCAAATGCTGCAACTCAAAAAGTTCAGGACTAATCTTACTTTGCAGAGGTAAATATTGCCATGTGGAATGAAGATCAAGTTTAGTAACATGACCTGTTTGTTTGCTACAATGGACTCCTTCCCATTTGCAACAATCTGTTGTCGCGTTGCTTCCCCATGAAGAAAGTGAATGATTGCCCACGAGACCTTGTTTTACTGCAAGGAGAGCCTGCCTTTCCTTCTCTATGCACCTGATATTAGTAGCCCCACGCCGTAGTCCGGAAACAAATCCAAGGTGGCTCATGTGCAGCAAAAGCACCACAAGTGGATAAAAGAGTTTGAGGCACATCTTGTCCATATTGAGTAAATCAAAGAGCAAAACACAGAAAAAGAAGGAGAGAGTTATGCATCCAACAATACAAGAATACTTTATGCTTGCTGGAGTTCTCAATTTAGTCGAGTATAGTTGCGATGAACTTTCATAGCAATTAATCCCCCAGGCATGCAATTTAGTCAAGTCAATCCCCCATAATACGCTCACTTGGGGACTTCTTACTCCAGCTGTTCCAAAAGTGTCCGCTAGTTGAACCCCGTCCAGTACGCTAAGTATTGCCCAGCCCATCCACTGGGGCTCTTCTGCATCACCAGGTATTGGGCTACTTTCTGTCCACACATTCCGGCTAGTTTTTGTTGACTGTTAATGGTTTGCTAACTGTAAAAGAATGAGGGGTTTCTGGTAATTTGGCAGCTGGTATCTTTTACTGTTGTGCTCCTGGGTATCGCACGCCGCTTCGAAGTGAACCAGAAGTTGAGGAATGGGGAAGCTTTTCAAAACATAAGCAACCAATTTCTCGATTCCTCCGGCCACCCCGAAGCGCTCTCTCTCTCTCTCTGATTGGTGTTGTTGTTGTTGTTTCAAAACCAGGTTAGTAAATTCTTCCCTGCATTTTGCTTTTCTCCGTCTCCGCGTTTGTGAATTCCGCTGAGGAAATGGCAATGCAGCTTGAAATTGTGTGGAATCGGAAAAGTTAGGAGGATTTGAGCTAAGGAGATTGGAGCTTTGATTCAAGGGCAAGACTTAATGGCCATAAAATAAGTATAAAAAGCATGCCTGCCACAAAGGAGATTGGAGCTTTGATTCAAGGGCAAGACTTAATGCTACCGCATCCAATTTTCCCGCCTCTGCAAGGAAAACCTGAATAGCATCTCGAGTGGGTTGTAAGCGTACACCACCTGACGTTACAATGGTCTCCAACAACCTCTCCTCACGGGTCTTACTCTCTCTATAACTTGAACTAGAATCTCCATTAGTTAGTTCAGGCGTGGTTGACCTTGAGTCCTCACCCCAGGGTCCATTAGCCACATTCTTTGAATTTCCAAAACTACTCTGAGTCTGATTGGGATACTGAAATGGTTCATATTTATCTGCTTTCCCTTCCATAGTCAATGACCTATGAAGATTAGGACTCTTGTAGCTTCCATTGTCATTCTTTTTAAATGACTGACCTTGGGTGAAAGTACTAAACCCCTGCTTGATAGATGCACTTCCAAGACCAACTACCTCACTAATAAACGATTTCTTTTCCTCTGTTGGCATTTCATAGTTTGTATTCCCAAAACCTTGAATTCGTCTGTTAAGATCTTCTGCAGGTGCGGGCTTACTTTCCTCTGAAACCTTGAATCCTTTGTGGCAGGCATGCGTTTGTGAATTCCGCTGAGGAAATGGCAATGCAGCTTGAAATTGTATCATTTTTGTTGTGCTTATGGTGTTTTCGATTTTTCGGAAGGTGGGTAATTTAGGTCTCTGAAGATTGAGGCTTGGATAAGGTAGAAAGGAGGTCAGGTATGGTAGGAAAAAGAGAGTAAAGAATTATTAGTAGTCTTTTTTTTTGAGTTTGGAAGAGACGGAGAAGGACCACAAGTAGTGTGAGTTTCTTCTTAGATGTAGTGTATCTGAAGAAAATGATATTTTCAATTGTGGCATGGTGCTTTTGATGCCAAATCCAAGTTCTGGTAAGCGTTTGATTTAAGATTGAAACTTTTGAATGTTAGAGAGAACCCAATATGAACTGAGCCATTACTTGACTGTGTAACTTTGAATCGTAAAGGTTCATACTTTCTGTTTATCAAGGTGAAGTTGCTTGCTTGTAATATTGATTCAGTTCTTCTAATCTGTGGTTATGTATTTTGGGATCTTATCTTGACGTGGGTTCTTTTGTTTGTTGGGATATTTTGATTAGGTACTTTTTGAGGAAGTTGAAGAAAGTGAAGAAGAGCAATGGACAAATCTTGGCCATCAATGAGGTATTTATCTTACATTTCTGTTGATATAGCGCTTCATCTTTGAGGTCACATGAGTCTGTTATTTAACCGATTGTGGGCTGGCTTCTTAAATTTGTTTCATGTTTGAAATAAAAATTGGGCTTAGTTTATGCTTACCAAGAACTGTATTGCTCGTTTGTTATTGCAATGATGATAGAGGTGAATCCCAGCTCATTATGAGACCTTTTGTGGTCTGGGAATATAGTCATATACTTTATCCACATATATCTGAGCCCAGATTCAGATTGAACAACAAAGTTATGGTTATAGTTTTTAATCAACAAAGTTATGATTAAATGCTGTGATTACTTAGTTGGAATGCCAATGCTCCAATGCATATAATGGCATGAAGTTATGAACTAATGGCTTTTCAAGTGTGGTATGGTGCTTTTGATGCTTATATAATAGGCGTCCGGCACACATGCGCAAGCCTGCATGTTCTCTCTCAATAACGAACTTCCTTATTGTTTTTTGTCTTCACTCTTGAGGTTTTGTTCCTTACTCATTACGTAGATTCATTGACTAATGTATATTCGTTTTGTCTGATAACAAGGAACAAGGCATTCCAACAGATTTTATGATGAGTATCTAGTCAGAGTCACATAAAAATGGAAAGGGGGGTCAGAGCTGCAAAAAGATGAAAATGGGGGTCAGAATCACAGAAAGATGGAAATGGGAGATGCAAAATCTCAAATGGGACTTCTAGTAAAGATGCTATACTAATGGAAAGATCCGGCAGCACAATTGACGGTAATACTATTTCCCCTCTCTCTGGAGTATGTGCTTGCCACTGGTTCCATTTTGAGATCCTGCTTCTCCATGATTTACCTTTGAACTTTATTTTGCTTAGGTAACGAGATATTAGCTCTGGTGGAATGATTAAATTATATCGTTCCTTATTTAAGATTGCCGACGGATGCTTCTGAGGAGGAAATCAGAGCGTGCTTAATTGATGGCACAGTTTTATGCAGAATACTAAATAGGCTGTGTCCGGTTCAGTTGAAATGGTAGGATTACTGTTCTTTTTTTTCTTTGGCTTGTAAACATGCTGTTGTAAGATGTTTTACTGCTTTATGATTGTCAAAATATTTTCATTTCTTTAAGTTGACCTGTATTAGTTTTGGTACATGGTCTTATATGCTGTCTTCCTCATATGAACGGCTTTTGTCCTGCTTTAGGGAGGGAGTTCAGACCCTGGTTTTGCAAATGTCAAAAGGTTTCTGGTGGCTGTGGGGGAGTTAGGATTCCCTCCGTTTGAGCTTTTGGACCTAGAGCAGGTACTTTATCTGTATTTTTTTTTTTAAAACTTTTTCATTTTTTTAATTTATCTCAGGCATGCTGTCATTGGTTATTTCTGTCTAGATTCATGAAGCTCGTGTAACCTGGTACATTGAAAATAAGCATCCTCTTCCCTTTGGCGACATCATATAAAATTGCAACAAAGCATCTGGTGGCCAACTTGGCTTTAGATTATTTGCATGCAGGGTGGTGGGTTTAAATTAGGGGTGTATCTACCAACTGATCATGTTCTGTTCATTATAAACCATATTGTGCTTATCTTTCTGACCAAGTCTACTGTTAAGTACTGGTTTTATGCAGAATTGTGCTGGCTGGATTGACCAGTACCAGTGTGTAATAGCAGCATCTGTCGATCAATTGATGGTTTGAGATCATTTGCAGGGATCTTTGGTGCCAGTTATACGGTGCCTTAGTGCACTCAAAACTTCATTTGATTTTGGTTTTTGGGAAGAGAACACAAAAAATGAAACAAAGACAGGAGGGGAGTTGTTGGAGATAGAATAGTTGAGGAAAATTTATCGTAATCAATCATTCAAGAGATATGGACAACAGGATACTCAAAATACAGAAGGGACACAGGGAAATTCAGATGACTCAACTTCTGAAGTGACAGGTAGGAGATCATAGACTTGTATAAACACTAAATTGACATATTGTATAAGTCATATTTACACATTTAATCTTATGTTCATTCAAGATCTTTGGTGATCCTGCAAATGATACGAGTCATGTACAAGCATCAATTATTTACCTTATTTAGTTTTAGGAGTAATCTTATTAGAGATTTGGGCAATTTTTCTCAGCTTTGCTAAAAAACCTGATCGAGAAGAGCATATGTAGGATAGTTATATGGTAAGGGGTTTAGCAGTATTGCCATGATGCTGGGTCTGTGCTCATATAATACACTGCACGTAAGACATTATAACTTGTGCAATACTGCTTAAGTCCCCAATTGGAGGCATTCAGGAGTTACTGTGGTAGGTTTCTAAGACGCAAACTGTATTTCTCTGGGATATTGTTGTCAATACTTGAGTTTAATACTTTGTAAGGCTAGTCTGATATACAGAGTGAAATGTTGATGAGTTGGAGCACTTCTTTTCAGTTGGCATGCCTCATCAAACTAATTGGAGAAATACGTTATTCTGGGCATAAGAGTTTAGGACGGAATTCAGTAAATAGGTGACCTGATTTTGTTTGAGACTGTATTTGTTCATGCTGTTCTCGCATACAAATTTTTGATATGTTAATACATTACCTTTTGTTTTCTTTCCCCACCACGTCTTTAGTTCCACCAGCTCTTCTAGAACAATTGAAGCAGGGGACTAATGTGGATCTCTGTGATGTCAAGATTTTGTGATCATAGTCTAATTGCTTTAGTGGTAAAAACTTTGTCTTTGACAACTGATTTATGTAGAATAATTGAAATAAAACTGAAGTGATTAATATATGTGCATTTTCTCATTATCGTTGATATAGATGGACACATTCTCATTATCAAAATGCTCATTTTCATACAGGTATCATCCTCATCAATTTACGAACGGAACCACTTGTGATCTTACAAACCAGCCTCGAGAGACTGAAATATGAAGCAATGAACTTTATTTAGTTTTCATTTTTCTGTTCCCATCCCTCTTCTCCTTACTTTATATGCATTTTGCAGGTGAGATTTGTATGCTAAGAGCCGAGAGCTATGATTAATTCAGTTACTGAGATATCCACCTGCAAGTATGCAGTTGCTATTAAATGCCCCACACTTTGCAAGCATCCGTAAGCCTCTATCTCTTTCCCCCTCTATCTCTCTATTTAGCGAATCTAATGGCTACTTTCAACCAACAGATTATTCCAAGCTGAGAGACCGGTACGGCAGACCATTAATTGTAATGTGCTTCCCAAGGATTACAGGGAAACCCAAGTTGAGGATGAAGAATCTAAAATTAAGCAGATAGTTATGGTCACAGAGTGAATCTCATTCCAATGATGAATCTGATAAGTAACATTTTATAAATTCAGAAAATTTTGTGAATACTAATGATAGCCAACCTTATGTAATCTTTCACAAGTTTATAGAAAGAAACCTTTGACACCTTTCACGGTTTTTAGTCATTGATTGTCCTCTATAACATTGTTGCCCTTATGTTGCAAGATGGATATCATATCCTGAATTGATACTAGTAAATCAGAATGTTTATACCATATCTATACCGCATTTACTTAAAAGCAACAAATATGCTTTTTAAAATTCCAGAAATGGTGAAAGGCAGGTTAGATAAACTACATGGCACTAATATTTGTCTAGAAATAGTTGGGAAAACGCCGGATCAAAGACATTGATCATCTGGAACACCATCACCATAACTAGATCCATGACCTACTGTTATTATATATGTACATCCATGGTTGTTAAAGTCGCAATTCTGATTGGCAGGGTATTATTCACTTTGTTCCCGCTGAATTCAGTAGAGCCAAGTACTCACTTATGGCTTCACCTTTTCAGAAACTTCAATGTCATAGTCAGTGAAACATCCCCTTGTGCTAGTTCTTCAGCAAGTTGGCTTTCCATTTCTGCATCACGCTCTGATGCATTACTAGACGTTGAAGGACCTCCCACTTGACCATTTTGATTATCAAGCATTGAAGCAAGAGAATTTGCAATGTCAGTTGCAACATCAGATTGGCTATTGTTGTTAGCATCGACTGCAGGAATTGCCTCAGATTGGTTAGCAGCATTTGTGGGGTTTGGTGCCTGTCCCGAGAGCAGTCGACAGATTGTTTGGTCCATTGTGCCTCCACCCCGCAAAGCTTCGATCGCTGAACACAAAGTTGGAAACATCAGAGTGAGCCTGACTTAGCCTCACAAACCCAAGTATAATAACATCTGTTTTATGTACCTAATGATCTGTCAAAGCCCATGCGTACAAGAGCTTCAACTGAAGCATCTACTGCCCGGCGATGTCGTTTACTTTTCCTTGATTCAAGATGTTGCTGCAAGTAAATAAATTTAATAGTGTTCATTCTCTAAATAAAGTTCAAATAGTGTTCAAACAAAAATGTTCAAGTGACCTGTATGGAAGAATTGGTCTCTGGATTTGTCAAATCCAACGCCTTCTCACTGTCATTCACATTTCTTCGTAGTGCTTCAGCAGCAAGCTCCTTTTCAAACCTGCAAAGTCAAGAAACCCTTAGGATGACTAACGACAATACAGGGCTGATGCAAACATCTTGATTGCTCATCCTCACTGCTGCCCTTTTTGCATCTCGTTCTCTGAAGCCCATGCTCATCATAAGAGATAGAGATTCATTCAGCACCTGAAGCTGGAATCCACAACCAAAAATACATGTCAATTGGATTTTGTTGAAACTACTGGTTTCACTCAGAAAAGTGGGAGACATATAATATCAGCATAATGTGCTTGATAAATTCTGTGGAAACTTGAAAAAGGAAATCCATCTTTTTTTTCTTTTTCTTTTTTTCAAATTTGTGCACTTTGCATTTATATGAAGAGAAGACTTGACTGTAAATTTAAGTACAATTTATAATTTTGGACCTCCATAAACCTATCTACGAGAGGCAAACAATCAGTCCATGACATGACCCTTCCCCTTTCCAATTACCTGGGTGAACTTCTCTTGTGCAGAAGTCAACACGTTCATTGACTTATCAACCTGACCACTGTGATACGCCACCACCCTTCCAGCAGCTCCAGTCTCAAATATCTACAATCAGAATCAACAAAGTAAGTAGACCTGCTTAGTGTAGACAAACATTCAGATATATAGTACACTCTGGATAGCAACCTGCCTGAAGGAGTCTTAACACGAGAAGAGTCCTTTCCATGAGCTCGTTCAAGACCTTCTCTGGCTTTCTCAAGGCGAATTCCTGCCACTGAGAGACAGTTGATGTCTCTAAGCATGAAATAACACCAAACCATATCGATTTGCAGTATAGAAGGATTGTCGACTAGCTGAAAGCAAACACACGGCAAATGTTATACACTCATATTGAAACCAATCTAAGAAAATGAAAGGAAGATTGATTTAGTTTAACTGTCAAAGTTACACAGCCACATGTACTTCATAGTAATACAATGTCTTCAATAAAGTAACTCACTCACCTCAATAACTTTTGATCGCAGAGAGAGAAAGCCTCCTACAAGAATGAAAAAAAAAGAAGGAAGAAAATACAAACCACAGAAGATTAGGAGACATAAGCTGCTGTAACAAGCATGGACAAGCTATGTAACATGCAAGTTTCATATGAAGGAAACTATCAGTTGCAAAAAGGCACCAGTTCGAACCTCCCCCATGCTGAGCACTTCCAATGCATCTTGGTAATTTTGTGCTTTAATCAGTTGCTTTGCATTAGTATGAAGCATCAGGCCGATCATGACTGCCAAATCTTACTTCAAACTCAAAATGGGATTGCATCCCCTAAATTTCTCATAAAAGGATCTAACTTGAGAACAGAAATTACTGAAACCTAATTAAATCATACCGCTGATCAGTCTCCAATCCCATTTGTACTTTCTTCCCACTCTGATCATCAAGTACTATGTTGAAATCTTCAATTGGCAGTGAACCATCAGCATTTCTCTTCAACAGCGCA
This sequence comes from Rosa rugosa, assembly GCF_958449725.1. Lineage (NCBI taxonomy): Eukaryota > Viridiplantae > Streptophyta > Magnoliopsida > Rosales > Rosaceae > Rosa > Rosa rugosa. Next base: position 11,708,239 of record NC_084821.1, read on the forward strand.
GTTGCAGCAGCCCTATAAATTTAATAGATACACAGCTTGGTTAAACCAAAACACACAGGTCTGAAAGATAACCTTCCCTCTGAAACCAAAAGCTCATAGATAATTATAAGGTCTTGATAAAACTCACACTTATCTGACTACCGAAAACACTATTTGTTCAATCAATCCGAAACAAAACCCGGAATAGAGTGTTCATCAGATAAACAGCCACCATAATCACACACTCATATGCAACGAAACCGATTCTACCACCAAACCAACTAACATAACCAAATTTTTCATAAAGCCAAATGCATCCATCAAAATCAAACAAACCCATGACTAACACAACCAAATTTGAATAACTTATGGCATAAACTATAATATTCGATATGAAAATTGTAGAATCTAATACGACATGGCATTATATCAACATATTATATCAATTCAAGGAACCTGTAATTTAACACTTAACATCGAGACTAACTCAGAATCTCATCATTAAGCATAATGTCTATACTGATTTCATAATTAATCGAATGCAAATTATTTCTCAACTTCCCATATCATAAATCAAACCACTCCATGCTCAATCCCAAAATCGGCAGATTCAATTTCTTATTCCCTTCAATTTCATATTCCCTCCTTATACTAAACGACTAACAACAACATATTGGAGCAGAGATGCTACCTGAAACTGGTGAGGAAACCTGAGTCTATTCCTTCCGGCAGCCAACACTTAAAAAGGATTTGCCAGATTTCGTCCTATTTCAGTAATCTGAAACTTGGTTTTCAAAATACAGTGTCTTCTTTGCAGGTCGCAATGGAGATTGAACCGGGCTTCTAAAATGAGCTATCGTTTTCAGATTTGTGTTTTCTTCAAATGGGGAATCTTGATGTTTTGTAGAGAATGAAAGGCGACGGAGAAGACTTTTTAGTGTTAGAACCTTATCTCCTCGATGCAGGAGTCCTTTCTCCTTCTCTCGAAAAAGCCCCTGTTGTAACCTGATCAATTTCTTTGCTGGATATAGTTTATAATTCTCGGGCTGATACCAAAATACATAATTCCAACTAAAAATAGAAACATGATTCATGATAGAGCCACTATACTCATTAAAAAGAAATGAAATTCTGATTCTGTCTTAGCAACATGCAAAAATTCTATGTTAAGTGTTTCAGTTTAGCCTGTCAATCATAAGTTTTACAAGTCGATTGGTGTAGGCACGCCCAATAATGTTCTGATCATAAAATATAAATGATAAAAAGAGTACATGATATAAAACAAATAAAAACATTCAAAATGTCAAAAGGAAAATTGTTTATCCAGTTTACATGGTTCATAAGGTTTGGCACAAGGCCATACCAAAATTGAAAGAGAAAAATATGGAGTGCCAAGGCAGACAGTTCAATCCAAGATTACAAAGAAACATTAAAACAAAACTCTTATCTTATGATCTTATAGAGTTGGGCACTTTGATACTCTGAAAACTAATACAGATTGATTGTTGTCGAATGCAACTGTTTATTCTTCAACTGAAGGAAAGCAAATGTCTTACGAGCCTAAACCTGAAGATGAAAGCAAACAGCACGAAGATACAAATAGACGGTAAGAAAACAACTTTATTTCCAAAATCAGAATAACGTAAATAAAGTATGTGACAGAATAGTTACCATTCATTTCTCAAAGCATTCTTTGCCGCCTAATCAACATTGCCCTCACATAAACCCAATCCCGTAAAACATTCAAGAAACCAAAGTATGTGTATCTCCATGACCGGTTGAATATCAAACTGCCACAAACTCCCCAAAATCCAACAACAAACCCAAGCCCCATGCTGACATAAAATCCGAATGATATTAGCTCATCTTCTTCTTCTTTAGGAACTTGTTTGGACCTTGTTTCTCCTGTAGGGCAGATCTTTTGTAGTGGAAGTCCACAAAGTTGAGGATTTTCTGCATAAGTAGAGGGATCAAAGCTTTGGAGCTGAGTACCGATTGGGATTTTACCTGATAAGTTGTTATTCGACAAGTCCAAGACACCAAGACCATACATCTGAGAAAGGCTTGTAGGGATTCTTCCATATATATGGTTTCTTGACAAATCAAGGAAATCTAACGACTGCAACTTCCCGATTTGAAGAGGCATTTGACCTGTGAGATAGTTTCTTGATAGATTTAAAGAAACCAATCCAATTAGATCAGTGATTTGATGAGGAATCTCCCCATGTAATCTGTTGCTTGAGAAATCAATGCTCTTTACAAGTCCCAATGTGCTTTTGTACTCGGACATTCTTCCTTTCCATATTAAAGATGCATCATCTTCGTAAAGTTGATAAGATGCATCATCTTCCTTTCCTACAGATACAGAGTGCATGATGCTTGGGCTTGAACTTCCTTTTTGAGCCAAAGTAGTCAGATTGTTCAGGCATTGAGGTATAGTACCAGAGAAGCAGTTCCTAGACAAATCCAAAAGTTGAATGTCTTTCAGATGGCATAATTCCAAAGGCATGCTTCCACTAAATTGATTAGATCGAAGAATGAGGATAGCCAACTGTGAAAAGCTAATCCCTATCCATTCAGGTATCATTCCTCTGATCCTATTTTCTCCAATATCAAACACTTTTAAGTTTGTATAATTCTTCAAGGATGAAGGCAATTCTCCTGCAAAATTGTTCTTGCTAAGCTTCAATGTTTCAAGAGAAGCTAGGGAACCAATTGAAGTAGGAATTTTTCCAGAAAAAGCATTGTTACTCAAGTCGAGAATGACTAGATTTTCTAAATGCTTCCAACAATTTGGAACTTCTCCGGAGAAAGAATTGTTTGATAGATCAAGAAATTTTAATAACCTATTTTTACTTGTACACAAGAAAGAGATCCTCCCTGAAAGTTTATTACTGGATAGATCCAGAGATTCCAGTTCTGATGGTAGCGAGTGAATTGGCCCTTCCAATTGGTTTGAACTCAAATTTAAACCACGATATTGATAGTCATTCATAGAGTTATCTTGAAACCAGCTTGGAATGATATCAGAAATTCCAGCATCATAAAGATCAAGGAGGAAAAAGCTTCTCTGAGATGTTCGAAGCCATTTTGGAAAATATGGCCCGATTTTGCAAGACATTAATCTTATTATGACAAGTTGAAAAGGAGGAAGCCAATCAGAACGAATGTTCAAAGTCAGTGAATTGGAAGATAAATCCAAATATTGCAGTTTGGAGAGGTTTGAGAAATGAGCTTCCGTAATCACTCCTGTCAAAGAGTTCATACTAACAGCCAAATCTTCCAAGTTGGACAATGAACCTATTCTTTCAGGTATTCTTCCAGTCAGTTGATTGCCAGAGAGATATAATGATGATAATGAGTTCCCAGCACAGCCAAATAATACTTCAATAAACTCCGAAAACTCACCACTGTGATTATTTCTTGAAAGGTCCAATGATTGCAAACCGCATAACCGGCCAATTGTTTTTGGGAGTTGTCCTTCTATTGAGTTACCAGCAAGATTTAGATCCTGGAGAGAACTCAGGTTGCCGAAAACATCAGGAATTGAACCACTTAACTTGTTTCCTGAAAGGTCCAATGATTGCAAACTGCATAACCGGCCAATTGTTTTTGGGAGTTGTCCTTCTATTGAGTTAGCAGCAAGATTTAGATCCTGGAGAGAACTCAGGTTGCCGAAAACATCAGGAATTGAACCACTCCAGTTGTTGAAAGAAAGGTCCAATGATTGCAAACTGCATAACCGGCCAATTGTTTTTGGGAGTTGTCCTTCTATTGAGTTAGCAGCAAGATTTAGATCCAGGAGAGAACTCAGGTTGCCGAAAACATCAGGAATTGAACCACTTAAGTCGTTGAAAGAAAGGTCCAATGATTGCAAACTGCATAACCGGCCAATTATTTTTGGGAGTTGTCCTCCTATTGAGTTAAAAGCAAGATTTAGATCCAGGAGAGAACTCAGGTTGCCGAAAACATCAGGAATTGAACCACTTAACTTGTTTCCTGAAAGGTGCAATGATTGCAAACTGCATAACCGGCCAATTGTTTTTGGGAGTTGTCCTTCTATTGAGTTAGCAGCAAGATTTAGATCCAGGAGAGAACTCAGGTTGCCGAAAACATCAGGAATTGAACCACTTAAGTTGTTGTCAGAAAGGTCCAATGATTGCAAACTACATAACCGGCCAATTGTTTTTGGGAGTTGTCCTTCTATTGAGTTAACAGCAAGATTTAGATGCAGGAGAGAACTCAGGTTGCCGAAAACATCAGCAATTGAACCACTTAAGTTGTTGTAAGAAAGGTCAACGGAAACAAGGCTTGTATTGTAGGTTGACAACCAATGGAATATTGAAAAGGTGAGATGGTTGTCATCGAGATCAACTGAAGAAAGAGATTTAGAAGTGTTTATATGAGAAAAAGAAGAAAGAATTGGAATAGGAAGATCACAGTTCGATAATGTCAACGATTGCAGTTTAGGGAGCTTATCAACTACTTTTGGCCAATCTAAAACATTACTGAGATTCATCGTAGATAAGTTCAGGGATGTTAAAGAAGAAAGATGAGGGAGCCAATTGAGGTTTTTTGGATTAGTAAAGTAATTGTAGCTAAGATCAAGAGTTTGCAACTGTGTAAGGTTTCCAAGCTGATATGGTACTTCACCACCAAAACTACAGAAAGAGAGGCGGAGAAATTTTAAATTGCTTAGAGAACCAATAGACTTTGGAATTTGGTTATGACTGAAGTTGTTGTAACTGAGGTCTAAATATTCCAAATGCTGCAACTCAAAAAGTTTAGGACTAATCTTACCTGCTGGCAGAGATAAGCCTTGCCCTAAGAAATCAAGATGAAGTTCAGTAACATGACCTGTTTGTTTGCTACAATGGACTCCTTCCCATTTGCAGCAATCTGTTGTCGCGTTGCTTCCCCATGAAGAAAGTGAATGATTGCCCACGAGACCTTGTTTTACTGCAAGGAGAGCCTGCCTTTCCTTCTCTATGCACCTGATATTAGTAGCCCCACGCCCAAGTCCGGAAACAAATCCAAGGGGGCTCATGTGCAGCAAAAGCACCACGAGTGGATAAAAGAGTTTGAGGCACATCTTGTCCATGTTGAGTAAATTAAAGAGCAAAACACAGAGAAAGAAAGAGAGAGTTATGCATCCAACAATACAAGAATACTTGCTGGAGTTCTCAAGTTAATAGAAGCCGTTAACAAATTTTATATACTTAATATACGTCTTAGTCGAGTCTAGTTGCGATGAAGTTTCATAGCAATTAATGCGGGTCTTTCCAGGCAATTTAGTCAAGTCAATCCCAGCCCCCATAATACGCTCACTTGGGGACTTCTTACTCAGCTGTTCCAAAAGTGTCCAGTACGCTAAGTATTGCAGCCCGTCCACCTGGGCTCTTCTGCATCACTAGGTATTGGGCACTCCTGGCTACTTTCTGTCCACACATACTGGCTAGTTTTTGTTGACTGTTAATGCTCTGCTAACTGTAATTTGTGTGCTGTCATGGTAAAAGAATGAGGGGTTTTCTGGTATTTTAGCAGCTGGGATCTTTTACTGTTGTGCTCCTGGTCATGGGTATCTCACACCACTTCGAAGTGAGCCCAAAACCAGGTTAGTAAATTCTTCCCTGCATTTTGCGTTTCTCCGTCTCCTCGTTTGAGGAATTGGCAATGCAGCTTGAAATTGTGTGGAATCGGAAAAGTTAGGAGGTTTTCGATTTTTCGGAAGGTGGATAATTTAGGTCTCTGAAGATTGAGGCTTGGATAAGGTAGAAAGGAGGTCAGGTATGGTAGGAAAAAGAGAGTAAAGAATTATTAGTATTTTTTTTTTTTTTTTTTTTTTTTTTTTTTTTGAGTTTGGAAGAGACGGAGAAGGACCACAAGTAGTGTGAGTTTCATCTTGGATGTAGTGTATCTGAAGAAAAGGATATTTTCAATTGTGGCATGGTGCTTTTGATGCCAAATCCAAGTTCTGGTAAGCGTTTGATTCCTTAAGATTGAAACTTTGAATGTTAGACAGAGCCCAATATGAACGAAGCCATTACTTGACTGTGTAACTTTGAATCGTAAAGGTTCTTACTTTCTGTTTATCAAGGTGAAGTTGCTTGCTTGTAATATTGATTCAGTTCTTCTAATCTGTGGTTATGTATTTTGGGATCTTATTTTGACGTGGGTTCTTTTGTTTGTTTGGATATTTTGATTAGGTACTTTTTGAGGAAGTTGAAGAAAGTGAAGAAGAGCAATGGACAAATCTTGGCCATCAATGAGGTATTTATCTTACATTTCTGTTGATATAGCGCTTCATCTTTGAGGTCACAATAACCGATTGTGGGCTGGCTTCTTAAATTTGTTTCATGTTTGAAATAAAAATTGGGTTTAGTTTATGCTTACCAAGAACTGTATTGCTCGTTTGTTATTGCAATGATGATAGATGTGAATCCCAGCTCATTATGAGACCTTTTGTGGTCTGGGAATAGACTTTATCCACATATATCTGAGCCCAGATTCAGATTGAACAACAAAGTTATGGTTACAGTTTTTAATCAACAAAGTTATGATTAAATGCTGTGATTACTTAGCATTGGCATTAGTTGGAATGCCAATGCTCCAATGCATATAATGGCATGAAGTTATGAATTAATTAATGGCTTTTCAAGTGTGGTATGGTGCTTTTGATGCTTATATAATAGGCGTGCGGCACACATGCGCAAGCCCTGCATGTTCTCTCTCAATAACAAACTTCCTTATTGTTTTTTGTCTTCACTCTTGAGGTTTTGTTCCGTACTCATTACGTAGATTCATTGACTAATGTATATTCGTTTTGTCCTTGTAGCTCTGCGTCCGCAATTGATAACAAGGAACAAAGCATTCCTACAGATTTTATGATGAGCATCCAGTCAGAGTCACACAAAAATGGAAACAGGCAGTCATAGCCGCAAAAAGATGGAAATGGGGGGTCAGAATCACAGAAAGATGGAAATGGGAGATGCAAAATCTCAAATGGGACTTCTAGTAAAGATCCTAAACTAGTGGAAAGCTCCGGCAGCACAATTGACGGTAATACTCTTTCCCCTCTCTCTGCAGTATGTGCGTGCTACTGGTTCCATTTTGAGATCCTGCTTCTCCTTAATTTACCTTTGAACTTTATTTTCCTTAGGTAACGAGAAATTAGCTCTGGTGGAATGATTAAATTATATCATTCCTTATTTAAGACTGCCGACAGATGCTTCTGAGGAGGAAATCAGGGCTTGCTTAATTGATGGCACTGTTTGATGCAGAATTTTAAATAAGCTGTGTCCGGTTCAGTTGAAATGGTAGGATTACTTTTCTCTCTTTTCTTTTCTTTTTTATCTTTTTTTTTTCTTTGGCTTGTAAACATGCTGTTGTATGATGTTTTACTGCTTTATGATTGTCAAAATATTTTCATTTCTTTAAGTTGACCTGTATTAGTTTTGATATATGGTCTTATATGTTGTCTTCCTCATATGAACGGCTTTTGTCCTGCTTTAGGGAGGGAGTTCAGACACTGGTTTTGCAAATGTCAATAGGTTTCTGGTGGCTGTGGAGGAGTTAGGATTCCCTCCGTTTGAGTTATGATTTGCTAGAAAACCTGATCAAGAAGAGCATATGTAGGATAGTTATATGGTAAGGGGTTTAGCAGTAGTGCCATGATGCTGGGTCTGTGCTCATATAATATACTGCGTGCAATACTTAAGTCACCAATTGGAGGAATTCAGGAGTTACTGTGGTAGTGTTCTAAGACTATTGACTAGCTAGTGGTTTGACTGTATTTTTCTGGGATATTGTTGTCAATACTTGAGTTTAATAGACTTTATAAGGCTAGTCTGATATACAGAGAAATGTTGATGAGTATGAACACTTCTTTTCATTCAGCATGCCTCATCAAACTAATTGGAGAAATACATTATTCTGGGCATAAGAGTTTAGGACGGAATTCAGTAAATAGGGGACCTGATTTTGTTTGTATTTGTTCATGCTGTTCTCGTATACAAATATTTGATCTGTTAATACATTACCTTTTGTTATCTTTCCCCACCCTGTCTTTAGTTCCACCAGCTCTTCTAGAACAATTGAAGCAGGGGACTAATTTGGATCTCTGTGATGTCAAGATTTTGGAATCTATCAAATCAACCAGTTTACATGTATGTCATTGACTTTTATTTTTATTTATTTTTCCCGTTTTCCATTTCTTGTTATAAGCTTCTTAGAGGTACCTTATTGTAAAAGTTCTTGCTTTATGTTAGTTAAATTTTTGTCTGATCAAGCAACTCTTTGCTGCAGAATGCATCAATTTAATCTGAATTGGATCTTCTGCTGTAAATTCAGGATCTTTAAATACCTGTTTTGGATTTGGAAAGTGCTTGAGAATGCAAGAATGGACCTGTGTATGGTTTCTTACGACTATATTCTGGGTGACTGGTTTGAGGAAGAAGCTATCTTCACCGTTGTGACTGCAGGTGCTAAATAAGACAACTGGTACTTCAGAAAATCTCCCTGCTGTTTCTTCTATAGTGCTTCTAAGGTTGCTTTGGAGTGTTAACCTTTCTTGATGTTTCGATTGGTATTCCTTTTTGCCCAAATTTGCTTATTATGTCTGTGAAAATGGCTTGCACTTTTGCATTGATACTGATCTGAAACTGGGTTTTTGTGGCTTGCACTTTTGCATTGATATTGATATTAAGGTTTGTAATTTCTTGCAGAAAGCCAGAAAGTTAAAAACCCATGTTTAGTTTTTGACTTTGGAATTAGTTTGGATAGTATTTCCACTGTTTGAATATTATTTTGACTTTGAATATTAACCGATAGTGGATTGTGGTCATGGTCTAATTGCTTTAGTGGTAAAAACTTTGTCTTTGACAACTGATTTATGTAGAATGATTGAAATAAAACTGAAGTGATTATATGTGCATTTTCTCATTATCGTTGATATAGATGGACACATTCTCATTATCAAAATGCTCATTGGAATCAATAGACTTTGGAATTTGGTGATGACCGAAGTCGTTGAAACTGAGGTCCAAATATTCCAAATGCTGCCGCTCAAAAAGTTTAGGACTAGTCTTACCTGGCAGAGGCAAACCTGGCGCTAGGGAATAAAGATCAAGTTCAGTAACATGACCAGTTTGGTTGCAACAATCTGTTGTCGCGTTGCTTCCCCATGAAGAAAGAAAAAGATTGCCCACGAGACCTTGTTTTACTGCAAGGAGAGCTTGCCTTTCCTTCTCTATGCACCTGATATTTGTGGCCCCACGCCCAAGTCCAGAAACAAATCCAAGGGGCTCATGTATGTGCAGCAAAAGCACCACAAGGGGATAAAAGAGTTTGAGGCACATCTTGTCCGTGTTGAGTAAATCAAAGAGCAAACCACGGAAAAAGAAAGAGAGATGTGCATCCAACAATACAAGAATACTTGCTGGAGTTCTCAAGTTAATAGAAGCCGTTAACAAATTTTATATACTTAATATATATCTTAGTCGAGTATAGTTGCGATGAACGTTCATAGCAATGCCGGTCTACCCAGGCAATTTAGTCTAGTTTTGACTTGACTTGGTTATTGGATACATATGCTTCACGATCCCCCATAATACGCTCACTTGGGGACATCTTACTCCAGCTGTTCTAAGAGTGTCGGCTAGTTGAACCCCGTCCAGTACGCTAAGTATTGCCCAGCCCGTCCACTGGGGCACTTCTGCATGACCAAGTATTGCCCAGCCCCGTCCACTTGGGCACTTCTGCGTTCGGTGCGGGGAAACTGAAAGTTAAGAATAGTTCGTAATTGGTCGGTAATATTTAGAATCTAAAGCAATATTCTCTCTCTCTTTTCAGGAATTGAATGTCACAGTTGTGACTGCCAGGTGCCGCAGATCATCAGTGTCTTGTTCAATGTGACCCTCTGTTCTTGTACCCTTTCTTGGTCTGTATTCTCTTCTTTTGTTTCGTCATGCCTGAGATGTTCTTGCAAAAATATAAATAACCTCGAGAGTTTGAGAGTGTGAGTTCAAACATCACGACTTTGACTGTTTCCTTTGGTTGTGACTACTGACAGCCAGTCCATAAGATGTGATTGAATCACGTTTAGCCAAACGCGCTCTGTACATTTCCTACTTCAGATAGCCAAATAAATTATGCCATATGCAGCATTAGTAAAATGATTGAATTACTCATACCGCCACGAGTTACTCCTCCAATAGCAGCATTAGTAAAATGCATGTGATAGCTTTGGGTAATGCATAACCATCTGTAGAGGCCAGGGAAGACCATGCAGGCCATAGGCTGCTGTTTATGACATGCTATATGCAATTTTTTTTTTCTGATTCCTTTATTTTAAAAATTACAAATCCCAAATCTAATTACCATAGATCAGGGCAATTTTTTCACTATTTTTATTTTGCCACTATACCGTCATACAGTAGCATTCTGCAATTTTCCACTGCATTATAATAACATTCTTCCATAGATTTGGTTTCCTGACAGTGACACATCATGGGTATCTAATTAATCTAATGGCCATGCCCAGAGAACCTCAAGCAAAACCTGGTTCCAATGGCAAGATGTGCTGCAAGCAGGCTGGCGGCGCGTTTTATACCTCTGCCATCGTACCTCCTCTCGGGCTGGCAAGGAGGAGCGATAGGCAATTACATTGATGTAGTAGCATCCTTTTGATACAAATAGTCCAGGTTGTCAAAGAGACATTTTTGGTGTCCTCGAACGCATCCTTTTTGCTACCGCTGCTTGTTGCAAATCCTTCCTTGCACTTGATGAGGTTTCGCTTGCTGGGCTTCCACTCTGATTTACCTCAATGGCTCAAGAGCTAGTGTACAAAACATTACTGAATTAACTCTTCATTAGTCAAACACTCGGATGTGATTGCAAGATTTTTTTAGCTTTATTCCAATTCGTGGGCGCTATTTTTTTATTCCAATTCACACCATTTCAGTTCATCTAGTTTTGTGAAAGCAGCCCCTCTGAGCATATTCATCACTTTATTTTTGTTATTCTCCCTATTCTCACCCTAAAAAGGTAAAAGGAAAAAATAATATTAAACGAGCCAATGGTGCATGCATGCGATGGCCTGTGTCATGTCATTAAATGTCAAGATAAATTACAGTTTTTTCTCAAGTATATACATGCTCCATAGAGTACAAACTACAAAGAGCATCATGAGAAGTGTCTAGTTTCTTTAAAAAGCGGATTTGAAGTAAATCTGGACCTATGGAAAAAGATGAATATGGACACATCTAAAACCTGGCCTTGAATATTACAGAACACTATGGCTAAACTAAATAGCCGACTCTATGACAACAGACAACCTGTGGAGGGCTTAGCAACTCCCTGGTGACTGACAACGAGGACCAACCTGAGGCAGGTACTACAGACTAGTTTCTGTTACAATTAACTCACTCGTCATCACTCTCGGAATCCATAAAGTTGAACTCCGTGTGTGAACCTAGCTTTATCAATACAACCCCCTGATTCTCTTCAGTCCATGTAATACCTTCGTTCTCAACAAGCTGTATGACCTGCACAACCCAAACAAAGTGTTCTGTAAACAAAGCAAGCTCAAGTCCCAACTGAAACAATATGTTACCAAGATACCCAGGCATTTCTAACCTATTTTCCAGTAGAAATTAATGCAATAGGAAAGACTAAAACCCATACCGATTGTTTCAGTTTTGACTTTCCTAGACCATGTGACCCACATCCTGTGATAACCCTGAGGAATTGAACCGCTGGACCAGAGCAACATAAGTGATTAAATTGACAGTACCTTCCAAAATCTAAGTAAAAAAATTTTCAAGGGAAATTTCAGGCAAGAAGCTCACATTGTGCATATGTTCCAAATAGAAGGTGGATTTTCAAAAGCTTCATTGCTTGTTTAACGTGCTGCCCATGCAAATCAATTGTTATCATGTTTTCTATGTCCTTGTTTCTGCAGAATACAACAATCTTAGTTACCAAACTAAGATCAAAGATATGGTTGAAAACGACAATAAATATCAACCTGGCTTTGCACTAACCTAGCTTTAAAGATTTCCTTGCTTGCCTTTTCATCAGCCTTCTGTGCCATTTTAGTCTGTACCCTCCCCTACCAAATGCAAGATAAAAGTCGGTTAATATCTCAACTTGAATTGAATTTTATAAAATAATGAGAAAACAGATGCCCTAGCCCTCTAGAAAACACTCAAATGGCACATAAAGGGAATATTGTCATATATTTACAAATGATGCTTTACAAGTGACTGACAGTGTGATATGGATGTCTCAAAATGTATACCAATACAAACAAAAGAATGAAAACACTAAAAAAATTTAATACAGTCACAGACCTGCTCAGAAAGATAACCTGCATGCTCCCGTGATCCCTTTGAATATGCTGTAGCAGCCTGAGAAAATTGCGCTCGCATCAGTAATTAAAATGATGAATAAAAAGAATGTGCTAAAACCTCATTACCTTCTGATAGTAGGACTTCATTAAATCCCAGTGCTGGCTTGCAGTCACTCTAAATGCATGATATTCATCTCCTTTAGCTACATGTAAAATGAAAGAAATAAAGACAAAGGACATATCTACAGCTTGGCAAACCAACCAAAAAAAAAAAATACAAACCGATCATTAAGAGGAAACAAAAAAGAATATAGCCTATTTGTGCTTTATCAAATCTACCAACGAACTGAAGCCTGAACCAAATCTAGTGTTATAAATATGAGAAGGATTTGGTGGTTTCAATCCGTCAAGCTAATGAAACAAATATAATCAGTTAATCCCATCCAATATTTTTTATGTTGACTATACATATTTAGATATCTGAATTGTATGTACATTTAAAGGTGCTGCTATGACTGAAAAAAGTGCTTTTATGACTCAAAAAGTGCCCTTACACAAGTATTAGTACAAGAGAAGAAGCATGTACAAAAGGATTCTGAGATTCAAGTTCAATACCCGAAGTGTCTTGTTTTGCTTCTGCAGAGCTTGATGTGCCACCATCAACTTCAGGTCCCAATGACTGCAACTTATTCACTACATTCTTCCAATTCATAGCTTTTGGTTCATATTCAGGAGTCTTGGAGATGTTAAACAAAGATTCCAACACCTTTTGAGGGAGATTCGATTCGGTACTACTTGGGCTCATGGGATGATGAGCTTCTGAACTAGCAAGCACCTCCGCATAATTCCTGAAATGAAGGAAAGGATTAAGCTTGTGGGATCATGGTCTACACCAAACATTATCATAGGAAGGAATCAAAACTGAGATTGAAAACTGAAATCTAATAGAGGGGACTAAAGAAGATTCTAGCCATGTCTTTACATATAAATGGTATATGAAATACTGACAACCATAAGTAACTTATCATGAACATCCAAATTGAAACCACATGTATATAGATAAATGTTCAGCAACGATGGCATTTGATTTGAGAAAACAATCAGATCAATTGTATCTCTTCACAATACCACACATGCGAACACAAGAAAAAACTAGAACTCATTAATAACAAGGTACACCAAATTCACAGGCTCAGCAAGAAATATGAACATGGCCAGTTATGGTCTCATTCAATACTAAAGTTTTTGACGTTTCATTTTTAAGGAAATATCTAAACATGTTTCTGTTTTTGAAAAAGAAGAAAGAAACAAAAATTGTTCTGCAGTGAATATCTCTGATGCACGATATCTAGTGTTCCAATCATCAAAGTCCTACCTGGCACAAATCAACAGAAGCAAGCCAAAAAGAGAAGGGGATGCAAAGAAAACCCCAGAAAGTACTGATTTCGCTAAAGTTCGCACAACAAGAATACCCAAAGATGGGAGTGGTTGAAAAGGAATAACTTACAGCCATAGGCTTTGAATAAAATAACAAGTATTTAAGATAAAAAATAAAAAAAGGAAAAAGAAAAATAAAAAAATCAAATTGGAATAATTTACCGGTGAGCGTATCCCGAATCCCATATATTATCCTCGGATGAATAAGAAGTACAATCAGATGCCCTATCTGTCAGCTGTCACAAAACTGCGTAATCAATGTACAGCAGTATAGCACAAAACCAAATAATAAATATTTAAAAAGAAAAATATATGGAAAAAAAATTAAAAGCCAAAATATGTCTAAACATAATTAGGAAAGTGAGTGAACTACAATATAAGGCACAATACTGTCACTTACTAGTCTCTTACACAGACAAAATAAAAAAATCTCAGGTTCAGGAAGACATAACACTACATTACAACAAGGGAATAACTACACCCTATTCTAAAAGAGAAAAAAAAGGATATGAACAAATTGCTCTACAACATGCTTCACTATAGCACAACCATAATAATAATAGCAAATCAAACAGTGCCAGCAGTTTGCTCGTGGGCTATAAAATGTGCGTGTGTGTTCATCCTGTCAAGCAAGATACATCATCTGTTGAGCCATGTTTGTGAGATAACAAAAACGTTGCGCAAAACTAGGCCAGAAAATTATAGTACTTACAGAGTCAAACTGTCCGGTGGAATATCTACCATTTTCTTTATAACTATAGTTAGAACTACGACTGGGCTGTTCAGACAAGGACGAAGATACCTCAAGTAAGCAATCCAAGGCCTGGAAAAGCATATATATCAGCAAATGATTACATCAACAACACATGGTTCCAACTACTGAACTGTTCAAACGATGTTAACAAAGTAACAGCTACCCAAACTTGGAAGAAGAAAAAGAACAAAAAACAAAAAAAAAATGAGACATTCCCATCTTACAATGCTCTTAGTACCTTTTCAACATCATACCCACACTGACCTGCAAAAACAAACTCTATGGTCATGCAACAGCATACAGTATATACTATTCCCAAAGCAAATCATTGCAACCTTACACATTATAGCTTTCTCTGCTTAGCTTCAATTGGTATGTAAATCCCACTTCATATAACTAACGATTCGAATTAAGAAATAATAATAAACAGTGGCCACTTACAAAGCACATCTCTAACAACAGCCAAGTTGAGCTCAGAGTCATCTCCAAGCATTGAACAAAGAAACTGTTCGGCTTCCTCTTCCCCACCAGCATCTCCATTTTTTGAACCACTGAGCTTCGTCATCCTCGACCTCACATACTCTTTGCCCAACACATTCGAAACCGTTCCGGCCGACGCAACCACCCTCTTCTGCTTATTCCTAAAACCCCTCTCGCTCACTAAATTCTGAACACAACCCGACTCAAACCCCTCGGACGAACCCGACCCGGAAGTCGAGCCCGTATCAGATCCGGACACGCCGCTGGACGAGGAATTCGTGAACGGATCGTCGGAGCCGGTATCAAAACCGGAAACGCCGCTCGACATGGAGCTCGTGAACGGCTCGTCGGAGCCGGTATAAAAACCAGAAACGCCGCTCGACGTGGAGCTCGCGAACGGCTCGTCGGTGGTGTCAGCCAGAGACTGGACCAAAATCTCGGCGGCCTTGTCCCGGTCGCCGTTGGCTTCGCGAAGCGCCGAAACGGCGTCGTCGACTGAGACCGAAGAGAAGGCCTCCGTCAGCGCCGCCACTGCCTTCTGCTCGGCGTCGTCTTTGGGGGGAGCGGCCGGCTTCGGATCTGCCGGCGAGCTCTTCTTCCTTCTCCTCCTCGTCTGCTTCTTCATCGTCAACGATAATGACAGCTCTAACAGACGGAAATGAAAACGATAACGGAAACAAAACCCTAGGATTGATGAGAGAGTTAGGGTTTCTGAGAATTGAGGGAAAGGGGTGGGATCAGATCAGAAACCCTAAGTTTGGAATTGAAGGGGGTTGGAGATGGAGAATTTGAAAAGGGAGGTTAGCTAATTTGGGGGATTCCGAAAATAACAGGAGGTGGTGGTCGCGGTGGTGGTTGAGGAATGGTTGTGATGGGATTCTAAGTTTTTTTTTTTTTTTTTTTGGCCCTCTCTTTTGTGTGGACTCCGAGCCAAAAATTTAAAGTGATTTGACTTCACGCGCTTATAATGGTGCGTGTGGGGCCGCTCAAAGCTAAATCATTTGCTAATTGGCCTCTTTTGATAACACGTGGCGGGGTGAAAAGATTTAAGCTGATCATTTGGAATTTTGGATACTTTTTTGCTGACCTTTTGACTCACCACTGCTCCTGTTTAACTTTTTTTCTTTTCTTGGTGGGATTGTTTTGTGAAATTGATTTTCTGATTGGCTAATGGAAAAACAAAAGGCACAGACCAATAAGAAAAAGAAAAGGAAACCAATTCACTTTTTATGCTTTAATGAAATAATTGACGGATGTACTAAAAAGACTAACGGATGCTCACCGAAAGAACAATTTTTAAGAGATTGTGAAAGATAAGTGAATCTAACGGCTGAAAACAAATGTACAGATATAAGTTGTTATAATTTGAGCATTTTAATTTAATAAAAATGGTTGAGATGCATTTGTCTCTCACATTCTCTTAAAACTATCCTTTTTTTTTTTTTTTGAATCAAACCCAAAACGGGTGACAATAGTATTCATCGCATGCCAGAATGGCTATTACATACCCTTTTGCTGTCTTCAACTAGACAGATCAAGAAGGTGTGGTAGTACCCACGGTGGTACATAGAAATAGGTCCACTCATTATACATTAAATTCGTAGAAACTAGCGTAAATCCTCCTTCAATACTACTTCAGAGGCACTATAGACACATCAAGTGCATGGATCCCTGAAAACTCAGGGAATTATTGAAAGTAAAAACTACTAACATAGTACCCCTAAAACAAAGAGAAATTGTATGGGCCAAGAAATTCCGAGCCCAACAACCTGAAGCCCAAAATGGTAGTCGGCCAAGAAGATCAACCTGGTTTGGGCCCAGTCCACCATCTGCTCCCAACCCTCGTCGTGCGTCACTTCCCGGCCGAGTTTGTTCTGATCCATGTCGCCACCCGCCTCGTCACGATTACTGTAACGTCCCGAACCCAAATTCACCCGTTTACTAGTCATTTGGACGGTAAACGACCTTTACTTTCACTTTTACTTTCGGTTTAGTACCTTTGGTGGCCCTAAAAGTTGACTTTTTGTTCGGGTCAAAATTTGAGAAAAGTTTCTTCATGGAAGTTGTAGAGGACGTTAAACCGAGCGCGTGCATATGTGGTTCGTAAAAATCGGAGCTCGTATGCGATAGTTATAAGCGAAATAGTAAAGTTACTGTTTACGGTTACTGTTCATGGTAAGTTTCTATAAATAGCCAAGTTACTGTAGTAAGTTTCCATTTTTGGAAACTTACCCGGCCTTTTCTCTCTCTTCTCCCCCGACATTTTCTTCCTCTTCGGCCCGATTTCTTCTCCCTCCGGTTTCTTCCTTCTCCGGCCGACCCACGACGGAATCCGGGCACCGGCAGGTTCGCCTCCTCCTCCTTGTCACGCCTGGGGTGGTGTTTGGCGGTGGCTCGACCGGTGGAGCTCGGAATTGAGCTGTGAAGGTTACTGTAGCCGATCGGAACTTTCATCGATTTCCGGCGATTCCGGCCGTTTCCGGCCACGAAATTGGCATCGAAGGTTCGGTTTTCATCACTGATCATTTCCCCTATGGCCTTGTGTCACGATTTGTTGTGTAGAAGTTGAATTGATGAATTGAAATTTTAGGGTTCTTGAGAAATTTCTGGGCTTGTGTTCATCGGCCGAATTGGAGCTCTTTCAGGTAAAATTGGAACTTGTTGTAGTTGAATGAATGGTTGGGTGTGTTGAGTAGATGCTACTGTCCAAATTTGGTGGCCATCGGAGGTGGTGGCCGCCGGCGCGTGGGGCCCACGCGCCGCCACTGTTGGTGGCGCGTGGAGGCGTGTAGGGCAGTGTTTTAATTCCAGTTTTTAGCCCATTAAATTCTATAAATGTTGTAGAGCTTGTATGTGAAGTTTGGTGATTTTTGGAGAAACTTGGAATTAATTATGAATTTTTGAAGTTTAGGGTTTCGATTATCGAATTACGAGAATCCGACCGTCGGATATCTCTCGGTTCTGCTTTGGAACCTTTAAATTAACGAATTGGTATTAGTGGTATAATTTGGGCTGAATCCGAGGAGAATGGGAGATGTAAATTATGAGGAATTGAGTTTAGGAATTATATTAAATTGTTGAATAATTATTCACGGAATATAATCGTGTACAGGATGTCGTACCGAGCCCTGGCTCGATGAAGGAACTCGTATACGTGATCGTCGGAATAGTACTGTGAGTGGACTTTTGTTTTAAATAATGATGCATGCGTTTATTTCTTGAATTAATTCTTTATTTAATTATCATATTACTTTTCAAGCATATTATTTGTTTCCGAAATTTGATTATTGGTTTATCTCCTGGATTGGCTTTCAATAATGATTTTCTGAGATGGATTATGATTTACCTCGGTCATGAATTTCGGATATTAATTCGTTATGCTCGGATTCGAGTTTGTGATTTATGTTGATTTCCGGAGTTTCATATTTAATTTCATTCATCGATTTGAGATTTCTGAAAGATTTTCGAAATGGGATTTCGATGGAATTATTTCTTATTTATTTATTTATCGACTTTCGGATTTTGGCATTGAGAATGCCTTGATGATGATTTTGGAATTGGTTTTGTTTCGAATTATGGAGATTATGATTTATTATTATTTCTCGCATTTTTGCTATTGATTTGAGATATTCTTGGCGTGTGGGACACGTCGTTGGAAATTCATTTGCGAGAGTTGGGGGAAGCTTTATGTATTTTGGATTTACTGGATTTTCGGTTATGTTTCCCTGTGCCATACTGAGGGGTGATTTTATCATGCTAGCATTGATTTTCCGCCTTTGTGGCGCGGTGATGGGATCACCGTAGCCCTTCCGCCTTTGTGGCGCAGGTTACTGTCTCTGTGACAGTAATTCTGTAGCCCAGTATCCTATCGCTACACTTAGTGGCGTAAGGGTATATTACGGGAGTTATGGGAGTTCTTTAGCCTGGGAGGCTATCACCCAACCAAGCCTGCGTGGCTTATTCGTATGGCTATCATCTTCCCCTACTTATACTATTTTTGACTAGCGGGGACTAGTCTGAGTTTTCTTAACCAGCGGGGCTGGACTTATATTTTCGAGTATTGAAATTTCAATCTTTTACTTTGTTGTTTTGACTAGCGGGGCTAGTCGGTTTTCTGGAGTTCAACGTTTTTCGGATTATTTTCTTAAGTGTTCTATAAATGTTGCATGCATCCGGATTTTATATATCGAAAAATGTGGGAAAGTATGAAGTTTTATTTTGTTTTATTCATATTAAATTATTTATTTTTGTCCACTCACGCTAACGTTTTTATGTACTTTCCCCTGGGCCCTTCGGTTTCAAATGCCCAGTTTGCAGGCGAATTAGTGGAGGTCGGGCGTACATGACATTTGAGGCATAATTGTCACCACTTCCGCATTGTAGGATCCCTTGATCATTTACTCTACTTTTTTATTTCCTTGTGAATTAGTATTGCTCTGATAACCTTTGGGATTTGTATTGTTAAGTTGAGTTTTGTGTTTTGCGAGTTGGGGAATGTTGATTTGGGGAGCAGGGTGGCTCCAGGAGCATAAGGATGGGCGATTTAGAAGTGTGAATTCTCTTTCTACAGGTTTTGGGTTGTCCATTTTAGGGGAAGTTCCGCCAAATTTTTGGTAGAATTTCTTCTAAGGTGGGCCCCGCAGGGCCACTTCGGATTTCAGGGTGAAATTCGGGGCGGGTCTTGTCTATTACACCACCATGGCAGCGATCCAACCGTCTCGAGTACAACGTCGACCTGCATCACCACCAAACAAACACAGTCTCCGATCCGGTTCCTCACAGCTTCGCACCGCCACCGATCGAAAAAAAAAATAAATCGGCGCCGTCAGTCCAAGAAAACCTCCACGAGGATTGACAACCAGTCTGCACCACCTCCGCCTCTAGCCCAGCCAAACCAAAACTGACAAAACCGAGAAACAACCTTCTCCGACAGAGTCCCAAAGGCAGTAGCTATTGATCTCTCGTCCGACAGCACTCTCCAAGACGGCGGTGAGGCTGGAGGCCACCCCCAACGCCTCGGCGCCACCGGACGAGACCAATTGTACACCAAACGGCGAACGCGGCCTTAGGGTTTCGGAGCCTCTCTCTCTCTATATTCTTAAAACTATCCCTTAAGTAAGCAAACCTGGATAATACAGATTTTAGTAGTCTCTCTAAAAATTCGTGAGTACCAAAAAAGTATTTTTCGTGATAATTCAAGTATCATGTAGAGATTTTACGTTTGAAGTAAAATAATCCTTTGATGGATAGTTGCTAGTTGCTTAGTTGTTGTGTTTTAGTCGTATAATGCAAAGAAAAAATAGTTTAAAAAATTAATTGCAGCTCACGAGCACTATCATTGGAAAAGTTGTAGTCCATATCTTGCTACATATCTTGACAGGTTTGAGTCGGATATTTATAGAGACGTAATTTTATACAACCGATTACAAGAAAGAAATACCCTTGAGAGAGCTGTCTCGTCTGTTTTATCTGTGTGGGCTAAGGCATAACCTAAGCTATTGCATGAAATCAGAGCTTGTCAACTTTGTAAATTTTGAGACATGCGCAATCTTGTAATAGGCAAACAGCCTGGGATCTTTTTGGCGAAAGGCATTTCCTTTTCTTTCTGATCAAAGCAAAGTTTTGGAGTGACCTTTGCCGTTCTACTAATGTCTAAAGATGCAGGGCATCCGGGGGACATACAGGTTGCAATTGCGCTATGCAAACACATTTCTACATTTGACATTATTTGATACAGTAAACGATACGAGGGAGAAAGTTTGAAGCTACTCTATCACGATTCATTGTTTACCATCCGCTGTTCGAATTGGCTCCTCATAGACGGAATCGGGTAAAAGTTTCGGCTGGGTTGTGAAATGGGGGAGGACATTCAAACCCTGCTCCACTGCTCTGGAAGGAGAATTTGGCAGATCCCATTCACATTCACGAGGAAGGCACCTTGGTATCTGTTTAGCTGCTATGAGGGATGCATGAAACTGTTCATGTCCTGCTACATTCATAAACCTGAACTTCTCGTCTTTTCTTTCGTGGCAGCTGATACACTGTACCTTTCTCTTCTGCACCTCTTCCTGAACTCTCTGCAAGGATACAAGGACAAAAAGAAAAAGATATTTGTCAAACACTACTTTATCAGCTTACAAGGACTGAAGAAGTTTTACGCGGTACAACAACTAGGGAGAAGAAATATACAGCAGAATAAGCGTGAGGACAAACATGACCACATAATCAGAGATATTTGAGCTGAAGTAACCTCTTAAGTAAAGAGTAGTATACTTGTAATAGTAAATTTTCTTCATTGATGCCCATATTCTAAATTTTTCACAATAACCTATGCAGAAAGTATCAGCTTGTACAAAACTGTAGCATATACCAATGTATACACAAGGTATATCATAAAGACTTCTCTAAAAGAACTGTAGCATGTGTATAAAACTCCCATAGAAGAATAAAAAGGATTGCATAACATGGTATCCCATTATAGAAATGCTTACAAAACAAGGTATCTCGTAAAGACTTCTCTAAAGGAACTTATAATTCACGACTGTTATGAAGAGCAGCATCACACAAAAGAACATTGGATGATGCATTGTTTTCAGCAGCCTAACTACACGATCCAGCCATTATAACCACATCTATCTATAAGTGCAAAAGTTCATCAATTCTGACATGTCAAAATGCAATTAGTACTAATTCACATGCCCTCATCACTTTTATTACACAAAGCTACAGCTATAACTAAGATCACTGCTCAAACGAAAACTAAAACAACTAGTAACAGAACATTGGCAATACAAAATTCAAGCTCACCTGTAACAACCTCAAGTCGAACTTGGGCAGTCCAATTTGCCCCACAGTCAATGACCCGAATAAGTTCCCAAGCAATGCAGCATCAGGCACAGCCAACCCATTAACAAGCCCCGCAACAAAGCCACCGAGAAAACTATCTCCGGCACCGGTTGGATCAACCTGGCTCGTCGGAAACGGCCCAACTTCTACTTCCCCATCTCTCCAATACACTCTACACCCACGCTTCCCATTCGTCACCACAACACAACACACCTTCCTGACCTCCTCCACGTCCATAAACAGAGCCTCCTCCGCCGACGCCTTTATAAACCCAATTCTAGGCAAGAGGTGAAAGAAGCCACTCTCTTTCAAACCCACAAGCTTCACAGCCCCATCAACCCCATCAAAAACCCGAATCAGAGCCTGAATGTCCACAAACACAGTGCTGCAAATCTCCACCAGTTTCTCAACCGTCTCCACAGTAATCTCGCCGCCGACCCCAACCGCCATTCCGAAATCAAACCTCGACTCGGGCAGATCCGAGGGCCGAATCGGGTCGCAGGCATTGACCCGCTTCAGAACCCGATCCCGCTGGCCCTCCCCCTCGATTCCAGAATCAAAATGCGCGTGGAACAGAGTCGTCCTGCAATCGGGCACCACAATCGGGTCGCGGTGGACCGAGTAAGCAAAATCCGACCCGACTTTCGACACCAGATTGTAACTCACGGACAAACCATCGAACACGTTGGAGATGAAAGAAGCGGCCCCGCCGAGCGTCTCGGCCAAAACGACGCCGTCGCGGATGAGAACGTCGTGGCAGTAGTTTCCGGCAATCAGGCACCGGCGAGGGGAGGAAGTGGGCTGGGTTCGGTTTCTCCCCATAAAGGGTTTGGATTGGAATTGGTGATCCGTCGATGGGTGTTAAAATCATGGGTGGGAGACAAGAAGGGGCGCTAGGGTTAAGGAGGGGTCATGGGAGAGAGAGAGGTATTTAGAGAGGAAGAGAGAATGGAAGAAGACAAAGTTGGGTTTTGGGTGGGAGGGTATGTGTCACGAAAAAGAAGAAGGAGCGGGGCGCAGCAGAGAGATGAATATGTAAGCAGAGAGAGAGAGAGAGAGAGAGAGAGGTATGGAGGGATGTGAGAGAAATGAAGGAAGGAATTTATAGAGTGCATGGCAAATTGGCAATGGTTGGGAGGGAGGGAGTGTGAGTGAGATGGGGGGGGAGGTGGTGGTGGTGACTCTGATAATCCTCCTCCGTCCTTGTTACTTTGATATGCGGAATTGTACCTCTGTTAATTTGTTTAATTAAGTTTGATTTTATACCGCTCATTTTTTATTTTTTGGTTTTTTAGAGGAATCTGGACAAAATAAGAAACATTTTATTTGAACAGAGAGAAATTATTCATACCAAAAGAAAAAGAAAAAATGATATACAGATTAAGGGGAAGTACACCAAACCTCTTAACAGTATCAAGTTGAATGAAACCAAGGATAATCATATGGTCTCGATTATAAAATTTATGAATGAAAGATTGAGTCAAATCACAACACATCAAACCCGAAATAATTACATTATCCCCTAATGCATCCGTTGCTTAATTCTTTTCATGAAATTGCATTTGATATACATAATGCAAGCAATTATCTCATCCTACAAAGCAATTATCTCATTCTACAAAGCAATTATCTCATACTACAGAAAGTTGCCACTAACTTCCGATCTTCTTAGGTCTATAAGATTGTCTTTTTTTCCCTTTTCTTTCCTTTACATGATTTGGTTGGCTTTGTCGCCCATGATGGTAATTTTTCATTTGACAACTTGAAGTCAAAAGTTCTCATTGTTGTATGTCACATTGTTACGTTCTTTAAGCACATAATTACATGCAGTGTCTCAAACACTAAAGAGATAACTATTGCCTTATCAACAAGAATTCCGCAAACGAAAGCTAGACTCCTCCCCATCAGACGCAAGGAAAATAGTTCCAACCTCTGCCTCTCCCTCTCCCACAATAGAAGACCCTAAAATCACACTTCTCAATCTCTAATAATTCTTTTTACATCGGATGACACATTATTTGATAAGAATTCTACTCACGAGACGTCGGCCTAAGTGCACAGGAGAATAAGGAACTGAAAGTGGATTACGCCTGTTCAGATCAGGGAATTGGCCAATCGGGCCACAAGTTTTAAATTAAGGCTCCAAATGAGATCCTGATGGTATACACACAAACGTCTTCCGCTTCGAGCAATACTACGGAAGCCAAGTTTCTGGCTAGACTACTCACAGGTACCGACTTGCTAACCAGGTAGAGCATTTTTGGACCAAAAGTTGAGATAAATTCATAATAGAATATCCACAGCAATTTTCAGACCAGAAATTAAAATATCCATAAATTCAGACCAAAAGAAAATAGAGCATCCATAGGCATTCTCTACACCTCCACAAACTCAGCATTGGCTAATATCAATAGTTACTCTCCAAAACGGCACCAGGGAATGTGATTCCATCATTAACAACCCTTTGAAATGCATGTCATGTCATTACTCATTAACAATGCTTTAGAATCCGATTCTGATTCTAATTCCAACTCCAACGATAGACTCTAAGAGTACATTTTTCAGACGCAAAATACAGAGGAAAAGTAAGAAGACATCTTTTCACTGAGTTTCTCAACAATGAAAGTCTCATTTTCTTCTCTGGACTGCTTTTAAAACAGTTGTAATTTTGAATTGTATCTTAACCAGTTTTAGATAAGATGGATCCAATGTTAAACATTCCTATGTTGCTAACAACATCTTTAATTTCCTAACAACAGAACACAAATCAGTGGAGGTATTTACCATTTAATAAATCATGTTGGCGTCTGCTGAAAGAAAACAAATTCTAGTCTCTAAGCTCCTCAGATTAATGAGCACTAGACACTCACTAAGGAAATGATGGCCAACCTAATTCTGGAAAACATGTAAATCAAGATATACTTTCAAAGTGCCAATTCATATCTCCAATTGTACAGTTTACAGTTAACATTTCTGTTTCCTATACAACTTAAAAAGAGACTGTTTTAGCACTGTTATTGCAGGAAAGTAGAGAATGAGACTCTGGATGATGAATAGCATGAGAACTAGATTGTTAACCCTACACTCATACAACACGTAGAATTAATCGTTAAACAACAGATCATAAGCAGCATTGAAGTTCTTACAGACATTGCATTAAGCCAAGTTGGCAAGCTAAATCATATTTTTGCAAGCTAATCAAATTTCTTATTTACTAGATGTTGGTCAGGATAAAATACCAGGCTAATGCAGCATATCAAGCTTATCAATCAGAGCGGATACCACCCATAAAGGTACGTGGATCAGGGCAGTCTCCATTGAACTGAGCTTGTGAAAAGTCAAAACCAGGGTTCTGCAGAGGACCAAAACAAAAACACATTTATTATCATGAGCAAAGGAGATGGATTCTTAAGGTTCATTTGATCTGTACGTAACCAGAGATTGTTACTTTTCTCAGCAAATTGATGATTAATTCATTGTCACGTATGACGCCATTTTCTTAAAAATACGGAAATCAGAATGACCAAATTGCAAATGCCATAAGCAAACAATTACATCTAATGCATACATCATAGCCGTTAAGAACTTGCATCAACATTTCATACAGAGAGAGAAAATCAAAAGGCTAAACCTGTTTGGTTTGTCAAGACTACTGCATATAGGGAAATTGTTTCCCAACATTATATCAATTACACCAATATCTGTTACTCTGGAACCTATTGGCCAAGAGTCCAAGACAATGTTGATCTTTGTACCGACCAATATTGGTTACATCACAATAACTTTTTTGTTCCTTCTAACTAGCATGCTTTCGCTTAAATTCTTCGCCTTAAACTCTATGAACTATTTGCAATACGGTCCTAGATTTGCCCATAAGAAGCTAACAGATATTCCTCAGAAACCCCATTCACTGGTTTACTGAATTTCCCCAACATGAAATGAAACACACTCTCTACAGGACGAGCAACACTAGAATAAAATAGGTACACATTCATCTCATAAGTCCAAACACTAGAAAACACAATGAGAATAAGATTTGTAAGTGTAATTCACCTCTTCTTGAAACCTCTGAAGCATAAGACGCTTCTGTTCAAGATCGGTGGCGTAAGGATCCAGCTGACCCTCACCCACTATAGGGGAAGCCCATGTCTGACCTTTGTCCCTCTTTTGCAGTGTTATGTGCATTATATCATCCTCTACCATACAATCGAAAACACAAAATCAGCACAACAAAAGAAAAGATCAAAACAGGGAATTCAATGATCAACAAGAAACTAACAGTAATCACCTAGTGTCCAGAAAGAACAGTCCGTCTTCACAGGGCTGGTAAGATCATGCTGCACAAAACCAAAACGCACCGTTTTATTCAGCTACAAAGCTTTTCACTGGGAAAGAGAACCCAAATTGAATTGAAGTTACTTACATTGAGGTACGGAGGATTTCCTTTGATGCCGACTTCGACGTGCTTCGCCTGAAGTTTGCAGTAAAATTGCTTGGGAGGAACATTTGGGGGCAGAGTGATGTACATGTTCACTTCCTCTAGGGTTTGGTCCCATTCGAATACCTTTTGACCTAAAATTTGATCCTTTCCCAAATTAGGGTCACTGTGGATCAAATTCAAATTCAAATTCGGTGAAAGGAGAGAGAGATTTACCGTTGTGCATGAAGCTATGGCGCTTCTCCGGAGCCAATTTCTCGGCCATTTGGATCGCTAGGGTTTGCTTGATTGCTTCTGCTCTGCGTTTTGGGAACCTTGTTCGCGCGCTTATCTTACTCTGGTTTTGGTTCTAGGTGCAATTTTATATATTGTCGTCTTTGAATCTGGTGGACCGGTGAAAACTGGGAATTTATAAACCCACCCAAACATTTATCGAATATTATGTTTAAAGGGTGAGGCTCTAATGAAGATTCCATCGCATCAAGAATATAATTTGAAAAATTAGATACTATTTGAAACATTTACAAAATTCAGTTCGGTTTGCAATGTAACACATTTGATTTCGGATTTTGGGTTACTTCGGCTATGTCTATTCTAGAATTGAATCATACCAATCGATTTGAACTAATTTAGTTGATTCGAATCAGATCCGACCACTTACGACAAACCTCATAGAAAAATGAAACAACTAGAATTTGATAAAACAAAATTTTCGACAGCCTAAGTATGCCAGTTTTGAGGAGCTTGAAGGGCGGCCTCTTTTGCACCTCCATGGAGATTGAGAAGTGAAACCTCATGAGTCATGACAAATCTAAACTAGAGAAAATGACGACATTTTCAACTTTTCATAAATATAGAAAGATAAATCAGGGAGATGGATATGAAAGAAAAAGAGAGATTTCATT
Organism: Rosa rugosa; assembly: GCF_958449725.1. Lineage (NCBI taxonomy): Eukaryota > Viridiplantae > Streptophyta > Magnoliopsida > Rosales > Rosaceae > Rosa > Rosa rugosa. Next base: position 11,735,427 of record NC_084821.1, read on the forward strand.
GTTAAAATCTCGTTGCATATATCAGTCTTGTAATGTATTTCAAGTGTACAAAACTAAAAACAGAGAAGATGGAGAAAAGTATGATAAATGCTCTTGATCGAACTCAAGTTAGGGGTGGATACAAACCGTAAACACGTGGCACAAATCGCACTGAACTTAAATTCATCGAGTCGAAAATAATTCACCTTGAATCTAAAACCAAAACCAAACCAAATAAACACATCTATTTCAGTTCCTTTCAAAAAACAAAACAAAAGACATCTATTTCAGTTATAGTGTCATGCGGGTTCGGGTCGAGATTGAGTTAGTACTGCCTTTGCTTTTCAAACACAAGTTTTGGCTGAAGAACTCGGTGGAGATACAAATATGATAAGTTGTTTGGTAGATGTGGTCGGTGTGGCCTTGTTACACATATGGGACCGCCGTGTTCAGGGCCTCTATGGGATGACGTCGACGAGGGAGTTGGGCTGCAGCAGAAAAATCTGGTGATGACGGCGTTGTTAACAGGCACTTCAAGATCTAAGATTTATGCAAATGGGCAAACCATAATTTTCAAAGCGCACACACCACGGGGAATTTCTGAAACCCTAACTTTCATCTTGGCGGGGTTTCTTCTTCCTTAGAAGCCATGCATGCAGGTGACAATCCGTGTACTAGAGGAGATGGCTGCTGCGGCGGTAGAACCAATCATTGGTAAGCAGTGGAAGAGATCAAGTGAGGTTTTTGTGTCACCTAAGAATATTTGTCTAAGCCTAGTAGTGGGGAGGAAAAATTGGAGACAGTCAGTATGGGGTTGGTTGCTGTGCACTAATTTGGGCTAGTTAGAACGAGAAAAGGAGGGGGAGTACAGTGGCTAATAAGAATAAGCTGCCCTATGGAACAGTTGGAAATAGATTGCTATAAAGGATTATGGGCATGACAAGAAGAAGAAGAAGAAGAAGTTGAGGCAAAGAAAAATATGTTGCCTCAACTTATAAGAGTTAAAGAAGAAACATGCTCTAACCCTAAGGGGAAAGAGCTAGTGTTATTTAATTTTTGTTTCAGGATTCTTCAATTCTAGTGTGTGTAGGAAAGCTTTTAGGAGCTTTCTAAGACCATCTCCAATGGAGTAGTCTTTTGCCACTTGGACAACTGAACGGTTACTTTTGACATTTTTCTTCACTCCAACCCATGTGTCATTTCTGACGTGGTCTGATGTGGCAAAAGACAGATGGGGAAGGCTGTCAAATTTGACAGACCAAAGGCAAATGGTCTTTTATTTTTTTATTCTCTCTTCTCTCTCCTCTCTCCTCTCTCCTCTCTTCTTTTATCTTCTATCTTTCCTCATCTCTTTCGTTCATTCTCTTCTTCATACCCATTATCTACTATCCAGACCAAAGCAAAATCAAGAAGGAGAAGAAGATAGAGATTTCAACAACACCCTCTTCCTAATTTCTTGGGTTTTCCAAGAACAGCAAAAAAGACAGAGAACAAATGTTTTCCCCAGTCTATTAAAGCCCTAATTCTATCCCCAAAATTTCTTCTCTTTCTCTGATTCTCTGGGATTAATGGCCCGCTCGCAAATCCACCCGCGGCAAAGCTATGAGGAAGCAACTCGCCAACAAAATTGCTCAACTTCGGGTTTTCCGGCGAAGTTCCTGCAATTTTCGGGTACCCTCAGAGGCGCTGTCCTCCTTGGTCGTCCTATGCTTCTGGGTTCATCTCCGACCTCCTGGAGCATGGATTGGCACCTGATGGAGCTTGATTCCTTGAGTGGGTTGAATTGGTGAGTACCACTAGGGTATTTCCTTTTGGATTTTGAGAGAGATTGGGTTTCAGAGAAGAAGAAGAGCGAAGACCTGAAGAGAAAAAGAAGAAAGAGAAAAATAGTTTTCTTTTTGTTATAAAATATTTCGAAAAATAATAAAATAATATTTAAATATAACTAATCCATTCGACCAAAAATTTGTCAAAAATAACCCTAACACGTCATCAGTCAAATTCGAATTTGACACAAGTTGTTTAACCAACCCGTTGGAGATGCTCTAAGATGTTTTTCGCCTTCATTATATATGTACAACAATTGCATGCAGGCATATGAGCTTTTAGATGCTGATTTTTCCTTAGGAGGTGAGGTTATTCCGATCTTGCTCGTATTAGGCTTGCGTTTATGCAAATTTCCCTTAGTTTTTAATGAGTAGCATTGCTTAGATAGGAACTTGGCTGTTACTTACTATTTTTTCTATCTTTTAAGTGTATCTACACTCTATCCCTTAGAGCATCAGCAATGGGGACCTAAATTTGGGTCCAAACTCAAAATTTGAGTCCAAAGTGTAGGAACTGAGCTGCAGTGGGTCGGAAAAAATTGGACCTAATACTGCCGGAGACCCAAATGTGAGAGCAAATCTGATCCAGTCTTGAACCCAAAAAAAATTGGACCCAAATTTGTGGGACCCGCCACGTTGTGTTGCTGATGCATGCAAGGACATGCAAGTGGGAATGGATCAGAAAAGGAGTGGGTCCCGCAATTTTAAAAAACCAACGGCTCTTTGGTTTTGAAATCAAAGGTCATGATTGAATTATTAATTCAATCTGACGGTCAGAAAATAATTGAATAAAAATTTGACCCAAATTTGAGTCTAAAAATATGAGTCCAAAATATGGGTCCAAAAATAAGTCTTGCACCACTGCAGCACCTAATAAAAGTAATTCCTGTTGTACACTATTCAGATGGACCCAAATTACTATTCCAGCTTATTTGGACCCAAATTTGGGTCCAAAACCAAGATTTGAGTCCAAAAGTAAAGGAATGAGGCTGCAGTGGGTCGGAAAAATTTGGATCCATTTCTGTCGGAGACCCAAATCTTAGCTCAAATCTGCCGGAGACTCCAATTTTTGGCTCAAATTTGATGGGACCCACCACGTGGGCTTTCTGGTGCATGGTAGTGTGCATGCAAGATGGCGTGGGACCCAGCACATGGGCTTTCTAATGCATTTTTTTTTATAAATGTAAAATTTTGAATTTTGTTAATAATGTTGCCGTTTTTCAAAGGGTTTCTCATAATTTTTTTTTTCATTTGCCTCTTTCATTCCCTACTCTCACTCTATTGTTCTTCAAATTTTTTTTTCAATATGAATAATTTTTAATGAATTTTGTGATTTTCTTTAACATGATGTAAGTTATATATATACACACACACACACACACATACATATCTAAAAATTAAAACGAACATAAAATAAAAGTCTCAAATATGAGTCTGTTCCACAGTAGAAATATTTGTGTTTTAGACCCAAATATGAGTCTAAAAAAAATGAGTCCAAAATATGGGTCCAAAAAAAAGTCCTACACCACTGCAGCACCTAAAAAAAGTAAGTCATTTTGTACACTATTCAGATGGACCCAAATCACTATTCCAACTTATTTGGACCCAAATTTGAGTCTAAAAAATGAGTCCCCACTGCTGATGCTCTTAGGCTATATATTGATTCTAAGGATATCAATTTCTATTTCAGAATACTATGTAATATTGACCTTTCTACTAAGAAAATGTTAATAAAATAATTAACTAATACTAACTATTCTACCATCCACTTTTTCTTGGTACTCTCTCTATTTCTTTTGGTTGTGATTTTTTTTTTTGTGTGTGTGTGTCATTAAGGATGAAGGGTTTCAACTTGAGACCTGTTTTACATAAAGGGAATTTGGGAGAAGATTGAGATACTTTTATTGATAAGATCATAATAGAGCCTCTTTATATAGAGGATTACATGTAAAATTCCTTGGAGTACAAGGTATCCTATCAAATATGGATTAGGAGATCTAAAATATTATATCCTATTACAACTAGAAGAAGTAATCATGTTTGGGCTAGACACAACAAATTGAGTTTCCTTCAAAACAAAACCATTTTTTTTTCATGGAAAGAAAAACTTAGAACATGCACTGGATCGACATGCAATAAATTGATCATAGATCCAATCTCATGCATGTAAAACGAATGAATTTTATTTATCATGTTTTCTTCATGCTATAATTAGTGTTATGAAAATACTCTATTTAAACATCACATCAATCTATCAATTTACTTTTGTGAAAATCAAGAATAAAATCCCTTGACTTGTCGATACAAATTTATAAGAATTTGACAGAACATATAGAAAAACAAAAATACTCATCTAAAAAATTCTCTGTCTAGTAACTTGAGAAATTTGAGAAAATTAATAATAGGAGGTAATATAGGTCAAATGTGATCAAGTTGAGCATCTAGTTTTTTCTGCAACAAATATAGTATTTTGTTGTTTTTTGGCTGTCTTTATTAACAGATGTGTAAGTGTTGAAAAACAACTCCAATTCCTAGCTAGCTGTTGACGCGAGAGAGAGGGAACCCTAGGAAAACCCTAGCTTTGAAAAAACCCTAAGTTGACTGCATGGAGGAGGTAGACGTGATGGCTGTCTAACTGGCAGCCTCCCTCGGACTGGCGAACGTCGGTAGACCAATGGATCTTTGACCAGCTCGTGGAGAAGGTTTACGTCGCTCTCAGATGTACTTAGTGGGGAAATTGTTGAAGGCTCGGGCCTTCTGTCACGCCCCAAATTTTGAATAAAGAAAATTCAAATCCGAAACGCGTGAACAAACAAGCACAAGAAAAACACATAGAAAATTTTTCATTAAAACTAAGCAACAAACAAACTGAACTCACAATGTCAATACCGACTCGTTATTTAGAGTCACATATTACATTACAATAGTTTACAAATTAAACTGAATATCAATTCAACGTGTAACCACTCTCACCAACTCACTACACAGCGGAAGACTACAAGTATAAGCGCCCTTCTACACCCACATGACGAAAAGTCCACCTCAGCTTCGATAACGATCACCCGATATTCTAACCTGCACAATAACCCCTACACCATAGAATAGTGCACCGAGAATTAATGTAAACAACAAACCCGGTAAGCTTTTTAGCCCGTATGAGTAAACTTAATTAAAGTGACTCACGTCACTCATGCTTATAATTTCTCAGCTCGTGAGATAATTAAAGCAACAATATTTAATTCCACAAAATACATGCTTTCACCATCTTAGCTTAACAAAACAATATGCAATTATCACAACAAAACGTCAAGTTCAAATTAATCAATAACATGCTCAACAATTTCAACCCAACTAAAAACTCACATGCTCTGTCTCTCAATTCATTTTACGTCCCCACAATCTATTAGATCACTATTTCTTTGCCTCAACGGCACAATCAGGAAATCATACTCATTTCCCTCAACATAACGCGATTGCCAAAATCATGCCACCCCAACTCATTTATCAATCACTACAGATCACAACCCACAACTGTACCCACAATAAGAATTAAGCAAAATCAATAATCCCTGCATAGAAACTTAGTTAAGGAGATCACATGAAAACAAACAAAAGAATTCATAGTAATCCCTGCATGGAAACTTAGTTCAGGAGATCACATTAAAAACAAACAATAGAAATCATATAAATCCCTGCATAGAGTTTAGTTCAGGAATTTACATTAAAACAAACAATACAAAAAGCGGTAATCCCTGCATATAACTTAGTTCAGGAGATTACATTAAAACAAACAATTCAAAAGACAGTAATCCCTGCATATAACTTAGTTCAGGAGATTACTTAAAATTCAACAATTAGAAGGAAAAGGAAAATAAATGAAGAAGTCAAACAACTCACACTAAAGTCAATGATCACCCATCAACTCCAAACTAAAGTCGATAGTCGATGTTCACCCATCGACTTTGACTAAAGTAGATGATCACCCATCAACTCCAAATACTCTTTTAATACAATTACATCAATCACTCACATGATGAATTGTATACCACTACACTCATACAATTACATCAATCACTCACATGATAAATTGTATACCGTTACACTCATACAATTACATCAATTATCGCCACTTTGGTCATCACTTTGGTATTACAATATAATTAATCGCACTCTCAAACACAACTTCACCAATGTCACAACACATTTTTAATTCACTCTTTCAACAATATAACCATCAAACATATACATATCACAAAGCCACTCCATCCATATATATATATTCCACGTAAATATATATATACGTAGTTATTCAAGCAGGAATGACCACTAATACCAACTATAGTTTTATAAATTATTCCTCTCGAAAATCATTTTATATCAAAACATTATTTTAACTTACCCATGAACTGTTGTCGATCAAGTTCATATATTTTAAAAAAAATAATTTATTCTGATAAATACGATTTTTCATGCTAACAATTAAGTATACTAAATTAAAACATAACTACTTTATCAACCGAAAAACCGTGAGATTTACTCACCTCTAAATCCAGCTGCGTCTTCAATACAGCCCAAAATCACAATCACAACCGTTCACCCAACCAAAACCGTCAATCACCTAAACAAATTCGACCTTAACTTAGCAACCGATTCATAAAACACACTTAAACGACGATCCCACGGTCGGATTCTCATCCGTGACCACACAAAGTCATCGAAACAGCTCTACGATCAACATATCACAATTTGAAGTAAATCTGACGATCGGATCCTCTCGGATCGCAAACCGAAGATAACGTGTAAAACCGTAAATCTAGCATGCATCAACCTTTTTCCAAATTAACCTTATAATATATCAAAACGACCGTATCGATGCGTAGATGCATAAACTAAAAACAGAACACAATTTAGAGGTCTTACACGCCACCACGCGCCGCCACAAGCGGTGGTTCAGATTGTGGTCAACCACGGCGGTCAACGCCGGATCAACCACCTCCGATGCCAAAGTCATCAACTACAAACTTGTTCAAAATGAAGAGATGAGCCACTTTCATACCTGGAGCAAAGTGAGATTCGGTCTAGATCGTCCTAGATCAAGCTTGGAAGTTGGATTAATCCCGTGCGTCTGATCAGATCCTAGATCAAATCAGGGACGTCAAAAAAGTCAAACCTTGATCTAGCGTTCTACACTCAAAATCGTGATGAAAGACTTACATGGGGATGATCAGGAGGAAGAAGAGATCACGAAAATGGAAAGGATCGGCCCAACCGCTGCCGGAATCGGGAAGTTCCGACCGGGTCGGAAAACGCTGCTCCGATCCGCTCTTATGGTGGTTGTTGTCGCCGTCGAGCACCAGAGGGAAGACGAGGAGGTAGCGGCAAAGAAGTCTGCCTTGGTGGCTTGGTCGGAGGACGCTGGAGCTGGGAGAAAAAGCCGGGTCGGATCAAGCTATATTCGGCGGGTCTGAGGAGAGAGAACAGAGAGAAACTGAGGGGAGGAAAATATAATTTCCGAAACTTTTGAGATTTATGAAAATATCTCAGATTTTTCCATATTTATAGAAAAATCCCAAAACTTCAATCCTCCATAACTTCTTCATACAAACTCTGATTTTTGCATTCCGCATATGTACAAACTCGTATCGACTCGCTCTACGACTTTTGTGAAGGAAGTTTCCACAGAATCCTATCGTATAAAAAGTCAAACTTCGTAACCCCCTAAAACGTGCACTTCGCCTAAACTCCACCCTTGAACCACGAAATCGTACAAACGAACACTTTATTAATCCCAGTAAATATTTAGGAATTAATAACAAATTTTCGAGGTCTTACACCTTCAATAAGAGATCGTTCATTGGCACGTTCCGGGGAGCATGGTCGTTGAATGGCTGGTCCACCATTCAAGAGCGTGGAGACCCTTTTTTGTTTACCTTGTCAGACCCAACAGACCGTAATAGGATCCTTCGGGGTGGTCCTTAGAGTTTTGACAGAGCTTCAATTGTCCTGGCACCGTATGATGGGGTGGGAGCGATCAAAGACGACCCGCTTTCTACCCTAGCTTTCTGGATCAAGGTACGTAGCCTAAGACAGGATTTTCATACTGATCGCTGTCTTCGAAGAATTGGCAGCGCTTTTGGTCAATATGTGCAGAAAGACACCACAGAGTTCGATGAAGGAAGGCTCCGGATCCAGGTTGAGATGGATCTTCAGCAACCTGTGATATTCTGGCGAAGTTTCACGGTGGATGATGGTGTTGATGTGGACTTGGATTTCTTCTTTGAAAATCTCTATGGAAAATGTAAGGAGTGTGGATTGATTACTCATGTGGAGCTACCTTGTACTGGAACACCGTTGCCGGCAGAGACCAGGTCGAGCAATTGTCGGCACGACGGAATCTAGAACGTGTGTTGAATCGTGCGGACGTGCCACCATATGTTGGACCGGCGTTGGTGTTTGGGGTACAGTCTAGCCCACATGTTGGTTTGGAACATTTTATGCCAGCTGCTAAACCAAAGGGGAGAAAAAAAATCCGGCGTAAGCTTGTCAGTGGTGATGGAGAAGGAAGCTCTGGGGTGTAGGCTGCATCCATGGATGAGCAAGTGGAGAATGGCAGTGACCCAATATCGGGCAGTTTAGGGTAGGGACTTAGTGGGAGTGGTAGTTCTGCAGAGAGGGAGTTGGTGGAGTCAGCTCCTAGTTGTGGTATGCGTAGAAAATGTGTGGAAGAGGATAAGATATCGCCAAAGTAGATGCGATTGAGTTTGCCAGTGGGTAGGACTAATTTGGTTGTCGTGACAATGGGGTTATGCTCGTTGAAACCTGTCAAAGAAGTGTACAATAAGAGGTCGGAGAGGCCAAAAGGGGCCAAGAATAAGGCAAAGGAGCTCAAGGTTATGCATGTTTCACCTATGAAAAAGTCTCCGGCAAAGAAACTCAAGACTCCTAGGAAGGAGGAGAAACTAGTGAATGGTTTACCACCACTGTGGAGGAAGTTCATGGTTCCAACCCGTTTAAGGGTAAGGAACCAATAGTTGCTTGATAGGTTGTCCTAGTTTTATTGTCTATGCTTGTAGGAATACCTTTATGAGTCTTGTGGAAGTGCTTAGTTTTAACGTACCACAATTGCATGCTCGGCGTGTGAGACTAGGTAAAATAGATTGTCTGCAAGGCGAAGTGTTTTTATGTGGCATAGACTACTCTGAGCAGAAATGTTTTATTGGAGTAGTCTTCTGTACTATTCTTTAATCTATTAACCGGAACATACTATATTGTCGAACAAAAAAATTTAATTTGGACCCGCCCTCCCCCCCCCCCCCGCGGCCGTGCCAATCCTTGAATCCTAGTTCCGCCTCGGGAGTGGAGTAAAATAAAGGTCTCTCTTTGTAGAGAAAACCTTACTCGACGGCGACAACCTGATTTTGAGCTTCTTTCTGGTATAATCTAAGTGGCAGCGACGACCTTGCTGTCGCAACACCAAGCTACATATATCTCCTCCGATTTCGTTGTTGACAAGATTGGATTGGGAGATTCTCACTTTGAAGACGAAGCTATAGCTTTCATATATCTGACTTTAGGGTTTCGACTATGTTATCAAGTGGCGATGGTTGGTGGTGCCATGGTAGTCAATCTGGCGTGCTACCTTTGATCTTTGTATACCAACCTGATCTGGAATCGATCTAGTTTTGAGTTTGGATTAAGATACCAGGGACTCATATGTCCAAGGGAGGGTGGATTCTATTTGGGCATATCAGTCGTAGCATTAGCAGGTCGGCGACGACAGCGATGGTTTTCTGGAAGTCCAAGCCGCTTGATCCTTTAGATGAGTAGAGTTGCCTTAAATCAAGTAGGGGTCTGGTGGGGTGGTATGCTTTGTTGGGGTATGGATGAGGCTCTTGGGTCTCATCTTAGGACTCAACTAGAGTACATCACCATTTGAGATTGGCCAAAGGGTGGGCGTCTTACCATCCTCACTTTTTACCTATAGCTTTTTGCCTGCATGCTATGGAATTAATTAAACACCTAGCTAATGAAGCTCCTGGAGTATTACAATTGAGTCCCAACTGATCAGCCATCTTTAGGTAAGCTTCTCTCTCTAGGTTTTAGAGAGAGAAAACAGATCTGAGAACTACTTCCCCCCTCCCCCTTCTCTCTAGCCCAGATCTTGATCCACCCGGATCTAGATCGACGGCTTCAAAGTTGGGGGCGGGTCTATTGTTAAGGCTTTATCACAGGTTCCTTCCATCTCCATTTTTCAAGCTTTTTCAGATCCTTTCTCACCCTTGTGGTCTTGTGGTGATATTTTGTACCATTTGTGGTGATTTCCTGGCTATGTCCAGATCAGGAGGACCTTGTTCCTCAAATTTTCTTTTCCTTTTTTCACATTGTCAACTGTTCTCATATGTTTCCAAATCTAAGATCACTCGACCTCCTAACATGACATCTCTCTCTACCTCAAACCTCCAAGAGGATTCGTATGGCTGCGATTATAAAGTGCAAGTCACTTACCTCGGCGAGTGCTCACGCATGGGTTTTCCACCCCCCCATTCTCCATCGTTCTTGTTCTTGTTCTATATGCTGGTTCTCAGTTCCATCTCTGCAGCCATGGTTCTTTCTTGAGATGTGTCTATATGGTGGAGGGAATGATGTTGTTTTGAGGGATCTTCTCCCCTTGGATGATGGGTTTCACATGGTCTGTGTTTTGGGATTCAATTGGCATCGGACAAGCAGTACAGTACTCAGGGCTTTTCTGCTTCCGGCGGTATTTCAACGGCAACTTGCAGTTGACAGCACATGGATTACAATAACTAGGGTTTCTGTATTGTATTGGGTCTCTGTGCTAGTTTTTAGTTTTTTAAGGTTTAATTTCCTTATACTAGCTCTTTATTTGAGCATAGGTGGAAATTAAATTTCCTTTTATTATTAGTTCGATTGGGCTTGTCCATCGGACTTTATGTTGTGGTTCTATTTTCAACCATTTGGGCTTACTTTGGGGCAGCTTAAATGATTCCCCACTACCAAAAAAAAGGAGTATTACAATTGAGGGCATTGACGAAGGGAGCTTCAATATATATTATCTTTGTGTGAGGTGACTTTTATAGTTTGTAGATTCTTGAATAAATGAACTTCAATGTATACATGAATGACGTCATGTTTCTCATTTTTTAGGATGTTTGTATGTGTTGTTCTTGTTTGAGTTCTAATGAAATATTTATTTTCACTCAAAAATAAAATAATATTCAAACCTTTGATTCTTTGTGTATAATTAAATATTTTGCTTTATTTATTTTTTTAATTTTAATGCTGAAAATCACAAATAAAATTTCTTAACTTTTATTTGGTAACTAAAAGAATTTAATAGATAAATAAAACACATATAGGTTGAGTGACCATTTTTTTTGGTTCGACAGATTGAGATATTTGAAGAAATAAAATTGCATGTATAGGAGGCAATATTGTCATAAGTACGTGCCGGGTTGTAGCACATGGTTCCTTGATAGATTTTTTTTTCTTCTTCTCATTTTTAAAAGAGGATCAAAGGATTTCACTCCTACCCCCATGGTGACTCGAACCCATGACTTCGTCGTTAGGTAGTGGGTGCTCTTTTTATAGAATTATCAAAAGATGAGCATCTCTTTCTGCAGGAACAATCCCAAGTCAATTTTTGCTACTTTTCCGTGTGCCTTGTAGTGTCGTTCTTGAGCATAGCAAAGTTCAATCTAGTTGTGTACATTAAATGAAATTAGTGGGATTTTGTTGTTTTCTTTAACTAGGGATGACAAAAATCCCCAGCGGGACGGAGTTTCATTGGATACTCACCCCTAATGGGGGGAGAATTCAGGGACAAATGGGGAATGGGGATGAGGATCCCCAATCCCCGCTATCTAAGATTGGGGATGGGGCGGGGATGGTATTATGATCCCCAATTCCCCATCCCCAAACCCGCCCCAATAATATATATATATATATATATATATATATATATATATATATATAATTTATAGATATTAAATTTTTTTATTATATAAATCACAAATATATACATTTATTACTTTTACTTTAATAATTTTTTTTTGACTTGTGCACTCACTGAATTATGATTTATGAATTTAATCATGTTTTAATTTTATTTGTTGTAGATTAATTTTAATTTTAAAAAAGACAATATGAGAAAAAAATTATTTTATTTATTAAATTCTTATTAGGGATTTGGGGCGGGTTTGGAGGCTTAGTCCCCAGTGGGGATGGGGACGGGGAATCCCCAGTATATTTTTATTGGGGATTGGGGCGGAGATGGAGGTGGAGAATGACCCCGGAAATGGGGATGGTATTGTGATCCTCATCCCCAACCCGCCCCATTGCCATCCCTATCTTTAACTATAACATCAACGTTGAGATGAACGAATTATACAAGTCTTCTTCTCATTATTTGCATGTGTACGTAGTCTCTGTCTCACGTTAAAGAAAGGTAAAATTATTCTTTTCATAATTAAATTTGCAAAGAGCCATTGATCTAAGAACCCTCAAGTTCTACTAACCTAAAAGAACATTTGACACATAGATTCTTGGTAAGACACCGACGTCAATGACATGAACAAAGACATAAACCAAAGAAAGAACTTGTGCATAGTAATGACATGAATGCGAGAAATATTGAGTAATAACGACAGTATGAGCTTCTTTATGGGATCTCCATGTATTTTTGCTAAACAGATCGAGTAGGAGTCGGTTCTGTATATTTCTACGCATGTCACTACTACACAAAACTTCTACATCGATGGGAAACTTCGTCAATATGTATATTCTGGTTTTCAGTTTGTGGTTTTTTTTTTTCTTTCTTTCTTTCTTCCTTTCTGTTTGATGAAGCTGTGAGGAGCAATGACAACCGTTTGATATTCACTTCGAGGAGGAGCTTGAAAATTCCACGAAAGTTCTGACCCTGCTCTTTGGGGGTACGTACGACCTGGAAATATGTACCTGACCTGGCTAGCTAGCTTTTCTCTCCCTAGCTCTTTGCGTACTGGCTAGAACTAACAATACATGCATGTTCTCCAAGTGTTGAATAAGAGAACATATTTTACATCTACATATTACACATTGAAATTAGTGGAACTGTTCACCGGCCGTTCCCATCAATCTCTTTCCTATGTTGTTTGTTTCGTAACATCTTCTTGATGTACATATATAACATGTATATATGCATGTTCTTCCATTTCATTTCATCAATATGTATACTAATAACTAATTAGAATCCAACACATTATAGGTGTGAATAAAAAAAAATGTAAATTTGAGAAGAAATAGAGTGATCCTGTTTAGTGTGTTTATGGTGTATTCATTTTGCTCACCGTACATCGGCAATTCGCTCGAGTGATCTATAAGAGATCTTATAAACATATTAAGCACTATAAAATGCATCAGTTGGTTCTTATGTTTTTATCACCAGTCTATAATCGGTAAATAATTAAACACATTTAAACATAAAGATGAACTAAATTGATATATGGTAATAATCAATGACATGTTGGATCTTATTCTTAATCGAATCTCACGCCTTGGTTTAGAATTTCTAATTTCATTCACAAAATATCATATTACTTAGACCTAGCAAAATACCGTGTCGTATTGTGTTCGTGTCATATTTTACTTTTCGTATATTTATCATAAAATACGATAACAAAACCGTTAAACTAATGTGTAGAGGATGCTAAAATGAAAACCGTACCCTTAAATTTTGTGGAAATCATTAAAACTCATAAGTTCTGTTAAGAAAATAACTTACAACATTTTATAAACTTAAAGTAACATAAGATGTACACATAAATCTTATACATTCGAGGTATATTTTTCTTTTTGAAAGTTAAGAGTTGAGGTTGTTGCAGTGAATTTGATAAAGGGGTTAGGATGAATAGAGAGATGCATTAATAGAGTTTCAAATGTATTTTAGACAGAGAAACTCTAATTTACAAGAATACCCTTATGTCATGGTTCTTATCATGTTAACGGATAAACCCTATATGGAACCAAACTGAATAATCTCAAACCAAATTCTATAATCATTTATGTTCATGTAATGTTATCGAGTCGTGTGCAATTTTATCAGGTCTAAATTTTTACTCTAATTGTGGGATTGAAAAATGTGGCTGAAGACTTTAAGAGGGCCGTTATTTGTTGATGTGCAATTTCCAATCCATCGATTCCAAGTAATATTTGCAAAGACTTTTATTGCACTAAGTACATCTCCTTGATCTTAGCCGAGACGCAAAGAAATGTATGAGTTGATCAATTTAGGTGAAAAGTACAATACACATGGTGCTTGAAGCAGGTGAAAAACACATTAACATTCACAGCTATAAGCTAGGTGCCAACTAGTTATTTTCAAAGTTGGACAGCATGTATCAACTAGTTATTTTCAAAACTGGACAGCATGTATTTGAACCGTTAGTTAATGCCTAACATGCTTAATCATAATCACATGCAATTGAGGAAAAACATACAACACATATATAATGATCCCTTTAATGGATTTTTCAGTTTCTATCTTAATTCCCCGGGTGTTCCAAAGTTAATTATAGCTCATGCTTAATATCATTTTTATTTTCTGCTTCACATTTTTTTTTCGCTTTCTCTTTCTTTCTTAAAGAGAGAAAATAATATAGTTTCTTATGACCCAATGAACTAAGCTGCTCATATATTTTCTGCCATCTTTGACGCCGCTACCACCTGGGACTTCAGGGTTTGAGAAACCTTATAGCTACGTGTAGCTCATGCAGCAAACCAACAAAACCGCGTGAAAATTCCAGGAAGTTGCCTCTCTAGGCTTCACCCTAGCTTCCGTCCGTTAATCTCTTAAAATGAAAAACCCATTTCCACATTCATATATATAACCTCATACATTCTCTATTGACACCCAGAGAGAACCTCGATCAAGTTCATATCTCATACACACAACAATTCGTTGTCGAAACCCTCCCATATTTTTCAGAGACATTATGGGATCACAAGAGGATTTCATCATCAACAACATTGAGAATGCAATCGACGACGATCACAAGGGTTTAGTAAACGGCACGAATAATATAAATGGTGAGAATAAGGAGCAATGGAGTGTTGGGAAGACGCCTCAAAACCTGTCATCCTCCATGGTACGCAAAAAGTCCGACCCGATTCTTGTTTCTAATGTACGCTTCCAAATGCTCAGAAATTTTCTAAACAATTTGCAAGAGGTGATCCTTGGCACCAAGCTCGCCGTACTTTTTCCGGCCATTCCACTCGCGATTGCTGCTGATTTTTACCACTTCGGAAGAGTAAGTGATCACCAAAATTATTTGGTAGCTCTATAGTATTGTTGTTTTTATTTTTAGATGTTTCTTGATTTTTGTTGATTAATTGTTGATATTTGATGATGATCCTAATTTGGGTTTTGATCATTCTTATTGTGCCATGCAGCCTTGGGTTTTTGCTTTGAGTTTGTTGGGACTCACTCCACTGGCCGAACGTGTCAGCTTCCTCACCGAGTAAGCTTGTTACCTAATTATTAGTAGTCATTCTTAATCCAGCACAACTCGCACAGTATTACACAAAAGAAAAGAAAAGAAAAGAAAGGAGAAATACAGGATACAATCGAAATTTGAAGGGATTTTGGTTGTGGAATCAAAGAATTTGAGCCCTCATATTGTTTCAATCTGAAATCAAGGATGATCTTTAGAAAATTAGAGATTGGTTTCTTTGAAATCGATCGATTTCCTCCCATTTGTGCTACAAAAATGCACAAAAGAAATATACGAAAAACAAATTAAAAAAAAAAACAAATAAACTCATTGACAGTCTTAGAACGCCAGTGATCGAAAAACAAATAGCAGTGGATTGATCATAACAGTTGTGCGACTCTTTTGATAGGTTTTAATTTGATTTTACAAGAATTAGAACTCTAACATTTTTTTTTCTCTTCTTTTGTTTTCTTAGACAAATCGCATACTTCACCGGTCCAACAGGTGCAATCTTTCGTCTAAATTAGAATGAATATTTTTTCTATATATATAAACATTTTTGTGAATGGTATATATAATTGGGCTTCGATCATTTGCTTTTAATTGCTAGTTGGGGGACTTCTTAATGCAACGTGTGGAAATGCAACAGAGATGATAATAGCACTATTTGCTCTTCATGAGAACAAAATAGATGTTGTCAAGTACTCCTTATTGGGTTCCATTCTCTCAAACCTCCTCCTTGTTCTTGGCACCTCTCTACTTTGTGGAGGCCTGGCCAACATCAAAAAAGAACAAAGATATGATAGAGTAAGAAAACTAATTAAGAAAATAAAATATTTTATAGTTTTATATATACCATACCTAACATAGTTAGTTTAGTAACAGACCAATTGATAAGATTTATTTTGTTATCTATTTTTCAGAAACAGGCTGATGTGAATTCACTACTGTTACTGCTGGGGTTACTATGTCACATGTTGCCACTTTTGTTCAGATATGCCTCAGGAGTTAGCAATTCCTATGCCACCTCCACTCTTGAATTGTCAAGAGCAAGCAGCATTTTTATGCTTATTGCATATGTTGCTTATATCTTCTTCCAGTTGAAAACACACCGCCAAGTGTTTGAATCACAAGAGGTGATTAACAGTACTATGCCCTATGTAAAGAGTACTAAAACAAAATTAAGGAACAATTTGGATGAAATGAGTTTAAACAAAGGAATTCTGTAACATGATGAAACTAAGTGAACTAGATATAATGAATTTGAAACATAACTATATACAATCACTCGTTCAAAATTCATTCATGTGCTTTTATTGTTTGTTGTTAATTAAACTTTCATCTTGTGTCGTTTTAAGGCATATGCCTCTAGCTAAGTTTGTCATTAACTCATTGCATGCATGTGTGGATTGTAATAGTTTTACTTGAGCAACTTAGCCATTTGTAGTGTCCTAATCCCTTGCTATCGGAATCATTCTTTCCGGCCAAAGGGCGGCGTTTGTCTAAACCCTAAACAAATCCTTTGCCATCGATATCAAGTTGTATGAGAGTCTTAGATTGGACAAGGGGCAACCCCTCAAGATTGGCTTATCATGTGAAAAGGCCGGAGTATGATAAATATGAGAAGGAGGCTAGGGGTTATATGACTGCCCCTGCCTGCAGCTTGAAACTTTTGTCTTGCTTCATATGAGAAAATTTAGAATAAAATGAAGACAATTTATAGTTAGCTGGATTTTCTCTTATTGGCATGGGACGGTGAATGAACATAACATAAGCAAAAATACAATTAGATGAACATTTCTTTCACATGAATGAACGATAAAATAGTCATGTCCCAGTTGTCTTGAGGCCAAATCTTTTGGGACAGAGGATTTGGAAAATCATAGTTTTTAATGATACACCTTTTTGGCCAGTGAGTAATTTGTTTCAGTGCAATGAACAGGAAGATGATGAAGAAGAAGAGAAAGCAGTGATTGGATGTTGGAGTGCATTCGGTTGGCTGGCTGGTATGACAGTTATCATAGCGCTCTTGTCTGAGTATGTCGTGGGTACAATTGAGGTATATATAGACCTAATTACAGTCGTACTAAATATCTTAATTTGAAGAGTTTTCTTGTTAAAGTTCTTTCAAAGCATTAGTCAACAATAAGTACTCAACTGATGATGATATGCATTCTTCCTCGATTAGGCTGCATCAAACTCTTGGGGCATTTCTGTGACCTTTATCAGCATTATTTTGCTACCAATTGTGGGAAATGCAGCAGAACATGCTGGATCAATCATATTTGCTCTCAAGAACAAGTTGGTATGATAATTACACAAGGAGATTGTCACTATGATAGTCTTTTGAATCATATAATTTCACTTTAGACTAAATTGTCCATTTTCTTTTAATTCAATGCAGGACATATCTTTGGGTGTTTCTTTAGGTTCTGCGTCTCAAATCTCCATGTTTGTGGTAAGAACCAATTGTCAAGTAAAACGAGGCACATTGAGTAATCTAAAATTCTTCAAATTAGTCATACAAAAACCTAACTACCTATAAAATTTCAGGTCCCTTTAAGTGTGATTGTTGCTTGGATAATGGGGATTGAAATGGATCTTGACTTTAGTCTCCTTGAAACTGGTTCACTTGCTTTCACAATAATCATCACAGCCTTTACATTGCAGGTCTTTCTCCTAATCTAAATATACCGTTTTTCAATTTCACTTTTTAATTAACATTAGAAATGAAAACATTCTTCTGTTATTAATTTTCAGGATGGAACTTCACATTATATGAAAGGAGTCATT
This sequence comes from Rosa rugosa, assembly GCF_958449725.1. Lineage (NCBI taxonomy): Eukaryota > Viridiplantae > Streptophyta > Magnoliopsida > Rosales > Rosaceae > Rosa > Rosa rugosa. The sequence goes on from NC_084821.1 coordinate 11,753,512, forward strand.
CTTTTCCTCTGCTACATTATTATTGCTGCTTGCTTTTTTGTTGACAAAACTCCCATGAGTAAGTCACTAGCCTAAATTCTAAAGTACTGAGATGAACTATAATTAAGCTTGCTATTATTTCTTACTAATTTCATGTCATGGATTACTTGTAGATGATTCAAATGGTAGCAATTTGGGTAATGTACTTGAATTATCTTCCAACTATTATGCCGGAGTCTTGTTTGCTTGATTGGCAAGTTATCCCAAATAAAGAATGGTGCTTAAGAGATTTATTGGTCACTTCCTATTCCTCCATTTGCTAAAAAAATGCTCATGATTCCATTTTGGTTAAAGTAGAGATGGGTTTTAGTGTGTTCTCAACAAGCCGTGGACTCTAAGGCTGGACATGAAGTAATTACTGGAAGTTCTATCTGAAGATGCCTGTATATAACTTCTGCTCTCTCATGTCTCTGTAATAAGGTTGATTTTGCTTCATTCTGCTAGAAACTGGTGGCAAACTGGTTTAATTTTTCATTAAATTTGTGTATTTGATTTGAGCAGAGGAAATGCAATCATGTCTTTTTGATTTTTATATTGTGATTGAAATAATTTAATGGAAATAAACAACTCTCTTGATCGGAGTTCAACTTTCTTTGTTTGAATATGGATTATGAACTGTCAAAGGTTTGACAAATTGTAAATGGCATCATTCCCATAGCATGTATAAAAAAAACTATTCACATTATGCATCCCCATAGTTTGTTGTGCATGTTCTAACTTCACTACCACTTAAAGAAAGTCTGGAGATTGCTTCCTAACCAAGAACAGAACTCTGAAGTATTTCTAGTTTATATGTTTTTCTTGTGCCACCACCAAACTGTGCATTAGTACGTAGCACCAACTAATTATAACCCCATATATATATATATATATATATATATATATATATATATATATATATATATATATATATATATATATATATATAATGTGTGGTTGTGATTTGGGATATACCTTCTGCGGATATTCTTTTCGACAAGTTGTTCGATGAAATGCTTTGAAGTTGGAGAATCTTAAGGTAGGATGTATAAAGAAAACTTCTCGGAGCTTCTTTGTCACGTTTCATTTATGAGAACTAATTGGTTATTTAACTGGGAATCGTGTAGCAATCACGAGTTTCTAACTCGAGACTTGGTTGTCCTTGCTCTTATAACATGTTAGACAATTACTAGTATCCAAAATCTTAACTGGTACAGTATGAGTCAATAATGTCTTTTGAAAGAAGAGCTGGATCATAAAACGGCTCAATAACATATTTTAAACTTTGTTGTAGCTGTGAAGCCAGCAGTATAACGGCCACGGTCACATATTGCCGGCTCACTTGCCATGTAATAGTCTTTGACGCCGCAATGAACAGCATCCCCAATGATTTAATATAAACCAGAACATAGGGTTAACAAAAGAGAAGTCATTAAATTAATCAGTATGTTGCATGTTTTGATTACAACTAGCATTTTATAATAATTCAACTGAAGCATATACTATCTTAAAATGCAAGCTTGGAATTGTGCCTATAAACTTGAGGCAGAGTACCCAGTTCTATGTCAATGGCAGCTGAAGAAACTAAAAAACCAGAGGCTGCTGCCATTGACAATGTTGCAGCCATTTTTGGGGTAACTGGGTTAGTTGGGAAGGTACTTGCCAGAAAGCTAATATCAACCCCCAAATGGAAGGTTTATGGTATAGCTCGAGCTCCTGATCATCAGATCATACCCATTGATCAAAGTTCTTCAAACTTCCATTTCATCCAATGTGATTTGCTAAACCCATTGGAAACCCAGAAAAGACTCCCATTGTTACAAGATGTGACTCATGTCTTTTGGGTCACTTGGGCAAGCCAGTACCAATTGGATAGCATTGAGTGCTGTGACCAAAACAGAGCCATGATGTCCAATGCATTGGATGCTATACTTCCTGGTGCCATGGCATTGAGGCATGTTTCTCTTCAGACTGGGATGAAGCATTATGTGTCACTGCAAGGCCCTTTTGATGAAACTAAAGAAGCTCGATACTACAATGAGGAGTCTCCGCGAGTAAATCCAAGCTACAACTTTTACTATGTTCTTGAAGACTTGCTCAAGGAGAGGCTACATGGTCAGATAGGCTGGTCTGTGCATAGGCCTGGTTTGTTAATCGGTAGTTCTTCTAGGACTTTGTACAATTTTATGGGTAGTTTATGTGTTTATGGGACTATTTGTAAGCATTTAAATCTCCCTTTTGTGTTTGGAGGGACAAAAAAGTGTTGGGAAGAGACTTGTATTGATGGCTCAGATGCAAGGCTAGTAGCTGATCAACACATTTGGGCAGCCACAAATGTTGATTTGGATGATCATAGCAATTTGTTTAATGCGATCAACGGTCCAAGTTTTACATGGAAGGAGATCTGGAAAGCTGTTGCAGAAAAGCTTGGAGTACAAGTATCAGAAGAACACACATTTTCTGAGGACTTCTGGTATTCAAAAGCCATGGCTGACAAGCAACAAGTGTGGGAACAAATTGTAGCAGAAAAAGGGCTGGTTGAAACTGAGATGGACAATTTGGCCAATTGGGATTTCTTGGATGTTCTGTTTCGCTGCCCGGTTAAGATTTTGGGGACTCGAGAAAAAGTTGATGGACTTGGTTTTACTGTAAGGTACAAGACAGTGGATGCAATTATGTATTGGATAGATTGTATGAGAGATGAGAAACTAATACCTTAAATTAAGCATGGTTTTGACTTGGTTTAGATTGATTTTAAGTTTGGGGAATGTGGAGCACCATAAACTAGAGCAATGCTGTGCCCTGTACATGGTTTTCTGTTGACTGCCCTCTTCTTGGTTGCTTATTTTATGATCACACAGGTGTTTTTGGTTAATGGAATAATACAGATGCATTGTTTTCTTCTCAATTCTCTCCTGTTTTCACTCATCTTGTCTTGGGGTGTTTCCTTTTTCAGCCAAAACTTGGCATATTTTTGTGTTTAACTGGGGGGCTGCATTGTCTATTTATTCATTGTTTTTTATGCATTATCATCCCCCCCAACAAATTTTTTTATTTTTTATTTTATTTTTTTCTACCAAACTTCTCATCTTCACAAGGTTCACCACTGGCTGGCCACATGCTCGATCAGTAGACTCCCCATAATCTGTTTTCTGTCAAAATATTCTGACTTTATCTTCATTTGTAAGATGAATATAGCAATATTTGAATGTTTGGCTACCAAATGCAAATCATAGGGTTCGGTGGGTGTCTACTGAATTCTCATTTTTAAGTGGTTCTTGCAAGGTTTGATAGGCAACAAACACTCTAAACACCGTATTTAGCTAAACACCAAACACTATAGAAAACATTTGGTTATAGTGGGGTTCAGTGGCTCATTACCAAAAACTGCAGGATCCTTATTCAAAGCGAGGATACAGTAGTTATCTTTTTCATATAGAAAACAGTTATGATGATTGGTAAGCAAATGAGGAGGTCCATTAAAATTTGTCTACATTAGATTACATGAAGAGTGATAACTGAAGTATAAGCCTCACAGTATAACTCAATTTCGACATGCAGTTTATCCATGGCAGTCTAGTGATTTTATTATTTAGTATGCTTCCCTTGCTACATTGCTAAAGTTCATGGTTACATAAATAGGATCTCAATACACTGTAACTATCATGAAGAGCTCTGGTAATGAGAGCCATAAATCTAAGCCATCATATGAGCTATGTTGACTTGTCACCATGAGCGTAATTAAGAAGGCAACTGAAAAACTTGAGTTTGTACCACAACTAGCATATTTCTGCCTATGGGAAAGGCTCCCAAACTTGTTCTCCTGTATCAACTATCAACAGTATTACGAACAGTCCTTATGAAAAGGGCAACGAGCCAGATGCAAGTTCATGTTAATCCGATAAAGATAATTGAAGGATGGCAACAAGCTCGCCAGCAACTATGAGCACTCATCTTTGCTCTGTTGATAAACATGAACTTTCCTGCAAAACCAATAACCAAAGCATTCCTTCAGCTATCAAGCTCTACTAGTTTCATCACCTCTTTCACAAGTTCCTGCAATGTAAACATGGTAAAATTATGTTAACTGGAAAAATGAGGAAAATTAAAAAGAATGAGTAACATAAGTCATATCCAGCAGTTACAAGTCTTTTCTCTATGCTGACTTCCTTCAGAAGGAAAAGAACAGAAGAAAACCACAGAGACCCCTCATCTGTTGTATGACACATGTGCCTTCGAAACTTTACTACAAAAGAAACCTTGTGTTTTGGAAGTTCGTCATGGTTGATGACAAGAAATATGCCTTATTCTGTGACTAAATCTCTGGGCTCTGGCCTGTGGTCAGTACCAAGTGAATAGGGAAAGTCCAAGTGATTATAGGGCACATTTCTTGTTCTGGATCTCTCTCAACTGTGAATGTCAATGAAAGAGAAGAATGGATCTCAGAACACACACACACATATGGGGGGGGGGGGGGGGGGGGAGAGGGAGGGAGGGAGAGAGATATTCGGAAATGTATGCAACATCTCTTTTCCTTCTTCACTTTCTTTGCATCAAAACTGTAATGAAACTCCCAAATTAATTAGATACAACTATACAAGGTATGCTTGGTGTGAATCTATTACCAGGGATAGTGAGTTTTCATAGCAGGATACACAATTGACAGTCATCTTTACCATGCTTCCTTAGTTACATTGATATAACATAACTAAAGTTCATTAATTCATTCATTTCATTGTATAATGCATCCAAAAAATATTTGCAACTATCCTCAAGAATTCTTGTAAGGAGCTAGAGAAGGATACGATTGTGTGATTAATTTGCTGATTATAATACTAGTGCATAAGAATGCTTATTTCTATGGCTGGGCAGATTGAAGACCCTCTGCCACTTGAGCTTTGAGTTGTTCCAGCAATTCATTCATGCTAGTACTTTTGCCTCTTTCTGATGACTTGGGCCTCTTGTAGAAGAATGATGTCATGAAGCACTGATATACACTGAACCTTCACCCGTCTATCTTCTCTGGAAGTTAAGAAATTTGATGGAGAAGGCAAAGATACTGAAGAAAAGGACGTTGAAACCCAGTAGCACAGCTACTGAAACTCCAATCATTCCAGGGCCATAGCCAAGGCTGACTTCCAAGTATTCTTTCACAGTGCCCTTAAACGCAGGTCCGACAAGAATGGTCTCCACATCACCAAGTTGGGAAGTGATAATACCTCGAAGTGTCCATGCAACTGGGGTGATGTAGTAAAACCATATCCACCATGGCGGGATGTTCTGAAACGACACAACAAGCAAGAGTTGGTTAATTAATGAACAAAGGTTTTAAGTGTTACACAAACTGAATCCCAAACGCTTAAGCTGTAAGAAAACGTGCCAAGATCAATGTAGGTAAGATAATATAGCAGGACATATTATTTTATGGAAAAAGGATATGTTACTAACTGGTTTGGGGATGAGGAAACCGGAGAGGAGATTCCACAATGAGTAAAATGCAGAAGAGATGACAGCTGCCAGGTGTTGAGAGGGAGTGAGACCAACAGCCGCCATGCCATAAAGGGTGAAGTAGGTGAATGTGAGGAACATGAACAGAATATAGAGCAAGAATTTTGCTGCAACAAGGAAAGAAATATTAGTGACGATGATACCATGGTTAACAAAGAGTTCAATTCCAATGGAAGAATTAGAAAACTTACTGATTGTCCTTTCAAAATTGACCATGAAGTATGTGATCACCCCGTATACTATTGTCTGTACAGCAATGTATGGGATCTCTATAAGGCCCTGCATGGCAATAGAAGGCAAAGAAAATATATAAATATATATACTCTTGCTTTCCAGAAATACAATTTGATAATTAATCTTAATACTCAGTACTGTAAAGGGACTTACCTGGGCCGCTGCATAAGCGAAAGGAGAATACATTCCAGCTGCCTTCTCTCGATAAAATACTGTCCTCTCAATTGAAACAATTGGCTGAACTGAAGAAGCGTTATTGACCCCAAGAAACAGGCAAGCAGAATAAAGAGCTCCCATAACCATCATCAATGATTGAATTGAGTCCCTTTTTGAACCAACATCCCAAAATGCTGAACCGAATATCAATGCAGCAAGCGTAGTAAAGATTAACCTCATGGCATTATATTGTGGACTTCTCCAATACACAAGATTTTGTTTCCATAAGCAGGTCCAAAATTGAGCCAATGTGTTTTGTGAATACGTGGAAGCAAACTCTAATGGTTTTGAGTCAGCTGGAGGAGTGCTAAACTGCTTGATGGACTCTTCCACCTCCCTAAAGCAAGAATGTGAAGATGGTTATACAAGAAATAGCATAACATGATACTTGTAAGAACCAATTGCTGCTAGTAAGAACAGAGAACGAAGTAGACAGAAGCAACAGAGGTCTTGCTCACTGTAGATATTGCCATAACATCAAACTAAGGTACCTGTACTGCTCTGATTTTCTGTATATGCTAGCGAAGTCTTCCCCAATTCTCTGTTCACAAGCCGGTGTGGTTACCTCCAGCATCCAGGTTGCTGGATTGTACCCGCTTGGAATTGGAGTGATTCCATTGATCTCCTGCAGAAGAAAACAGTAATGAGGACACACTCAAAGAAACACTACATATTATTCCAATTTGATATAGTAGTGAACCTATTAGATTGTGTATTAAGGAACAAATGAAATTTTTACCTGAAAGTAGTTTATCATTGTCTGCGAGTGCTGGCCTAGGTTTCCTCCATAAATAACTTGCCCCCCTCGTTTCATAAGAAGAAGCTGTGGATCAAATTAATCAGAAATTCAGATGAAGATCATATTTAAAAGTGGACCGAACATCATATTTAAAACTGTAAGATAATAATCCAACGGTACCTCATCAAATGCCTCAAATATGTCAATACTTGGTTGATGTATAGTGCAGACCACCGTTCTTCCTGTATCAACTGTATTACGAACAGTCCTCATCACAATGGCTGCTGCCCTTGCATCAAGTCCAGATGTGGGTTCATCCATAAAGATAATTGAAGGGTTGGCAACAAGCTCAACAGAAATTGTTAAGCGTTTTCTTTGCTCTGTTGATAAGCCTGAACTGCCTGGCAAACCAACCAAAGCATGCCTTAGAGTATCAAGCTCTACTAGTTTCATTACTTCTTCGACAAACTCCTGCAATGTTAACATAGTAAGGTTATGTAAAAAATAAATTGGAACAAAGAGGGAAAGAAAAACAAATATAAATATCATAAGTCGCATGCACCAACTCACAAGTCTTTTCTCTGTGCTGACTTCCTTCGGAAGGCGAAGAGCAGAAGAAAACCATAGAGACTCTTCAACTGTAAGTTGAGGAGAATGTATGTCATTTTGCTCAACATATCCTGCTATTCTTGCAAAAGTACGTTGCTCTTTCGGGTAACCAGATATCTTGATATCTCCTTCTATGTATCCACCAGTTTTCCTACCAGCAAGGACGTCCATCAAAGTGGTCTTTCCAGCTCCACTAGACCCAACTAAAGCTGTAAGAACACCTGGTGAGAATACTCCACTCACCTCCGACAAGAGTTTCAACTTCGATTCTGGTATACCTTGTGACTTCATTTCCTACAAATATTAAAGATGCCCGTTTGCTTTACCTAAAATATATACTACATAAACTTGAAGGGCTACAAACTAGGTCTCATTAGCTAAAAGAAAGTAAAGCTGAAAGGATGCACACCTTTGGCATGTCAACAGAGTAGTTAACATTGTGGAAAGTCATTGTTAATGGCTGAAATGGTAAGATCATTCCCTTTCTTGGGCCGTTATCTCCAGTTGATTTTGGGATAGACTCGGTCTTATATTTACCCCCTGCATAATCAGCGTATTGTAACTATTACAAATCGACTGGACCTCCTAAATATCTAAATATATGAAAACATGAGGTGGATGGTGGAGTTGAGACTGACCATCTGCAGCAGGACTCTCTTGTGTGTCATCAAGTGGAAGCACTGTCTGATTTTTCCTTAGTGCTGTGAAGAACATGTGATGAACAACATTGTTAGAGATGATATACAAATAAAACATGAACACAAAACAATATATATGTTTAATTTATAAACTGAATGCATTAACTGGAGATACAAACACACAAATTTCTTTCAAACTCACGATTTAGGTACATCAAGGTCAGAGTCACTATGCAATTGAAAAGCAATGCATAAGCTAACAGAGCACCAACTCCAATCCAATACCAGTAATCACCATTTGGTAAGTTGTGTTCTTGGAGAACACTTTGCCCAATTGTTCTGTTAGTTAGAGGAGATATCTGCAAAGTTCCCAAAGCGTTAAACAATGAATTCACATCTCATGAACAAAATAAGGAAGTAATTAGCATTTTGATCATTTGACTCAAAATTGACATAAGCATACCTTGATCCACCTTACAGCCATAAATTCATTGACAGAAAGAGCACGTTGTCCATATGATAGTGGTGATATCCAAAAGGCCCATTCCCACCATGGCTTAATGCTCTCTGAAAAAGAAAAGGCAGGTAGGTCAGTTACCAGACATATAACAAGGCAAATTACTAATAATAACCAATCTTCTAACCAAGCAAAAGATTTTAGTACCTTTGGGAATGATGAATCCACCAAAAGAAAATATAATAATTAGTGCAGCTGATCCAAATGTATTGGCAATGACCATATCTCTTGCAAGAGATGCCATTGTCCGGAAGAGACCCAAAGCCATTTGGTGCACAGAGAACAGCAAAAACATGAAACGGAAAAATCTCCCAGCACCAGGGGCAAATCCAACCGAGTAGTATACGACACAAGACCATACAACAGCTTCGATAATAGAGTAAGGTATGCGCAGAAGCAAACTAACAACAGACCATGCCCATGCAGGATGAAAGTGATTGTCTCTTTGCTTGTAAAAGACTGGAAGCCGAGATATCATAAGAGGTAGCTCGGAAAACCCATTAAACATCATGTGCACCAACCCAAAGAACAAGCAAGAAAGATAAAGGTTGCCATTTATTTCATCTGTCGGGTGTAATTTCAATCTAGAAAACATTGTACATGTCACAGCCCCAACAAATGCAACCTTCAAAACATATGACATACAGATTAAAAATGAAAAGAATTATACATTTGAAAATGAAAATAACACTTGAGGGACCGAGTAAATTAAGCATATACCTGGCAGGTCCTAAATGTGTAAAGAAACCTATGCCTGCTGATCAACAGTAGTTCTCGTGAAAAGCATGCTTTACAAAGCTCCCATTTTGAGGTTGCATATTTAGTTTTTGGCAAAGCCGCAGGAAGACTGCTAGATTTATCATATGGAGCAGAGAGAGTGTCATCCACAGACCTTCCAAACCTGGACTTCTTAAAGGCTTCTGCAATTTCTGAAACAGAAATGTATGCGTATGGTTTCGAACGATCAGCCCAGTACTGAGCTTGATCTTTTTTAGACGTTACCTGGCAATAAAGTAAAAAAGGTTAGCTACCTGTACCTTGAGGGAAACGTGCTTGAACAAAGTTATTATAGATCAATAATGCTAGGCTTATTAGTTTTGTTCCTCCAATGTGTTCACTCAATTATACGTACTAGAATTTTAATAGTAAGATGGGGTTTAGAATTTAGAGTAGGAGAATGAATAACACAAAATAGCACTAGTTTAATAAGGAAACTTTCCAAGTATTGAAGTGCTGGCTGTTATTGATGTACCTCTTGAAGAAAATCTGCAACACCCTTTCGTGGTGGTAGTTTGAAGCCTAATGACTCGAAGAACTCCAACACTTCTGCTCGAGGACCTTGATAAACCACGTAGCCTTCAGATAGTAGCACTAAATCATCAAACAATTCAAATGTCTCAGGTGCAGGCTGAAGCAGAGCCATTAGTACTGTAGCTTCCATGTGATGAACAAAATTCCCAATACATTTTACAATTTGGTATGTAGTAGAACTATCCAATCCAGTAGATATTTCATCCATAAACAGGGTTTTTCTTGGTCCAACTGCCATTTCACCTGTAGTAACCCTTTTCCTTTGTCCCCCAGAAACCCCTCTTAACATGTCGTTTCCAACAATTGTCTCTGAACAAACATCAAGACCAAGCAATTTGAGAACATAATCTGTTGTAATACTGTGCTTTTTACCACCAACAGATGATGCCTTCATGAATGCATCAATTACTGGATCTGGCCTTATGTCTTTTTCCTTCTCTAACTTGACCAGATTTTTCATGTACGCTGCAAAACCTTCGCTTGCACCTTGACATCTAGCTGCAAAGTCTAAGGTTTCTCTCACGGTGAGTTCTGCAATATGATTATCTGTTTGGCTTATGTAGGCAGCAGTTCTTTGAACGCAGAACTCATCAATCTTATGCCCATTGTAGGTAATGCTACCACTTTTCTGAGAGAAAATACCAAAATGTTAATAATATGCATTGTTAGACCCAGTGGTAAGTATAAAATATTATTTGTTAGCTCAAAGTCAACTATAGACTAAGCCTCCTTCCAACTTTAAACTTTTAGAACCTCTAATGCATATGACGTGAAATACTAAAGAGAGATATATACATTGAAAGTAGTCCATCACAATTTTTGTTACTTTCAATTGCAAATTCTTAAGAAGTATGAGGAGTGCAAGTAAGATTGACCTATTTTGTCGACTATAATTCTAACTGTTAGTTAATGTGTAAACTAGTCTACCCTGCGACAACAAGAATTTGCATTGTTATTCTTAATTATTCCCGTTTGTCATATTGTGATTGATTTTTGTTAACCAAACGAGACATTCAATCCTGAAATCATTGATGACAAATTGAGATGGGTGCCTAGTTAAGCAGAAAATGACTAAATAGCTATGAATTGGGAACACACGCGTGCACACACACAAAAAAGTGATATATATGCTTGTGAACGATATTCACCAACTACTAACCTTTAAGCTGGAGTCCAGTTTTCCTGCAAGAGTCGTGAGCAAAGTGGATTTGCCAGAACTTGGGGGTCCTAAAAGCAAAGTCATCCTACAAAAGGAAAAGAAGAAACATTAATATCAAAGTGCACCTCTATGCTGATATTATGGTTACATTACACGTGAAAGTAATGAATTTCTTCAACATAGCACCAACTCATCTAGGATTATACATTACATGTTTGCTATCAGTAAGTTGTACTTATGCAGTTGAAGAGTAAAAGTAATAGGGTTAATTACTTTTGCACCAAATACTATCCATATTTGGTAACTAGCTATATCTATCGATGCATGATCTCAATAAATACAATGGGCCTCTGCTTTTTTACTTTCCAATGTCTCCATTTCCTTTCATATATGCAGCATGCAGGTCAATTAACTATTACGGAAGACCAGCATTTCAATAGAAATTAATTTCATTTCCAAATTAATGGAAGCACTTCCAGTGAGCTGATCAAATTAAAATGAACAACCTATTGATCATTACCTTCCGGGTTTGATAACACCGCTGACGTTGTTCAAAATCGTTAAAGACCGTCTCTTGGGTTTAAAAATCCTACAACTAGTTAAAAACCCCTGCATCAAGTATAGGATATAATCAGACATTTATTATTAGATATAAAACAAATATAATTCAAATCTGCTTTTAAGTAGCTGGTTTAGATTGATTCAGGAAACTCATGACTATATATGTACCTCTATACCATCACGAGTATAGTTGATGAGAGTAGGCAAAGCTCTTGATCCTGTTTGAACGTCTGCCACAATATTCAGGTTCTCGTACCGCACTTCCACTTTTCGAACCTCCAATCCCACTCTTTAAGCCAAAAAGAGGAAGAAAAAAAACACAGAATTAGAAAGAAAACAATAATAGATTGATCAGACTTCATTTATTGTATATCTATAATCTGAAAATAATGTCAACTTATGATCCTAAATTACACTACTCACTGAATTTACTTAATTAGTCGATTTGGTAATATTTCCGTGAAAAATTGATCAGATTTCATTTACTGGATATCCAGAAACTGAAGGATGCTAATGATCAGACTTCTCTTATTGTAATCCAAAAATAATATATATTAATTTCAATTTATGATCCTAAATTGTTCAATGACAACTGTTTAACACTACTCGATTACTGAATCTGCTTTCTAACTTATTATTATTCCCAAAAAGAAAAAATTCTGGAGGTGATTCTAGACCGTCGATTCCATAGTAGATATACGAAAAGGTTCGAATCTGTACGGCCCATGCATGCAGATTCATTTTTTTACCAAATTGAAAGAACGTTCAATAAATAAATCAAACTCGAACAAAATTACATAAATCAAAAAAGGAAACAGAAAAAGAATCATGCTGTTTATTGCTAGGGCTATTAATAAGAGCTCGGAAAATTCGGAGTAGTTGTATCATTACTGGCAAAATCAAAAACGAAAATCAAGCTAAATTAATCGAACCGGCAATTATGACATGCAGCTGTAAATCAAGAACCGAGAGAGAGAGAGAGTCAGAGAGGAGTCGGTGACGTAGACAGTGACGTAGGCGTACCTGTCAAGGCGTTCTTTAATGGCGCAGAGGAGACGGTAGTTGTCCTGATCGTTAGTGGCGAGGGCTTTGCTGACAACGAGCTCGCGGTTGTGGCGATCGAGTTTCCGGACGTCGATGGTCTCCGACTTGTCGGACTTGAGAATGGCGGTGCTCGACTGCTTCTGCGACGGCAGCCGCTTGATCGCCGCCCACATCAGCTCCTCCTCGTCCTCCGCCACCGACTCGGCGTTCGACGGCCGAGCGAACGTCTCGTTCGGCCCCTCGATTCCCAATTCGAAGTACTCGCTCCCGTTCGACGCCGCCATTGTTACAGAGAACTGAATCGGAAAATTGAAACTAGCTCTAGCTCTCTCTTCTCTCTTCTCTCTCTCTCTCTGAGAGTAACAGAGATCGATTTTGAGAGCAAACACGAGGACTGTGTGATTATTATAACTCGTGTGCTGGAAGAAACCAATTTGCTTACTCTCTGTGTGGAGAGAGTTTGGCTCGAACTGAAAAGGCTAACGGAATATGAGAGAATTTTGGGGCTCCATGCACGGATCATATAATTCTTACAGACACCGATGGGCTTAATTGTCATTTCAGCGATTTTTTTTTTTCCTTTTCTTTTGTGAGCTAAACCCTCGCGAATTTAAACAAGCTATTATTTATTTATTTTTTTGGTGGTTACAAGGAGCCAAAAAGGCAAGCACAAATAACACGCACACAAAAAAAAAAAAAAAAAATTAACTAGAAGACCTAACAACTGGTCTAATTCTGGACTTCCTAATAACTCTACCAACAAAGTTCATATCATCTAAATAAGCTTGCAAGTTGCAAGGCATGATCATATCATCTAAATAAGCTTGCAAGGCATGAGATGGAGGGTCTTCAAATAGTCATGACATGTGGCCGAAGAACTGAAATTGGTGTAAAGTTACCAAAAAAATCATATATTTAGGTCCAATAATTTGGTTTTGTTGTAGTTTCGAAATGCCAAAATTTGGTAAGTTGCATTTTCAATTATATATCAAAAGTGCTGTAATTAATAAAATCAATGTAATGATGTTTGGTAAACTTCCTCTTAAAAGAATTTCTACATGAATGACAAAATTGGACATGATACCGATTTTTTTTTTTTCCTTGCAGAAAATATGATTTTCAGTTCTTCATCACTCGCTAAATGCCTAAAGTAGAAGAACCACAAAACAGTACTACAATATCAGCAAAGCTTCTAGTCTCTCATTTCGTATTTTGAAACTGTATCAAACATTAAAAATTCCATACTGCAAAATGATCAATTTCTATAGAAGAACTGAAATTGGTGGGATGACGATTTAAGCTTAGTTCCTAAGCGTTAATTATTTCTTCTTGTTTCTTGAGAAAATTTTCTTTCTCAATTTTCAATTGCGTTCACACAAGAGGAACTGAAATTGGTTTATTTGATTATATGCTTTCTCTAAATCTTGTAAACGTTGTATACTTGATTAAGTTTTGGATCCTTGAGTTTTTATGAAGTTCTGGGTACGGTTATTATTTTTGTGGTCAAATAAGTGGGGATTGGGAATTTTTGTGTGGTTTTCCAAGAAGAACTGACCATGCTATTTACCAATGAAACTAGGACGGTTCTCCTTGATTTCATTCCCATATCTGAATTTGTGAGGTTCCATCTGTGTTGTCGAGTTTCTGGGTATATTATTGCCCAGCAAATCCATCGATTGGGTCTTTCTAAAGCCTTTTTCAGTTTGAATGCCACTTTTTCTTCTTCTTTCTTTCGAAATTCAACTTTCATGTAGTTTGTTTGAATATTTCATCTCGTTTTATTTTTTTTGGTGATGCGATCTGCGATCGAAGACCGGCAAACCTAGTTGCTGGAGGAGGAAGAGAGCAAAGTGAAAGAAAGAACACGCATGTAAGAAACTAAGAATGTGACACGTGATGTAAATTGTAGAAATAGACAGACAGGGATGTTTTGGTAATATTCGAAATATTTATTAAACGTCCTAAGCTAGTAAACTCGTAAATAGAGCTTACTTAATAGTTAATCCTATTGATGCGTCTCAAATTCGTGATTATTGGATGCAATTTTCATAAGATTATATCCACATGATTAATCAAACGGGGCAGCATATCTAGATGGGTGCGGATAAGCATTTCAGAACCAAACGGGGATTTAATATGATAAAATTTAATATTTATTATTTTCTGATTTTGAAGTTGTTTTTTTTTTTATTTGAAAGAAGGCGATAGCCAACTGATTTTGAAGTTGTTTTTGCTGCTTTTTTGGCAGTTAACTATCCTAAATCTACGAGTGTATATATTATAAAATGTAAAAAACTCTCTTCTGGAGCTCCAAAAAACCCGGGCATCCCTTGGTCTAGGGTTTTGAGAAATCTGCTCGTCCGGTGGCGTTCGGAATCGGTATGGGCCTGCCTTGCCGCTGATGAGTCGCTGCCGGACGGGTCTTGATAGCTACGTCGCTCGGTTTGTTCCAGAGAATGGCTTCGGCTCTAGGGGACGATGGATGTTTGGTTGGTGAGCATCAGATGTAGGTTCTATGTATGGTGGTTGGGTTGTGCGAGGATGGCCTGAGCGGCGGCGTGGAATCTGCAGATCTAGCGACGACGGCGTGGGTCGATTGGACTGAGCGGCGGTGCGGTTCCCCTGGGCTATGCGGTGGCGAGGTGTTTTGGCCGATCCGGCGTCGACATGGTGGCTGTAGGATTGCGCGGCGCCGTAGGCAGGTGTGGGACACTGGGTTTCCAGCCGGCAAGGACGTGGTCGGCGCAGCTGGTTACGGTGGAAGTGCTACACAATCACTGTGCGTTGGATCTAGGTTTTGGGCTTGCTGCAGCAACCTGCTGGACCTGGAGTTTGGGCTCTCTTTGGATGCAGCTGGGCTTCGAATTTGGGCTAGGGTTTTGGCCTTGGCCCAACACTATGTTATTTAGTTTTTGTCTAAATTACAATATTGTTCCGGTTTCAGGGACACTCTAGGCACTTTTGTGCATTTAGTCTTTGCATTTGGTCTGGTCTTGTCGGCTTAATTCTCAGTGGATCTAGGTGTACACCAATTGAGGTCTCTAGGCAGCTAGGTTTATTGGCTAAAGAGTTAGGTTGGGAGGGCCGGATCTCTCTAGCGCCTCCGGCGTAGTACCAAAGGGGAATTCCCGCTATGTCTACGTACTCCTTGTACAATGAGTGGGTCTATTTTCTATGTACCATTGTGGGTACTACCACTATCTTCTTGTTTGTCTATAGATGGCAGCGGAAGGGTATGTAATGGCCTATTCTGGCTTGTGATGAATATATATTCGCCCTACTGGCTCGATTATTCAAAAAAAAAAACTATCCTAAATCTACAATTTATTTATTTTTCTCATTGAGTGCCTAGACATATGTAAGAAAGATCACTTGGCGAATATCTTAATACAAATGTAGTCTTGGGAGATATCTTGGTATACAAGATATCATTAGATCATAATTCTACAATTTTCTTTCCCATTCAATGCCTAGACGTACATAAGAAAGATCACTTGGCCAATCTCTTAGGTATACATTTATGATGTAGAACTAGGAGATATCGGTATATAAAATATTATTATTTAAAAATTAAGAATATAAAACGGATCAGATTAATGGATCAAGTATCCCTTAATCCACTGGATAAGGATTTGAATTGAACTATTAATGATCCGCCGGGTTAACGGATCGGGTCAGGTTGAATTTTTTCATTACTAAATGAATTTGGATTTAGGTCAATCCACTATAAACCTGGTCCATTTTACAGGTCTATATCTACCTACCTATTTGTCCAATTTATTTGGAAACTTAAACTACCTCCTAAACTTAAAATTTTTACTTGGTTTCTACAAAATAGAATGTTCACTAAAAGTAGACCAGCTAGGATTCACAAATTTTCAAGGCTTGTGTCATTCCACTCATGTCAACTCTGAAACAATGCATCATATTTTTAGAGAATGTCCTTATGCAATGAAAATATGGAATGGTTTAGTTAATACTTTGTTATCTAGTACAACATACTTACCCATCATTAAATATAGAAATATGCTTGTAGATAAACTTGCATCGCTAAGATACAATATTTATGATCAAAATCAAGTTTGATTTAATCATTTTCTACGGACTTTGTATGAATTAATGTTGTTTGATAAATTATTGTACGTATAAGATCACACGACGATCTTCTTTGTAATTTTATTTTTGTGATTAAAGAAAAACAAAAGCATACACGATCTCTGATCATGGCTTAAAACTTCTTCTTTTTTTGAGAAGAGAGTGAGTTAACTAGTAGTTGTTGCGTATTGGTTTTGTTAACTTAACCGAAGAATATTTCAGCTTCTTCAATTAGCACGTAAAAATCACATTGAAACAAGCATTATTACCTTAAATAAGCTATTGCTCTCCAAATATGTACAGATGACTCATTTATAGTAATAGAGTTGAGGGTGGCAAGTCTCAAATTTTAAAATTACAGTCCAAATACATTATTACAACCTTACATGCCACCATACTACAACGCAAGTCTCAAAGGTCGTCTAGGCAATTTCCAACCATCGATGTATGCACACGAGACTGTACCCTCACTCGTTTACATGCAGTTGGAAATCGTCCACAACTGACTGCACCACAACTCGATCATGATAGATTCAAAAGAACCTAATTCCACTCTTAATTGTCATTTCCTGTTACTTAATATATAGCTCATAAAATTAGATATATACGATATATACTCTCTGACTTTGAAGTTGCGTCTGGGCAAAAAGTAATCCCAGTGCCTAGACATAATCGAGATTACTTGGTCAATATCTTAGGTATTCCTCATAAATGTCGTCTTAGGAGATATCTTGGTATACAAAATGACTCGGTTTAATACTTGGGAATTGCTTAACCAAAAATATAAAAGGACTTTCAGGATGGAAATCAAATTTGTTATCGTGAGTTGGAAAATTAGTCTTAATAAACTCTGCGGTGTCAGCAATGCCAAGTCATATTATTTCCACTTTTC
This sequence comes from Rosa rugosa, assembly GCF_958449725.1. Lineage (NCBI taxonomy): Eukaryota > Viridiplantae > Streptophyta > Magnoliopsida > Rosales > Rosaceae > Rosa > Rosa rugosa. Next base: position 11,771,053 of record NC_084821.1, read on the forward strand.
CTTGTACGAAACAAACCATTTCTAATATTGTTACTATGGCTAGACAATTTTTTTTTTTTTTGTCAATCTCTGTCCCACATTTAGTTCCGCCATTGTATGCAGGCTAAGTATCTACCTACCCATTTGTCCAATTTTTCTGGAAGCTTAAACTGCTCATAAACTCAAAATTTCACTAAAAAGTAGACCAGCTAGATTCACAAATTTTCAGGACATGTGTCATTTCTGTCATGCCAACTCTGAAACAATGCATCATATTTTCAGAGAATGTCCTTATGCAATGGAAGAATGGCTTAGTTAATACTTCGTTATCTAGTACCACCGACCAACTTACCTATTCATGAATGAATTGTGCAACATTGGAATCCTACTCAAGTACTCATCGTTTAAATGTAGAAACATGCTTGCTTGTAAACTTGCATCACTGGGATACAATTATGATCATAATCTTGTTTAGTTTAATAATTTCCTAAAATAATGTTATTTGACAAAATATTGTATAAGATATACAAGGATCTTCTTTGTAATTTTATTTTGGATTAAATACTCGTTACTCCTCGTACTTTTGCATGAAAAACAGTTTAGTCCAAATTTTTTAAATTCAACAGTTTAGTCCTTAGTCTTTCTAATTCTCACACAACAGGTCCTAAAATGACTATTATACCCCTCACTTTTTATTTTTTTCTCTTTTCTCTCTCTCTCTCTACATATATATAAATATAGTGTGTGTGTGTGTGTGTGTGTATATATATCTCATTCTCTCTCTCTCTCTATACACACACACATATATATATGTGTGCGTGCGTGTGTGTGTGTGTGTGTAGAGAGAGAGGCACAAAAAAAATAAATAATGAGGGGTATAATAGTCATTTTAGGACCTGTTGTGTGAGAATTAGAAAGAATAAGGACTAAACTGTTTAATTTTAAAATTTTGGACTAAACTGTTTTTCATACAAAAGTATGAGGAGTAACAAGTATTTAGTCCTTTTATTTTTATAATAAAAAAAAGGTATTATGCAATCTCCAATCATGGTCTAAAAATATATATTTTTTTTCAGAAGAATTGCATATTGATTTTGTTAACCGAAGAAAATTTTGGAATTGCTTCTTTAGCACGTAACAATCACCATAAAACAAAAGGACCTCTGGTAGTATTGTCTTGATTAAGCATTGCTATCCTGCTACGTACAGATGACTCGCTTACAGTAACAGAGTTGAGGGAGGCCAGTCAAAAATTATAAAACTACAGTCCAAACCTTGGTATCCACAGTACAATACAACCTTACATTCAACTATAATACAACGCAAAATGTTAAGGTCGCGAGTGGCCGTTTAGGCAAGTTCAACTCATGGTAGATTCAAAAGAACCTAAAAAGCACCACGAAAGGCGCTTACAAAAGGAATCAGATGTTGAACTTGAGCACTGGTCATACTATGTCAAAAAGCTCTAGCCCAATGTGATAAAAGAAGGGAGAGGACTCGATTTTCTGTACAGGTTTGGCAGCCAAAGAACCTCAAAACTACCACAGAAGTTTCTCTGAACCTTAGATGTCAGAGTCCTTGGTTAGATCAGCGTCTGACCTTAACAGATAGACTTGACTTGGACTGAGATTTCTTTTGGGACTTAAACCTCTTGCTCTTGGGGATGGACCTGTCATCATCAGAATCATCACTTTCACCCCCAAACTTCCGTTTTCTTCTCTTTTTATCATCTCTGTCGCAAACAAAAATCTTCCCCACATCCATCTGTTCCACAGGCTCAGACTTTTCCTTTGGCCGCCAAATGAAAAGTGACCTGAGCACATAACATGGTTAAGAAGACATTATTATCATGATATAGAGTATTCCAAGTATGGTAAAGTATTTTAACAAAAAGACAATTTTCTGTAGTAAAATTAGATGGTGAGCATGAAAGTGCCCAAAGTCCCAAACCTTGAACTACCAGATGCCAAAACATCATCACGTGGATGTAGCTTGTTCACTGGAGTGATTGTAGTAATGTTTGGATCCATGATCTCAGCAACTAGTTGCCCTGTACTGATGTCTATGAAATCAATGGGATGCAGAGCAGCTCCATTATAGTTTTCACTTATATAACGACCAATAACTGCAAGTGACTCTGACGGGTCCTGAACCAAAAAGCATATTAGATTTCCAAATGAGACAAAGAAAACACAAGAAAGGAAAGAGAAGTTCATCAAGCAAAACATGTCACCTTTGGATCCCATTCGGCTCGGAAAGGAGTCAGATACCGATTAAAATCATGACTGTGTACAATCTCTCGGCTTGGGGAATCCATACTGCCAAATATGGAATCCCATATACAAAGACGGTTGTCCTGTGAAGTGGTAAGAATTTTACTGCCAGATACTGGAGAAAAATACGCAGAGTTAACAACACGGCTGTGTGCAAGGTCATAAATGGAGGAACCATCTTCAATTCGACGAATGTCCCATATGCGAGCCTAAGGAGTAGAAACCATTGCCGGTTACCAAAAGTTTATCTATAGTAAGGTCACCAAAAGTGTATCTACAGGCACATATGATTGTAGATGGTTACTATATCTTAGAAAATTTAAGAAGCAGAAAGGGAAAAGTATACCCTACAGGAGAACACAGACATGACCAACATACAGATGTTAGGCTATGGAGTAGAGAAGAACAAATAAAAAATAATACATAATTCAATATCATATAGTTACAACATCTTACAAAATTTGAGTACGATCGAGATAAACTAAAAAGTTTACCCTTTAGAAGAAAACAGACATGACCCACATACAGATGTTATACTATAGAGTAGAAAAGCCAGATAATACATAATTCAAAATAAACAATCCAAAGGAACTTACAAAATGATCATTTCCACAACTCAAGAGAAGGTCTGGTTGAACAGGATTGCAGTGAAGTCCAACAACTTTGCTACCTTTCTTATGGATCAAAATTGGTTTCCCTGTTCTGTTATTTGAGCGAGTATCAACCCTATACCAATAAAAAAAAATTAACAAAGAAAAGATATATCAAGCAGAATTGAGTGCGTTGATTGCATGGCAAGGCACATTTTTCTTTAAAGAAACGAGCTGATCAGACTGAAAGGTTGACAAGCCTGCAGCATAAACACATGGAAAGCTTTATCTGTGAAAAGACCTGTTATGACCTTAACTTAAACAAGAGACATTGTTTTTTTTTTTCAGGAATTTTAAATGAAGAAGCCAACTAAACTGTTGCTTTCCTAGATTAAGGCAGGTTTTTCTATTGACCAAAAAAAGAGAGAGAGGTTTTTCTTAATGCTTCAGTTCCTAAAGCATGAGCATCGACTACAGTTGATGCATGCAGATTGTAATTCTGACCCAAAACTTCTTACCCATACTCTCTAATTTGAGATACAAGTAAAACACTCTGTTTCATATGCACCTCAGCAGATTGTTTTGTGTTCTTGCAGCTCAAAGAGACATGGAATTTAAGAATCAAAACATAAACCACAAACTCTTAAGATAACCCACCCTCAGATAAAACAGGCAAAAAAAGAACCAGAAATTAAAAAATGTATGTCCTTCAACTGAAACTGATAGCCGGACAAAATATGACAACTTCTAACAGGGAACAGGAGATAGCAAACACACGTAGCAAAGTGCTCCCTATACCACCTGACTATAAAATTCACTCTATACATGCATCTTTCTTGCCTCTTTACCTCCTGACTATGTCTGTCTCAGATAAAAACACTTACAAGTAGAGGAAACCAAAGTTATCAGCAACAAGCACGGCACCTTTCTCTGCATTGATATCCATGCCATACAGCATTCTCCAGGTGCTTGGACCCTAGAAACATATCACATAATCTTTTTATTTATTTATTTTTTAAGAAACATTTTTATAACCTAAAATGCATGTACAGAAAACAAAGCAGACAAGGACAGAACATAAAACTAGGGAAGACAAACACAACAGAAACAAGAAGGCTCAACTGCGACCAAACCAGCCTAATCTAAGCGTAACACTAAAATTACAACTGCTTTACAATCTTAAACAATAGAGGAAGAAGTGCAATCCCAGAAACAGAGGCCCATCCACACCTACTTCTCCAAAAGATCTTACTTCAAAAACATCAACAAAAACAACTTAATCTCTACCATTGAATTAAAACACTCGATGAAAAAATAGATTACTCTTCACTCTCTGCTAAAGCAAGCATAAGCTATATGCATATATTTCATGACGAAATACGATGTAATAATCACTAAGATCGACACTAATGCAAAAAAAAAAAATTCAAATCGAGCAATCAGACTCAACATCGTGAATATTTTGGTTATATATGCTGATATAAAACTGACCAAGAGGCTAGACAACAAACTAGACAATAAACCACAAAAGAAAACAGACTGCTGCAACTAAGGTGGCATTCCTCACAGTTTGGATTAATTAATTGATATTTTTCAAAAAGAGCACCCGATATAGATCCATTACACAGGACCAAACAGCTTTAGTAATATTGGAGGGAAATTACAAAACTCCTGTTTGATACCCATTCATTAACAGGAACAAAAGGAGTAGGATTGTGAGTACCTGCCAACCATCAGGGTTGAGATTCATCAGAGACAATGCAATTCCAGTCTCGACATCAGTGCAGCTAACGGTTCCATCTGAGGATGCAGCATATACTGTACCATCACTTGCAGGGCTAAACCTACAAGATTTAAAATGCAAGGGAAACAATAAAGTAAACACAAATTAGATATGTGTATGTGCATAGAAAATGGGTCATGTATGTATGCACATATAACTATACCTAACCAGATCCATAACAAATAAAACAATACTCACTTCATATTGTTTAGTATACATGAGTGTACATTTCCATAAACAACCTTCTCATATACTTTGCGAAAATCCCAGACTCCAAGCTGTCCTTTCTTTTCAAGTGAACCAAAAACACAAGGGCAGAGAGAGAGAGACCATGATTAACCATCATCAAACACTCACTCTTGAAAAATATAATCCTAAATCACAACAGAAACTATGCAAAGAACTTACCTTATCTCCTGATAAAAGGATATTATTGTTTGTTGGATGGAATTCCAAGCAAGTTACCCGTCTACTATGATATCTGATAACCGCACAACTTACTTGATCAGGGATCACATATGCTGGCTTGATCTAGAACAATATAGAAACTACAAAATTTTCAAAACTCTGACACATAGATTTCTCAAAACAAGACAAGAAAGTAGTATCTCGCAAAAGAATATACACAAATAAATTGTGAAACACTACAAGGATCCTGGAATGCATAAAGATATTAGTTTAAACAAACTACTATCTCTGACATTTGTCAATTTAATACCATCGAAACCAGGAATGCCTACTACCACGGATATAAATGCAATCCGGAAAAAAAAAAAAACCAAAAATTCAACTGATCCACATAATAGTAATCATTTAGCAAGCAGAAACCAATCAGAAGGCACCATATCAGGCATTAGCTACCAACATCCCATTTCATTCCAATACCACTTAAGACAATGTGGCGTATATAAAAATCAAGATACTGAATTTTCTGTAAGCAAACAAAATGTGTGTGCTACAAGTTTTTAACCAAATCACAACCAGATAGTAAAGGCTCACCGGAGGAATCCGAGGTCTAATCTGTCGTTCGAACGCATATTCCAATCCATTTCGGGTATTTTTACGTTTTGCTGGGATGACCCCATACTCGGTAGCTACTCGATGCGGGCATGTCACTGTAGTATGGCCTTTAATCCCCAAAACCACATAGAGAAAACACAAAATTAAGACCATACATGAAGCCAAAATTCACACTCAATGACCGTAAATGATAATCAGCACAAAACACTACTGCACAGTAAAATAAGTAAGAAGTTCAAAAAAGTGGAAGATTTACCAGGCATTTTGCAAAGAAAGCAAGGTTTCATTGGGCAATCAATATAAGTAGCTCCTTTAAATCCAGCTTCATGTCCAGGCTTCTTACAAACCTAAATGAACTCACCAATAAAAATCAAAACTTGATCAATAACGGAGGCCTTACTTGGTAAATTCAAGAAACCCAAGAAAGAGAGAGTAAAATTGAAAACGGTAATGGGTTAAAAGATTTGACCTTGCAAACTTTCTTGAGAGAAATAGTAATGGGCGCTTTTCCTTTCTTCTTGGCCTCGTCAGCTTTCTCTTCATTTTCGCTCTCCACCAACACCGCCGGTTCGTCTTCTTCTTCTTCTTCCGATGAGCTTTGCTCGGAGTCGGTGTCTCTCTCGATCACCACATCCGGAAATGGCATTCTTCTGGTCCGCGGGGGCATTTTGGGAAATCAAAGAAACTGAGAAGCCTAACCCGACTTCAGAGAAGGAAACAGTGGCAAAGTCTGAAACAGAGAGAGAGAGAGAGAGGCGAAGAGACGGGAAGACCGACCCTTAACTTCGAAAGGCGAGAAGCGAGGTGAATTTACGTTACTGTCCTGGAGGGGTAGGGGAATTGTTGGGAGATTTTGGACGTTGGTGTGAGCAATGAAATGGAGGATATGGTTGGTAGTGTGTATGTAAAGAAAGGGTATATCGGAAATTATGGAGTAGGGCGTGGCGGGAGAAGACGTGTCCCACTGTCGGCCGCTGGGTTCATTCGCACGTGTGTGGTGATGCCACACGACGGCCCATACCAATTGGATCATAGGCCCAATCCAAAGCCCGACCCGATTTTGGATGAAAGAGAAACAAAGAACACCGATCAGGTCCGAGAGCTTGGGAAAAACTAAACCAACAGCAATCAAGCAACTTTGGGTGATACACTGACACTGTGTTGAAGACTTGAGAGCTCTTCACAAGCCAAAGATAGTTTAATTGAGTCCCGGAGGTGCTGAAGATGATGCCCAGAGCGACTTGTTATTATTCTGATTGCAGCAGCACAAGAGGTATGCTGTTGCTTCACTCTACTTGTCTTGTTGCTTTGCTTCATTTTCAATCCTCAAACCCAGCCAAATCTAGACAAACCCAGCTAGGAAATCGGCCCTCAAAGCCCAGAGTGAGTAATGTTGAGCATGCCTTGAAGGTGTTCGATGAAATGCTTCACTCGCGCCCTCTGCCTTCTGTTGTCCGCTTCAATCAACTCTTGGGCCAACTTGCCAGACTGAAACAATATTCGGCAGTCATCTCTTTGAATAGAAAAATGAGTCTGCTAGGAATCGCTTCTGATGTTTATACCCTGAGCATTATCATCAATTGCTACTGTCATTTGAACCAAATGGGTTTTAGTTTGTCTGTCTTGGGCCAATTCTTCAAATTGGGTCTTCAACCAAATGTCACCACCTTCAACACTCTGATCAACGGCTTTGTTCTCCAAAATAGAGAGGCTGAGGCAGCAAGACTTTTCAGCAAAATGGTAGGGGGAGGTCATTCTCAGCCCAATGGGGTTACTTTCAACATACTAATAAAGGGCTTTTGCGTGATGGGAAACAACACTGTGGCTATTCAGTTACTTGGGAAGATGGAAGAAAGAGGATGCCAGCCTGACATAGTTGCCTATAGCACCATAATCGACAGTCTTTGTAAGGATACACTAGTTGATGAAGCCTTGAAGGTCTTCTCAGAAATGATTAGCAGAGGTATTGCTCCAGTCGTTGTTACTTACAACTCTTTGATTGACGGAGTCTGCAAACTAGGCAAGTGGAAAGAAGCTAAAAGGTTGTTGAATGAAATGGTGAGTCAAAATATCTTTCCAGATGTCTTCACCTTCAGTGTCTTGGTTGATGCACTTTGTAAGGAGGGGATGGTCGTGGAAGCCAAAACTGTGGTTGACATGATGATTCAAAGAGGAATTGAACCTAATGTGGTTACATACAATTCCCTTATGGATGGTTACTGTCTGCGAGGAGAAATGGACAAGGCGAGACAAGTTTTTGATCTAATAGTTAGCAAGGGCTACATGGTTAATGTTCAAAGTTGTAGCATATTGATTAACGGATATTGTAAGCGTAAAAAGATGCATGAGGCAAAAAAAGTTTTCGACGAAATGCATCTTAGGGGACTTGTTCCAGATACCGTTACTTATAACACTCTTATCGATGGTTTTTACAAAGCAGGGAGAATACAAGAGGCAGAAAAGTTGTTCTCTGAGATGCAAGGTTGTGGCCCACTTCCAGATCTTCAAACTTATAATATTATACTTGATGGCCTATGTAGCAATCAACAACTTCCTAAGGCAATAGAATTGCTTAGAGAGATTAAAGACAAGAAGTTGGAACTAAATATTGTGGTTTACAATATTATCATTGAAGGTTTGTGCAAAGCTGGGAAAATTGAATCTGCAATAGAGATCTTCTCTGGTTTGTCATCAAAAGGAGTTCAGCCTGTTGTGAGGACATACAATATAATGATTAAGGGACTTTGTAATGGTGGCCTCTTAGTTGAAGCAGAAAAGTTGTTTAGAGAAATGGGAGAGAAAGGCTGTTCTGCTGATGGGGGGATCTATAACACAATTATCCGGGGGTTTATCAATAATAATGAGGCATCAAGGGCTATGGGACTTATTCAAGAAATGGTTGAGAGGGGTTTCTCTGCAGACGCATCAACTGTGGAATTGATAGTTAATTTATTGTCTGAGGATAGAGTAGATCCCGCTTTGTTGCCATTGTTGAAAAGTTCATGATAAAGTTGATTTGAAGATTTGAAGCAGAACTTTCTTAGTATGACAGGAAGACTTAAGACTGCTACACCTTTGACTACCTTGCATGTATCAATCCTCCATTTGATAACCCGTTGTCATTTCGTTGTTGCGTTCTAAATTTTAGTATTGCTGTGCAGTACTCAATCCTTATTTATATAAATGGAGACTGCATCTATAGCTGCAGGGATAATAAGCACATCTGTGGCAGTATCTCTCATTCTCATTCAACTGGTAAGGCAAATGAAAATGGCCAATTAATTATTATTCATTCCTAGTTAGTTTGTGTTTGAAATTTTGGCCCTCAATATTACAGGTAATACTTCCTTGTAATCAAACTTGGAGTGATTTTCCCTGAGCTACCAATACAACTAGAAGCAAACTCAGATCGAGTCGGCAACTTGTGGAGTGTGGATGTTGGCCTGCACCGAACCGAACTTTTCTTTGGCCTGATTTCGGGAAAGCTGCAGTTTCTGGGGGCCTTCATTTCATTCCAGCAAATGTATAGATGTTTATTTGCTTGGATGGCAAGGAACCGAAGTTGCAAATTCTGTAGGGAGTAACTGGGCTTAGATTTTTGCGGCTATTGGACGAGGGAGAGATGAAGAGGGTACTGTGTTTGGTTTGGGGTAGTCAAACGAAATGAAAATATAAAACAATATTATATTAATTAATTGTTTTTTTATTAACAAAACATCCTCAGTTTTTTTTTTTTAATAACATTTTTTTTTTGGGTCTGAAAGCATCCTCAGTTTATTTTTTCAAAAAAAAAATTTTAATGGTGTAAGAAGACAATTTTATCCTTAAAAATCAAGTCACGTGCGTTGCACGTGCTTCATTTTAACGGCTCAGTAACGGAAAATAGGCGGAGGTATGACGCTGATAAGAAAAAATGAGTCCAGGTATCACATTGATAACTTTGTAAGTTCAGGTATCATTTTGACAGTCCCCTAGGTGTCCAGGCACTGTTGGTGCAAAAAACCCTTAATAAAATACACTATAAGCATCTGAAGAAAGGAATTTTTGTTTAGTTACTGCGAATTTTGTTACCAAATAGTAACAAGTAAACAATTGGATCAATAATTTGATATGTTTGTGTTGATAATTTGATAAGTTTATTGTCACGCCCCGAATTTTGAATAATAAATTCAAATCCGAAACATGAATAATTACAATTACAAAATCCAAATCTCGAAACTTCGAGTTCATTATTACAATTCACTCTCACAAGCAATATTGTAAAGCTCAAATGAGCATAACACACCTCACAACGTACAATTGCTGTAAAACTCTAACAATTGCTCTAACCGCACGATCACCGTCCTGGTTCTCCTGTCCTGTAGGATTACCCGCTACACAATTTGAATAGTGTACCGGGAGTTGCAACAACACAAAACCCGGTAAGCTTTTTACAGCCAGTATGAGTAAACAAGAAGAACTGTTGATTTAATAAAATACATTTCCTTTAACTCAAGTATAGAAATGTAGAAACATCACAATTACAATGATCACCACAAAACCACTTCACTTTCTCACTCTCATATATATATAAATATATATATATATAAATATTATACACTTATGAGTCACTCCCCGTTACCCTCATAAGGTCACTCAACATTTGGCAGACAGACTAGAGCTCTAACTGATCGTTTCCACCTACCCGGCGCGAGGGCGTGGTTCACGATTTAATGCTATTAGTTTCCACCTACCCGGTACAAGGGCGTGGTTCACTAATAGATGCCATGGTCACCCCCGTGACCTATTGATCTCCACAGATCAATATATCTCAACAAATCAACAATTTATTGTTTCTCAACAATAAATTTAATACATCTCACAATATTGTTGCTTTTCAACAATAAACTCAACACAACCATAACAGTACATAATATCTCACAATTTCAACAATACATATTATTTCACATAAATAATATATATATAGATAGACATTCACACAGGAATGCCCATTAATACCAACTATAGCTCACACAATGACGACAAAAAATAAATTAATTAAAAGTACTCGGTTCGTAATATGAACCACGTGAGGTTTACTCACCTCGATAATCCCGCTGCGTCTTCAATTCCGCTCAAAATACGATCCACAATCGTCCACTAACTCAAACCGTCAATCACCTAGTCAGATACGATCTTAACTTAGCAATCATTCATAAACCACACATATACGGAAATCCAACGGTCGGATTCTAATTTAATGATGATCCAACGGCCAGATCGAATTTATATGATGATCCAACGGTCGGATCCTCACGGATCGCCCTTAGGATCATCCTCCAAAATTATCACGAAGATCCAACGGTCAGATCTTCTTGAATCACTCTAACAAACATCTCCTCAAAATTATACGAAAATCCGACGGTTAGATTCTCACGAATCGCCTTCCGAATCACTATTTCACAATTATACGAAGATCCAACGGTCGGATCTTCGCCCATGACCACACAAAGCCACTGGGACAGTCATAAGATCAACATAACAAAACTACAAGTCCATCGGACGGTCTGATCTTCACAGATCACAAATCGAACGATCGAAATCGATCGAAACTTAAAAATTCATAACTTAATCATACGATATCCAAAAATTATGAATTATATATGCAAACGATCGTATCGACACGTAGAACACAAAAATGGACAGAAACTGTCCTTGGGGTGGCCGGAGGTCGCCGGAAACCACCATCACAGTGGCGGCACCGCCACCCATCCAAAGTCAAAATTAGACAAAACTCCCAACACGAAAGTTCTTCATCTTAACTCGAATTGAAACTTTCATAACTACACCAAAGTCAGATTATAAGCCAAAAAGTAGAATTTTACCTTATAAGGTTTGAAACCCGAAGAACCCTAGTTTTGAATTCGTTCCAATTCGATCTCCACAGATGAAATCGATGCAATCCACCTTAGGGGAAATGATCTACATCCTCAGAAGTGCAGAATCCTCTCAAGAATCACGGAAAAAGGTGGCCGGAGGAGGGAGAACGACGGTGGGGAAAGGAGGTGATTTCCAGCTCGACTGCACCGTGTTCTTCGACTTGTAGCGGCTACCACGTTGGTTATTTCCCCTCGATGTCTTCTACAAAGTTGTAATATAGCTCAGGCCCAGCAAAATCCCTTTTGGAATCAACTCGATTCGAGGTTGGATGAGAGAGATATCGGCCGGTGAAGGAAGAGCAGCATCGGGCGAATTCCAGCTCGAGCTGTGCAGCTTCTCGGCCTCCTAGCACCTTCCATGGTTCTTTTCTCACTTTGATGTCTTCTAGGAAGTTTTAACTGACTTCAAGGCGAATGAAAATACTTTTGGAATCAAGTCGATCGGAGGTCTGTGGAGGGAGATATGGCCGGTGGAAGAGAGAGGAACAAATCTGGGCTCGGGAGAGAATTGGGGAGAAAATATAGGTTTCTGAAATTTCTGTCCTCCAATGCAATTTCCGGAACTTTTTTTTGTATTTATAGAATTTTCCCGATTTTCAATCGCTTATAACTTTCTCATACGAACTCCGATTTTCGCATTCCATATGTCCACGAACTCGTATCGACGCGCTCTACAACTTTCATGAATGAAGTTTTCCCAAATTCCCAATGTATAAAAAGTCACTTTTTGAGACCTCCTAAATAACGTTCGTTTTCGAAAATTAATCGTTCGAACTAATTCCATAACTTCTCCAAGCCTCGTACTCGCTCCCACTATCGTGAAATCATTTCTAAAAATCCACGGAAATTAATTTGGATTTTTCGGGGTATTACATTTATTTTTGTTCCTTGGTAATTACATTATTCCTTTTTGTGTGTGTGGGTGTGAACAATATTCGACTATAGAAGTGCTAGTAACAGAATTCTGAATGCTACTCGTCAAACAAGTTTAACTTCTAAAACAACTAATTAAAAAATAAAATAAAAAACCATGGTCATCATGTTTAGACCTTCAATATTTTGAACTTCCCATTTCAGTTTTAATCTTAAGGTAGAACAGACAGTCGTGTTAAAAGAAATGGTGAATTGATTTTGTGCAAGCCCTTTTTTTTTTTTTTTTTTTTTTTTAAGGTAAATTGCAAAGATTGTCAATACAGGAAAGGAAATCAAGACCAAAACATTTTTAACTACTAAAGCTACAAGTCTTCACATGCTCATGTGCTTCAAAACATGATTGGGTTGGGTAGGACATGACAAGACACACAAATGAGCAAGTTCAAAAAGGAGCTAAAGAATGGGCCATGTTTTCTAAGTTCGGATTTTTCGTGCAAGCCAATTGTCACCGGAAAGGGACCAATTGAAAACCTCGCCGATCACTTGGCTGACCCTGTTAACAACAATGCTTGGTCATATGCCACCAACTTTGTTTCCGGAAAGTGATCGAGGTTAAGGACTTGAGAGAGAGAAACATTTTGTGTGCATATTTGTTGTGAAGTCCACGGAGATAAATACTTGGTTGTGACTGGCTAAGCAGTAGAAAGCATGCATTTTAAATACACCATCGGATAACATTTGGCTTAAACTATAAGCATGCCGAAGCCAAACCCTCTAACATTTGGCTTAAACTATAAGCATGCCGAAGCCAAACCCTCAGTGAAGGTAGTGCAAACACATTATCCATGTTGGTGGTTCTGTTTTGTATTAGATAACCAAGCTTTCTTCATTTCTTACTTGGGGCTGCCTTTTGAAGGCATCAGTGAGAACAGAATCACCAACAAAAGACACCGCCAACAGACGCAAAGCCTGCAACAACAACACCGAGCAAAATAACTGGAGGAAGTGAATGAGATGGAAATTTTAACAAATTAAAAAGGCCAAGTTGTTTTAGGATGATGTAATGTGATCTGTACATGAGAAGCAAGTCGTATTTAAAAGGTCAGAATGATGCAAACTGATCTTGTACATGAGAATCAAATCCTATTTTTAAGGTCAGAAATATTGTGTTGTGAATCAAGTCAATCAACACAACACAATCCACACCACTATTTCTAGAGAGTGAGGTGAATTGCATCTCATATATAAGTGACTGAAAAGAACAGAGATTTCCTTCTTTGAGCATATCATGGCTAGCTGATCAAGAACCATCTAGAAACAAAGGTACTTAGATACGATTAGAACACAACTTAACAAGTCTTAAGTTATCATAGCCAGTACAAGTTCATATTTACGTACTAATGAAAGCAGAGAGAGCTCTCAAGTCTTGACACAATAGCAAAATACATATTCTTACAACACAAAGTTACGCAACGAAAACATGACCAAAGAGTTCGCACCCAAATATGCAGACTATGCAGGTCGCTACAAATGGAAGTTGTTCTTAAAAACCAAAACGCATACTTAATTAGATGTAGTAGCAACAAAAGCAACTCCTCTTCTTAAGCACTCCTCATTGCTCTCGCTTAATTGATGGCTCCTGTGGCTTCCGTAGGAAAGCATTGGTTAGAACTGAGTCAGAAACAACAGAAGCCACCAAAAGACTCAAAGCCTGCAAAGTTGACAACAATTTATAATAAATTGATCAGCCTAGCTAATGGCTTAAATTAGAGTGTAAAGAAAATTTTATTAAACTCACCTCGTTCTTTCCAACATGCACAGTTCGATCCTCAATATCAGTGAAATGTACCTTCAAATCATTAAGAATAGACAGTTGAAAGATTGGAGATACTCGCCTTATATCCAAATTGTCAGCTACTATGAAAATTGCTGGTTCTTTTAAGAATCCCTGAGCACTTGTATCTTTATCACCGTGGGATTTGGGGTCCAAAAATTTAACTTTAATTGCCTGAGATGACAGGTTAGAAGGGATAATGGATCTATCAGAAGTCAACTTACGATCAAAAAACATATAGTATTCTGCCTCCTCAATTGCTAAAAGATTGTTCTCATAGCTGAACCCAGGAATAAGTTTGGGATTGCATAGCAATTCCTTGTGGTAATTTGACTTAAAAAATTTCACATCAAAATCCAGGACACCCTTGCACAACTGATCAATACATCCTTTCCAAGGGGAATCCAGCATCTGCTTTAATATAAACCCAAGTGGAAGAGTCAAGAAACTGAAGATCAAATTAACAAAATCCTCTCCTACTTCTGCGTAGCAAACCACATTCTTTGATTTACTCACTACGAGCTTGACAGAGATGTTTTCTTTTTCCTCATTTATCGAGGCCCCTGAAACTTGAGATTCAATACATTTTCCTTGACTGAAATTCACACCACCTAATTTTGGTACAGGATTAGGCTTCAGCAGAGTTTCAGTGAATGGCGTTTTGGATACAAATGAGCTCACAAGCAAATTCAAAACCTGGAAAATACTTTTACATTAGAAACCATGGCACAGGTATAGTACTAACAAAAACTGAGGCATACTAAAAAATTACCTGCTCGACTCCAATATTAAAAGTTAGCTCCTCAGTGGTATTGCTATTCGTGGCTCCAAGCTTGGTAAACAAGGAAATGTTAGCTGCACTTAATGGGGGTATCACTTGTAAATCATCAGTAATCATAAACCTGGCTCCCTCTTTTACAAAGACCCCTCCAACTTGAGAATCATCCACTGAAAGATTTACTTGAGAATTCATGGCATGGGGACGGTAGCAAGGCAGTACACATGAAGGGCAAGTAGCCGTTGCATAATAACTTAACCAGGAGGAATGAGAACTATAACCACAGCAGAGAAACCGTGTTGGCTCAGCATCGTCAGTAATTTTCAATTTGAGGTTCTTGCAATGACAGTTAGCTACACTGTGCGGAAGCAACAACATGTCTCTACATGCATTGGACCTGAAAACCTGCACATCAAGCTTCTCAATACTCTGATACAATTTGTTCATGCAACCTATTTCCAGTGGTGTTGAATGGTCGCGGGCAAGCCTGACAATTTTTCCCATTGGTAATGTCAAAAAACTGAAGAGAACATCAATGAAATCATTATCTGCCTCTACGAAGATAACTCTGTTTCTCCCCTTGTCCACTAATGCCTTCAAGCTGATATTCTTCGCATCTGATACTCCTTGACCCATGGAAGATAAGATGTAAATTCAGCTTTGTTATTGTTTCCTGGTACAAATTAACTCCATGAGCAATTGGTACAAGAATATATGTTGTTTCTTGCTTAAATTGAAGCGCTGAAGATGATCGAGCTTGAAGTTAAGCTCTTACATCAGATAAAGACTAAAACACAATAAAGAAACAAACAGGAAAAACTAATGGTTTTTTAGGGTCCAAAATCTTAAACTAAAACTACTACACCTCCTAAAATCTTTGCCAAAGAAAAAAATAAACCTCCTAAAATGTCACATGCAAATACGGAATGTTGACCCAGAAAGAAACAGAAACATTAATTAGGACTCCTGAATGGAGTCTTTCTAAACAAAAGAAATAGAGAAATACCATACACAAAACTTGTTCTGTTTTGGGAGCTTACCAATATTGAAAACTTTACTACTCTCCAGGCTGCGGCAGTACTTAGAGTTCTGAAACCTAGGAGAGAAAGGCTACAAGGTAGTAGTATTTCAGAGATGAGCCACTCCCAGTGATAAAACTTTGTTTGCTACAATATGCTCTGAATCACTCTCAAATCTCAATACAAGAAGAAGAGCATATATGAGTCTGGAAAAGCCATCCTCCATGTCATGGCACACCACTTTAAGCTTTTCAAAAGGGAAGTGCTTTTTCTTTTTTGAGTGCAAAAGGGCAACTACTTAACGAAGAAGAAATTTGTGGCATTGTAGATTTCTGATTTCTCTTAAAATACAAGACTGGTTATTGTTTGGGTTTGGTGATCAAAGCACATTGCAATTTCTTTCTACAAGTAGAACAAATTGACGAAAATAAATGAAATCATAGAGTTCGTAGAAAATCGAAGTAGGGACTGAGCTTTGAACTTCCAAGAATGCTATACGTACAAAGGTACAGAAAACACATGACTACTCCAAGAGAATACAGGGTCAGCTGAAAGTAATAAAAGTAAATCATGAAAGCAGGAGCCGGCCATTGCATGTTATGGTCCACCATTTTAGCTTTTCGAAAGGGATTCCTTAACTAGGTTGAAACTTAGGGTCCTGCTGTGACCTGCAGACTTTAAAGCAAAGAGGATTACATAGGAAAGGCAAGAAATCCTCTTTAATTTTCTCCATCTGTTGTGCATGATTGTATATATTTTGTCCTTGGTGGACTCTCCTTGGCCAAATTCCATTTGTGTGGGGATCAAACCCGTGGAAATGGAAGTCCTGGATTTTAGAATTAAAAGGAAACCTCCTAATATGCTGGTCAACTCTATCATTTTCAGAATGAAAAAATGACTGACCTGGATTTCTGATTAACTTGTTAGGTTCTTGAGTACATTTTCCTGCTCAGACTATTGCTTCTATTATAGCTACTGAAGATGCGATGGATTTGTGGTCACTTGGTTCTGTATTTAATTATTTTTAGGGTATATGTAGGGCTAAAGAGAGCCTAAAATTTGAACATCTAACATTATGCAATATCACAGGACATGAACATCATACTGTTAGGCGACATCATCTAGAAGCAAATGTTCTATATATCAAAACCAGCTAAATGCATGCTCAACCCGCCAACATATAGAAATGAAAAAGGAAATCAATAAGCATGAGAACCGTGCACTGAACTAGAATTAACCACAGATAATTCGTTTATGCATCCTTCCCCATCCACATTTGAGGTTGATGTGCACTTCTACAGTTGTCATGTGTTGTACTTAGTCATACAGTTGAACAACCAACTCTGATACCATTTATCGAATCTTGTAGGTTTGAAGATCCAACTTAATTAAGAATACATTGCACTTAGTATTCTCGCACAACATTTTAAATACTGCACAATATAAAAGGAAGACTTGCTTACATGCGTATACAATGACAGAATCACAGTCACTGGTGTTGTGAAGCACATGATTATAACTGGTGCTTTATGCAAATAACAATTGTTGAGTTCCAGTATCAAAACTCAAAAGCTTCATCTGACTCTTACATTAGATAACTGAATCTGGTAATTGCTCGCTCTTTGGCTGCCTAAGGAAGACGCTGGTGAGAGAAGAGTAAAAAAGAAAAGATGTTACTAAAAGGCGAAAAGCCTGCTTTGGTCATTGTTCGCTCTTTGGCTGCCTAAGGAAGACGCTGGTGAGAGAAGAGTCACAAGGAAAAGATGTTAACAGAAGGCGAAAACCCTGCAGAAATAACAGCACAACAGAAAACAACAATTACAGTATTAGATAACACCCAGCCTATCCAAGTAAGAATACCTGAACTTTCAAAATAGTAATGCAGAAGGTAAAATGCAGTCATTTGATGTTGAAGTACCAAAGAAAATGAGTTAGGTGCAATATGATGACTATATTGAAATGACAAATAGAAAATATAAGCAATAACTGACTTCCTCCTTTCCAACCTGAAAATACCAGATAGAACAAACTGTTTATGGTGATATTTATATATAGCTCTACTTTGATTGCTTTATGAATAAGAAATGCACTTCAAAGCCAACACAACAATTGGTAACACAGTGTAAACCTCTCCACTGAGGAAACTTCGCTGCGTGACTTGTAACGTAGCCAACACGAGAAAATAAATCCACTATGAATCAATGAGTTTACAGTACACAAGTAGTGATGTTCATAACAATCACATTCACTAGCAACACAGCTAACTTGATTTACAACTTATCTAACTTTCTTTTCAATCAACACTATATCTAAAGAAGGCCGGTAACATGAAACAGGCCCAATTAGAATAACCCGACCCGAATCTGTTTCGGGAAGATATTGTGGTGCTCATATGGCTTTTGAATTCGCGACTCGGAACAGTCCCAACTCTCTCTCTCTCTCTCTCCTGCAAACTATGAACTCTGCAAGTGAGAGCTGTGCTAAGCTACAGTCCCAGCAGGAAAATTTCGAAGCTTGAATCGTATCGCTGACCGGGGATATATAATGCTATTCCTGCGCTGGTTCCCTATTCCAATCCAGCTCAGCTCTCACTCAATCCATTTCAAACCCCAATTGCGTGTCTCCAGCTCACTCCACAACTCTGCCGCAACCGCAACGGATTCGGCCTCGCTCCAGCACGAGGTCAAAGTCAAGGAGTTTCCAAATGACGGATTTGCCCCCGTCCGAGAAGAAGAGGCGTTGCCCGGGCGCTGGAGAGGACGGGAACGTGAGGTGGGCCAGGCGGGAACGTGAGGTGGGCCAGACGGGAACGTGAGGTGGGCCAGGCGGAGAGGGCTGCCGTCCTGGTCGGGTCACGAGGCGGGTGCCCGGGCGCTGAGGGAGTTCGTTGACCTCAGCCGGAAATGGGGGATTCGGGTTCTCACTGTCTTCGCGTTTTCGTGTGATAACTGGGTTCGCCCAAAGGTCAGTGCTTTAAACCCAAGAAAAGTGCTTTCTAGTTTCTGCTTTTTACAAAAGCACTTTGTTTTTTTTTTTTTTTTGGTCTGTGTGTGTGTGTTTTTGTGGAATGACTTGGTTTGGTTATAGTGTAGATGGAGGTTGATTTTTTGATGAGTTTGTTTGAGGGGGTGATCAAGTCAGAGATCAACAATCTTGACAGGTAAAATCTTGACCTCATCTCTCTTAAAATTTTCTACTTGTTTTAATTTCATCATGGTTTTGCTCAATTATGCTGAAAAGGGAATTTTGTGATTGGAGTGTTTGTAGCTTTATACCATTCTGCGGTACTTCATTTAACTACTTAAGAAAGATATGGCCTTATTAGACAAGAGGTCGACTCCCCTTGGCTTGAGGGGGACGCAAGAGGTCACCATGTCAGACAAATTTGGTTTCATCTTTGTTGAATAGTAAGAATCAAACTAGGAAATTGGCGCCAACTATTAGTTAGTTTGTTAGAAGAGCTGGATTATTTCTTGATCCATTGAGGTGGTCTTTCCAAAGCTCCTTATCTTTTCTGAAGCTGCCTTGCTTCCTCTATAAATGTAATTTACTTGATGATATCACAACTCAATTTTCCCAGTTCCATGTTTCTCTATATCGCTGAGCTACTGTCAAAGCAGCAGAAGAACAAATGGAAGGCTTAAATCATATCCCCAACCAGGATAATGATACCCTTGCACTTCCCTATTCCAATCCAGTTTAACTGCCTAGCTCTCTTCCCATCAAAACCTCCATGCTCCCAACCAATCCATCCCCAATTACATACTTCACACTTCTTCAACTCACACCACAACCCTCCCGCAACCACTACAGTTTTGGGCGGTCAAAGTCAAAGCATTTTCAAATGATGGATTTGCCCCTGTCCATGGAGACAAAGAGCCACTGCCAATAGGCCTCCAACACAAGTCAATGCCGAGGCACGTGGCGGTAATCATGTATGGTAACGTGAGGTGGGTGAGGAGGAGAGGGCTTCCATCAGGGGTCAGGCCATGAGGTGGGCGCTTAGGTGCTGAGAGAGCTCATTGACTTCAGCCGGAAATGGGGTACATTAGGTTCCCACCATTTTTGCGTTTTCTCTTGATAATTGGGTTCGGCCAAAGTTCAGTTATTTTAAACAAAGAAAAGTAGCTTTTAGTTGCTGTATTTCACAAAAGCAAGAAAAAAGTCATGTTTTCTTTTTGAAGTGTGTGTTAATGTGGAGCTGTGTAATGATTTGGTTTGTGAATACTGTAGATGGAGGTTGAGTTTTTGATGACTTTGTTTGAGGGGTTGATAAAGTCAGAAATCAATAGTCTTGCCGTAGATGGAGGTTGAGTTTTAGATGAGTTTGTTTGAGGGGTTGATAAAGTCAGAAATCATTAGTCTTGCCAGGTAGCACTTGATCCCATCTCTCTTCAAATTTCTTTAACCTGGATACATGAATTGTTACTTGTTTTAATGTATCATATTTTTGCTTATCTATGCCGAAAAGGATTTCTTTAGCCCCTGGTTCGTGAGCAAGATTGGATTTAGATTAGTATTAATGATTGGATCAAACTAGGAAGCCTAATTCTACTTGATATTGTTGCAAGGTTGGACAAAAATGGATGATAAATCTTGACTTGTTTCAGTATTTGAAGTGTTAACTCTGAAACTTCCCTTTACCTAGTTTTATCTGGTCTGTACTATAATTTCTCCTTTGAACTGGTTCTGGTGACACTATTTGCAATCGCGTGGTATTGGATGTTATTTGTTAATTGTTGATGGTATTGGATAGACAAAGTTTTTAGTTTTTCTGATTGTATGGCTTGCTGGTGTGGTATGTGAGCATGGTAATGTGCTTGATTTTTGTCATATTTATCTAGCTGTACTCTATCTCGATTTTGCTATACTCATATTGGAAAGCATCTGATTTTGTTATGACAGGGAAGGCATTCGAATATCAGTCATTGGGGATTCGTCAAAGCTCCCCGATTCTTTACAGAAACTGATAAGTGAAGCAGAGGAGAAAACAAAGGACAACTTTAGACTCCAACTTATTGTAGCAGTGAGCTACAGTGGGAAATATGATGTAGTGCAAGCATGTAAAAGCATTTCTCAGAAGGTAAAAGACGGCCTCATTCAAGTTGAAGATATCAATGAAAGCGTCATCGAGCAGGAACTGGAAACTAATTGTACTGAGTTTCCCTACCCTGATCTACTCATCCGAACCGGTGGCGAACTTAGAGTCAGTAACTTCTTGTTATGGCAGTTGGCCTACACAGAACTTTTCTTCGTACCAGCTCTTTGGCCTGATTTTGGGAAGGCCGAGTTTGCAGAGGCCTTGATTTCATTTCAGCAAAGGCAGAGACGTTATGGTAGACGAGATTTATAGGATTTTTTGTAACTGTACATAATTTATTGATACTGCATGCCTATTGCTACGAAGAACACAAAATCATCATCTAGTGTTGAATGTACACCAATGATTAGTAATGCATCAGATTTTGGAGGAAATGGGCTGAGGTTGTAGTCTCAGAGGTGGGTGACGTCAGTAACCTAAATTAACGTATAATAAATATGTGGACCAAAATCGCAATGCCAAAAATACAGGGATCGAAAGGCAATTGTACCAAAACCTTTGTGGATCGCATTGTCCCAAAATGCCGAAACGGGACTCTTTAACATAAAAAAAACAGTGAAATTGTCAGTGTAACCTTCTAAGAGATGCCGAAGATTATTCCGACATGTGCCTCTTCTTATTCTCGTTGCAGAACAAGGGGTATGCCTTTTCTTCACTCTACTCCTCCTCTTGTTGCTTTGTTTCATTCTCAATCCCCAAAGCCAACCAAATCTAGAGAAAGCCAGCTAGGAAAGCCCAGAGTGAGTAATGTTGAGGATGCCCTGAAGGTGTTCGATGAAATGCTTCACTCGCGTCCTCTGCCTTCTGTTGTCCGTTTCACTCAGATCTTGGCTCAACTTGTCAAACTGAAACACTATTCATCAGTCCTCTCTTTGAATAGACAAATGGGTCTCATCGGAATTGCTTCTGATACTTATACTCTAACCATTGTCATCAATTGCTACTGCCATTTGGATCAAATGGGGTGTAGTTTGTCTGTCTTGGGCCAATTCTTCAAATCGGGTCTTCAACCAAATGTTGCAACCTTCAACACTCTGATCAACGGTTTTGTTCTCCAAAATAGAGTGGCTGAGGCAGCAAGACTTTTCAGCAAAATGGTCGGGGGAGGTCATTGTCAGCCGGATGTGTTTACTTTCAACACACTAATAAAGGGCTTTTGCAAGATTGGAAACAACAGTGCAGCTTTTCAGTTACTTGGGAAGATGGAAGAAAGAGGATGCGAGCCTGACATATTTACCTTTAACACCATTATCGACAGTCATTGTAAGGATACACTAGTTGATCAAGCATTGAACCTCTTCACACAAATGATTGGTAGAGGTATTGCTCCAGACGTTGTCACTTACAACTCTTTGATTCAAGGAGTCTGCAAACTAGGTCAGTGGAAAGAAGCTACAAGGTTGTTGAATGAAATGGTGAGTCAAGGTATATTTCCGAATGTACGCACCTTCAATGTCTTGGTTGACGCACTTTGTAAGGAGGGGATGGTCGTGGAAGCCAAAAGTGTGGTTGACATGATGATTCAAAGAGGAATTGAACCTAACACGATTACATATGGTTCCCTCATGGACGGTTACTGTTTGCAAGGAGAGATGGACAAGGCGAAACAAGTTTTTGATCTAACGGTTAGCAAGGGCTCCATGGTTAATGTTCAGTGTTGTAACATATTGATAAACGGATATTGCAAGGGTAAAAAGATCGATAAGGCTTACTTGATTTTCAAGGAAATGCATCATATGAAACTTGTTCCTGATACCATTACTTATACTACTCTTATTGATGGTTTTTGCAAAGTGGGGAGAATACAAGAAGCAGAAAAGCTGTTCTCTCAGATGCAAGGTTGTGGCCAACATCCAAATATTCAAACTTATGCTGTTTTACTTGATGCCCTATGTAGCAACCAGCAACTTTCTGAGGCAATAGAATTGCTTAGAGGGATGAAGGACAAAAAGCTGGAACTGAATATTGTAATTTACAGTATTATTATTGAAGGTTTGTGCAAAGCTGGGAAAATGGATTCTGCCATAGAGGTCTTCTCTGGTTTGTCATTGAAAGGAGTACAACCTAATGTGAGGATATACAATATAATGATTCATGGATTTTGTAAAGCGGGCTTATTAAATGAGGCAGATAAGTTGCTGGGAGAAATGGGAGAGAAAGGCTGGTCTCCAGATGGTTGGACCTATAACATCATTATCCGAGGGTTGTTAAATAACAATGACACATCAAGGGCTACGAGACTTATGCAAGAAATGGTAGAGTCAGGTTTCTCTGCAGATGCATCAACTATGGAATTGATAGCTGGTTTATTGTCTAAGGATATAGTAGATCCAGCTTTGTTGCCATTGTTAAACAAATCATTATAAAGTTAATTTGAGTATTAGAACCTTAAAAGGTACTTTGAAGCTGATGTACCTTTGGCAACCTTTGATGTGTTATATATATATATATATATACACAGCCCTTCTTGGCTGCAGACGTCCGTTCCTAAGCTAAGGAACGAATTTCCAGTTTTGACCAACTTTTCGATCACATTTTCACATCTTAACCGTTCAGTTTTTAGGTATATATGAGTAGATCACTTCTGCAAATTTTCAGCCAAATTGATGATCGTTAAGGCATCCAAAACTGCAATTTACCATTATAAACACGAACGGTTCCGGTTCGACAGATTCGGTTCGTTCATGTAAATTGCAGTTTTGGATGCCTTAACGATCATCACTTTGGCTGAAAATTTGTAGAGATGATCTATACATTAGGATCTAAAAACTGAACGGTTAAGATGTGAAAATATGATTGAAAAGTGAGTCAAATATGGAAATCTGTACATTTTGCTTAGGTACGGATATCCGCACCTGAGCAAGGTTGTATATATATATATATATATATATATATTTGATTCTCCATCATTTGAAAACACAATGTCATTTCCTATTTGTGATCCAAATTTCAGCACTTTAGTATTGTCATATCATTATTTATATAAATTGGAAGTTCCATTTCTATTAAAATATACTAGCTTTATCTGTTACCTATGATTCTATGAATATGAGTGAAATGAAAACTGTAAGCTGCCAGTTTAAATGGTACAATTTTCAATATGAATTATGAGGTATGAATAGCAGATTAGCGGTCTGTGGACATAAGGTGATTGATTGCCTTTCATTGTTTTATTGAGATATTGAGCTCAGCAGGATAGCAAAGACAAAGTTGATGAAGCAGTAGTCATTTAAACTTTAGAATTGTAGGATATATATATATATATATATATTTTTTTTTTTCTTTTTCTTTTTGTGGTCTGAAGAATGTATATTTTGCATTTTTTGTTGACTTTGATATGATACCTGGACACATACAGAAATAGTTCGCATAAGTAAACTTTCACTTAGAATGCATAGCTCCTGCTCTGTGCCTCTGTATTTTTATATTTCCGCATATCTTGTTGACAAAGTGTGCCTGTAAGTTTTATCTAGGCAAGATGAAGATGGCATATTTAACTGCAGGGGCAGTAAGTATATTTAGCGCATTATCTGATATCCTCATTCAACTGGTAAGACAAAAGGAAAGTGGTGGAGTTTTCTAATCCATCAGGCTTTGCCATGGAACATTTACTTGATTTGCACAGCCTTGTTTGCAGGGCTCTCGGCGGTGATCATGGATGGTGATGTGAGGTTGAGTCATGAGGCATCTGGATGGGCTCAAAGAGAGCTTGTTGAGCAATGATCTGTGCTGGAAATGGAGGTTAGGGTTCTCAACAATTTTGCGCTTTCTTATGATAATTGGCTTTGTTCCAAGGTTGGTTGTTAATGATAATGACAATGCATTTGAGTTTCTATGTTTCAAGTTATATCTGTGGGGAGCTGTGTTGGTTGTACCCTCCTCCCTTCTCATTTCTTTAAATTTATCATATATTTTGCTCATTTACATAGAAAAGTGAAGTTTCCTCTTGATGGGAAAGTGCAATCTCAAAGTTTTTGAATTGGAGTGTTTGTGCATAAAGCCGTTATTATTTAGTCGAAAGACCTATTAAGCGGTGGAAAACATTTCGCCTTTCCAAGGAATAGGGAGATAATTGTAAGTAACGTTACTTCAGAAGATAATATTGCTTCCTATAAAGCGTTGGAAAACATTTCACCTCTCTAAGGAATAGGGAGGTAGTTGTAAGTGTTTGGGAAAGCTAAGCCACAGGAGAAAATCTGAACCTGTTTGATTTCTTGCTTTGGTACTTCAATTATATATCTAAATGTGTATATAAATGTACTAGGGTGATTTTTTTTTATATATATATTTTTTTATGAGTTTGTTTGAGGGGTTGATTAAGTCAGAAATCAATAGTCTTGCCAGGTAGCCCTTGACCCCTTCTATCTTCAAATTTCTTGAACCTGGATGCATGAGTTGCTGCTTGTTCTAATGTATCATACTTCTGCTCATCTATGCTGAAAATGATTTAATTTTCCACATCAAATTGGGGACGATCAATCTGTATAGGCTTGTTGGGTTTAGATTGGGAGTGTCTGTAGCTTTATGCCATTATTGGTTACTTATATAAGCACAGAAAGACGATAAGGTCCCTCGAGGCCCTGGTTGGTGAGCGAGATTGGATTAGATTAGTATTAAGGACTGAACCTAAATCTAATCATGATTTTGTTCAAGGTTGGAAAAAAAAACAAAAAATTGGCTGATATGACTTGTTTCAGTATTTCAAGTTTTAACTCTTTAGACTTCTCTTTACGTAAGTTCCTCTGTCCTGTGCGAAGACTTTTTTCTTTGAAATGGTTCGAGCGAGTATATTTGTAAATACCTGGTAATGAGTGTTAAGTTGTTAATAGTTGACAAATATTTTCCGAAAACTGACCAGAAATCAAAAAATTTATGTGCTCAATGTGAGAGTGGTGACTTGCTTGATATTTGTGAATGTTTATCTAGTTGGACTCAATCTCGATTCAGCAATACTCATACTGTCAACCAATAATTTTGTTATGACAGGGAAGGCACTCAAATATCAGTCATCGGAGATTGGTCAAAGCTCCCCAATATACTGATAAGTGATGCAGAGGAAGGAAAAAAAAAAACACTTTAGACTCCAACTTATTGTGGCAGTGAGCTACAGTGGGAAATATGATGCAGTGCAAGCATGCAAGAGCATTTCTCAGAAAGTAAAAGACGCCTTCAGTGATCAACTTGAATATATCAGTGCAAGCATCATCAAGGAGGAAACTAATTGTACTGAATTTCCTTACCCTGATCTACTCATCCGAACCGTGGCGAACTCAGAGTCAGAGCCTCAGAGGATGTTATGACTAATGAGTAATGACAAGCTCTGAATAAGAAATGTTCATAACATTATGTAACACTTAACAAGAGTATCCACCCATCTTAGCTTGCCAATCAGAGCCGTCTCAAAAATTTTCGAGGCCCTGTGCAAAATTAAAAAGTGAGGCCCTCTTTTTGCGGTCGTGTATGAATATGCCATTAAAAATTTTTGTTATATAGAGAAAATATTATACAAAATTATTTTTTAGATTAAAAAAATCTTTTATCTTATATTACCTTTTCACTTCTTGAAAAGAAAAATTCAGACTAAAGCTTGTTACAAAAATTTCATTAAAAGAAGCAACATTACAATTGAATTATCAAAGATAAATACAGTATGGGCCCTGCAGTATCCACCAAAAAATAAAACCAGGAAAGTATGGCAAGGGAAGGAGGAGAAGGAAAAAAATAAAAAGGGTAAGGGGGAGAAGGAAAGAAAAAAAAAATTGAAGCAAGTATCCACCAAAAAATAAATCCAGGAAAGTATGGCAAGGGAAGGGGGAGAAGGAAAAAAAAAAAAAAAGGTAAGGGGGAGAAGGAAAGAAAAAAAAAATTGAAGCAAGAGACATGCAATGGGGGGGGGGGGGGGGGGGGATCGAACTCCTAAAGAGGAGGAAAAACAAAGGTTCAGTGCCACCTGAACAACAACTAGATTATGCGTTGAGGCTCTTCTCTATATGTGTTAAAGCTTCTTAGAACTTGAAGTAGGGCTCCAAAATTTGGGGGCCCTGTTCTGTCGCTCATGTTGCACTTGCTCTAAGCCGGCTCTGTTGCCAATCACGAAAATGTGGTACAAACTAGATACTAGAAACGTCATAAAAGACTCTTAGAAGCTCGTTCAAACTCATATTAGTCATATAGGCTCATACCCAACATAAAATGAAATTAATAATTAACTAGCTCATTCCCTTTTGAGTTGGAGCTTGTACCAACAATAGGCACTTTCAAACTGTCCTTCTAAGCAGTCTTCTTTGTCTTCCCGGTCTCATCAGGCGCTGTACTCTTCTTCTTCTTCTCCCCATATGGCAGGCTTGTTCTTGCTACTAGCAGGATGGCCTTGCTAGTAGTAAGAACAAGCCTGCGAGCCTCAAAGAAGACTGCTTATTGCTAGTAACTCAAAATACCGAATGAATTATAGTTGAGTGACTATTTATAAAATTCTTCCTTCTTTTTCTCACCTCCAATGATTTTCTAATTTTTCCTCTTTTATTAATAAATTGATAGATTACAAGGGCATATCATAATTATCTCCTAAAATATCTCTAAACTTGTTTATCTTTATGTTTTAATTAATTCTTTTAAAATTCAACCCGCTCACACGGGGAGGTTTTTCTACCGTTTCTTACCAAATGAAAAAGAAAAAAGAGTTCAACGATAAACGAACTTGTGGGAAACAAATCTATTAAAACGGAACTGAGCTTATTCAAAGGGCGTGCACCAGATTGTACCGTTGAATCGGCAAAGCTTTCCGTAGCAAATCTATTCGAGCTTGCAGGCATTGTCGATTTGGGTATCAGAAATGCTTAAGATGATGCGCAAATCAGTTCGGGGTTTCTCTTCTTCTTATTCTCATTGCAGCAGGAGCAAAAGTCCCCTTGTAGTCCAGAATTACATGGCGGCCTTTGTTCATTCTCAGCCCTCAAACCCAACCAAGTCTAGTGAAAGTGAAACCCTGCGAGCCTCAAAGCCTAGAGTGAGTAATAATATTGAGCATACCTTGAAGGTGTTCCATGAGATGCTTCACATGCGTCCTCTGCCTTGTGTTGTCTGCTTCAATCAATTCTTGGCTCAAATTGCCAAATTAATTAAAACATTATTGGGCAGTCATTCCTCTGTTTAAACAAATGGGTGCGATTGGAATCGGTCATGATGCTTGTACTCTCAGAATAATCGCAAATTGCTACTGTCATTTGAAACAAGCTGCGTTGAGTTTACCTGTCTTGGCACATTTCTTCAAACTCGGCCTTCAACCGGATGTCACCACCTTCGCCACTCTAATCAACGCCTTTCTTCTTCAGACAACTAGAGAGGAGCTCGGGACCTCAAACCCCAAAATCAATTACCTTGACTATGCCTTGAAGGTGTTCGATGAAATGCTTCAAAGGCGTCCTCTGCCTTCGGTTGTCCGTTTCACTCAGATATTGAGTCAACTTGTCAAATTGGAACACTATTCTGCAGTAATCTCTTTGAATAGACAAATGCTTCTGTGTCGAATTGCGCCTGATGACTATACTCTCAGCATTATCATCAATTGCTATTGCCATTTGAATCATATGGGGTTTAGCTTATCTGTCTAGGCACAATTCTTCAAATTGGGTCGTCAACCAAATGTCACCACCTTCAACACTCTGATCAACGGCTTTGTTCTCCAAAATAGAGTGGCTGAGGCTGTACTACTTTTCAGCAAAATGGTGGAGGGAGGTCATTGTCAGCCGGATGTGTTTACTTTCAACACACTAATAAAGGGCTTTTGCATGATTGGAAACAACAGGGCAGCTATTCAATTACTTGGGAAGATGGAAGAGAGAGGATGCGAGCCTGACATATTTACCTTTAACACCATAATCGACAGTCATTGTAAGGATACACTAGTTGATGAAGCATTGAACCTCTTCACAGAAATGATTACCAGAGGTATTGCTCCAGACGTTGTTACTTACACCTCTTTAATTCAAGGAGTCTGCAAACTAGGCGAGTGGAAAGAAGCTACAAGGCTGCTGGATGAAATGTTGAGTAAAGGTATCTCTCCGAATCTCCTCACCTTCAGTGTCCTGGTTGATACATTCCGTAAGGAAGGGATGGTTGTAGAAGCCAAAAGTGTGGTTCAATTGATGATTCAAAGAGATATTGAGCCTGATGTCATTACTTACAATTTGCTTGTGGACGGTTACTGTTTGCTAGGAGAAATGGACGAGGCCAAAAAAATCTTCGATCTGATGGTTAGCAAAGGCTCCATGGTTAATGTTCAGAGTTGTACCATATTGATTAACGGATATTGTAAGGGTAAAAAAATCGATCAGGCTTACAAGATTTTCAAGGATATGCCTCTTAGGGGACTTGTTCCCGATACCATTACTTACAACACTCTTGTTGATGGTTTTTGTAAAGCAGGGAGACTACAAGAAGCAGAAAAGTTGTTCTCTGAGATGCAAGGTTGTGGTCAACTTCCAGGTGTTCAAACTTATGCTGTTATACTTGATGGCCTCTGTAATAACCAACAACTTTCTACGGCAATTGAATTACTTAGAGAGATGGAAGGCAAGAAGTTGGAACTAAATATTGTAGTTTACAATATTATCATTGAAGGTTTGTGCAAAGCTGGGAAAATGGACTCTGCAATAGATGTCTTCTCTGGTTTGTCTTCAAGAGGAATACAGCCTAATGTGAGGACATACAATATAATGATTCATGGATTTTGTAAAGGGGGCTTATTAACTGAAGCAGAAAAGTTGCTGAGAGAAATGGGAGACAAAGGCTGCTCTCCAGATGGTTGGACCTATAACATCATCATCCGAGGGTTGTTGAAAAACAATGAAACATCATGGGCTATGGGACTTATTCAAGAAATGGTGGAGTGTGGTTTCTCTGCAGATGCATCAAGTATGGAATTGATAGTTGGTTTATTGTCCAAGGATATAGTAGATCCGGCTTTGTTGCTCTTGTTGAAAGATTCATGATAAATTATAACTTGGAACTCTTATTGCTATTGACTAATTCTAGCTAAATTGATAAGCTGCTAGTTATATGGTGCAATTTCTGTAGAGCAATAGTGTTATGAGTTGATGACCCTTGAACCTTAACTTTGGATGTGTTATATATTTTATTTATTAATCCATCAATTGAAAATACAATGTCATTTTGTATGTGATCCTGACTTCTTGCATTTTACGTAGTCATGTCCCTAGCTACCCAGCTTGGCAGATGCATTAGTATTTTACTCATATCTAGCCAGATAAACTTAGCAGTACTACCATTTGAAGAACAAACTTAGCAGTACTACCATTTGAAGAACTGTCTTACATTTGAGGCTAATAAGTAAATATCTATTACAAGTTGTGTGAAATTAATTCCTAGAATTCTACATAGGTTACCTGCAGAGGCTATTAAGGAAGTGTCTCTTACAAGACCTGGTAAACTCGTTTATCATCTTATGATGCATTCTAAGTCTATTATTTCTTCATATCTTCGACTCATCTAACTAGTTGTGATTGCAGCTGCTTTTGCAACAAAGGTTTGTATTAAGTTTACTCTAGCTTGGCAATTCACCTTGCAGATAGCACAAAACTTGCATATTTTACTACAGAGTCAAGAAGTATATCAGGAGCAGTATTTCACATTCATTTGGGTAGAGAAACACAAATCAGCAGTGTAATTATTCTCTCTTTCCAGTCCAGATGTGGGATAATTCTGATACCCTGAACGGAATAGTTGCTTTACAATTAAACAAACTAGTGTGATTTTTGTTTCAGGGTAAAGGAGGTGCCAATACTTATAATCTTTACAATATTTTGTAATTAACATCACAAAATTCTTTATTCAATAAGATCTGATCTTAGTTTGTACATTTTAAGCTAACCCTTACTTGCTTAGGTCCCCTGTTTAGTTCTTCAGAAGATTGCTATGTCATGTATTATCCAGAGTGTTTGGCTCCAAAACCAGTTGGCTTGCAAACTGTCTCTTTTGAGAGAGTGATTGCGCAGGCGTGCCAGCACCGCGGGGTGCAGTCGTTGGGGTAGTCCCTTGACCTGACTTCTTCTTCAAGCGCTGTGGACGAGGAGAGCACCAACCTCGTCACAGGGTTCTTCTCTAGCCTTTCGGAAAAGGACTTTTGCCTTACGGATAAGGACTTTGGTCGTGGTCTCTTGCGTTCACCGAATCGATACTTAGTGTTGTAGACTAAGCAGAGCAATCACTGGGAAGTTTGGAGAAAGCACGGGTTGCGCTAAAGCGTGACTTTAGCTTCGCTGGGTTGCGAGGGCGTTACCCTTGCTTCGCTGGTAGTAACGGTGGCGGTTGCGCTCACAGTCGGCTCGCTGGGAGACTGGGACTGGAAGTGCGGTCGCCGGGTTGGTCTGGTGATGCTGACAGTCGGCTCTTGGAGAGACTAGGACTGGCGCACGGTCACCGGGTTTCAACAAGGTTGAAGGTTTGCTCCGGGGAGGCTTTGTAATCGCCGGGATTGATTGATTTGAGAGAGAGATCTTTCTGTATCGTCTTTAGCCTCTATATATAGGCTGCTGCAGATTCTCCTTCCAAATAGGAATGCAATACTATATTTTAGGCCACAGTTATTGGCCTTGAATCAAATCAAAACTCTTAATAGTTTTGATATCTATCGTAGGCAATAAGTAATGATATTTGCCTCTGTCATCGCTAGAATATAGGCAAGAGTTAATTGCCTCTTGGAGTCCTGGATGTAATCTTTCTCTTGGTCGCGAGTCAAACTGCTCCACCTTCATGAAACCTTAATTGCATTGAAGACTTGCTCGCTTGCATGTGATTGGCTGGTGAATGATGGCCCACCATGCTATTTAATTGCATGAATACTCTTGAATATAAGTGGAGAAGTACAACACGTCGCCATGTTTAATTACATGGGGAATCTTCCTTACTTGAACCATGCATGAGCCACCATACATACATCATATATATATAAATATTCCTCTTTGACCACCATCAAGCATGATTGCATGCTTCCATATATGCCATTGCACATTAATTGCATGGGAATATATGAATATTTGCATGGCTCGCTTGCATGCCGCTGGTAGCGAAGGATAATGGCCCACCTTGACTCCTTCTTTAATTGAACCACCAAAGACCTTAATTGCAGGGGTGGTCTTGAATATGGGTAGAGAAGTATAGCCAGCTTGATCTTCGCGAGCAAACCGACTCGTCCGCATTCTTCCCTCCTGCTCAACCTTGGTAATCAAGCAAATAGATCATCATTAATTATCAAATATTTGATAATTAATAGTAAATCGATTAATATCCAGATTTGCTTTAAAATTGCTTGGCCTCCAAGTAGGCTTTATTTAGCCTCTAAACAATATTTTCCGAGCTTATCGAAAATAAATCGTTTGGGCCACGGATATTGGCCCGGTTCTCTTCGAGTCCCCCATGTAGGGAAAAAATATTTATTTTGGGTTCAAACACAGAGCATGATAACTGATTGTCTTTATTTTGGAGCATCTTATGCAGACCCCCGTGTATGAGATTACCTGAGCAGTCATTTAGTTGATCTGCTTGTCTAGGTCTTACGCACTCAGTTTAGTGAAAGAAAGCGCAACAATGAAAAGCTACACC
This sequence comes from Rosa rugosa, assembly GCF_958449725.1. Classification (NCBI taxonomy): domain Eukaryota; kingdom Viridiplantae; phylum Streptophyta; class Magnoliopsida; order Rosales; family Rosaceae; genus Rosa; species Rosa rugosa. Next base: position 11,803,840 of record NC_084821.1, read on the forward strand.
AGTTTCAGTGGATGCATTATGGTGGAGCAGATTTCTACTGTTTTTTTAAATTATCTCCTAAAATTTTTACTGTTTTTTTAATTTATAGAAAATAATAATAAGAAGAATAGTTCAATGATAAACGACATCAAAACTGAAATAATATTTCCGACTCAAAAGCAAGCAACAGATTCTATCATTGAATCGGGAAACCTTTCTCTAGCAAATTAAGATGATGATGATGCGCAATTCAGTTCGGGGTTTCTCTTCTTCTTCTTCTTATTCTCGTTGCAGCAGTAGCAGCAAAAGAGGTATGTAGATAGTAGAAGCATGCATGTCACAGAGGGAGCGAGGGGCAGTCATCTTTGATGTTGTTGAGTAGTAGGCAAGCAAGGGATGGGATGCACTGATGAAGGTGCACCAACTTGATGATCAGCAAAACACAATGACATGGGTGTTTCAGAATCTGCCATAACATGACGGAATCCTTAGCACTAGTTTGGAAGTCTAATCTACTCTGAAGATGCATCAACTGTGGAATTGATAGTTGATTCATTGTCTAAGGATAGAGTAGATCCCACTTTGTTGCCATTGTTGAAACAGAACTTCCTTGGTACAACAAGAATAACTTGAAAACTAAGCTCCTTGCAGTTTCCTATTGCAGTTACCTTGGTTTGGACAACCTTCAGTTCGAAATGTAGCAACTAAATTTTACTTTGTCTGAGCTCTTGAGTTGGATTTGGAAAGCTAAGTTTGCGGAGGCATTGATTTGATTTCACTTTTTTTTTTCCCTCTCAATTTAACTACTTATAAATAACTTGCACTGCTGGAATAGAAGTAAAAAATTGCCTAGTTAAATTTAATTTTTAAGAAAAATGACCGTTACAATGGGAGATTCTCTAAAGTTACAAAATTTAAAAATGGACAAAGTTGGTATTGAGGCAAAAATACGGGGACGAAAAGCAATTTTTCCCAGAAATATTCATACCTCAGAGGAACAAAGCTCAAAGCCTCAAAGCCAGCAACTTTTTTTGTCGAATTAACAACAAAACTTTCTAGAGGGAACCGGCTGCTGAATCTGAGACTCTCAGAGATATGCTGAAGATGATGATGCGCCCAACGCCTTTTTCGTACTCTTCTTGCAGCACCACAAGAGTACTCATTCTAAATCCTCAAAGCCAACCACCCACATCTAGAGAAACCCAGCCCAGAGTGAGTAATGTTGAGGATGCCCTGAAGGTGTTCGATGAAATGCTTCACTCGCGTCCTCTGCCTTGTGTTGTCCGCTTCAATCAACTCTTGGGCCAACTTGCTAAACTCAAACACTATTCAGCAGTCCTCTCTTTGATTAGACAAATGGGTCTCCTCGGAATTGCTTCTGATACTTATACTCTAACCATTGTCATCAATTGCTACTGCCATTTGGATCAAATGGGGTTTAGTTTGTCTGTCTTGGGCCAATTCTTCAAATCGGGTCTTCAACCAAATGTTGCAACCTTCAACACTCTGATCAACGGCTTTGTTCTCCAAAATAGAGTGGCTGAGGCAGCAAGACTTTTCAGCAAAATGGTGGGGGGGAGGTCATTGTCAGCCCGATGTGAAAGAATACATGATGCACACAAGATCATATCACAAATCACATAACACACACAACCTGCACAAGAACAAAAACATTTATGCAGTACACCAGAAGCTTTCCTAGTCCCGGTAGGAGTAATCACCTGGATTGACACTTTCAATCCCTGCAGCCACAGCTTGTCCAAGAGCATTCATCGAGGTAGACATCTTCTGAGATCACGAATGAGTAGCTGCACAATGGAAGAAAGTCTTCTATGTTTCAACACCAGATGCTTCAGAATGGGGCTGAGAATGTATGCAAAATGCAGTGTTGAACATAGGGACTTTCTCCTCCTTATATATTGGCCAAAACTTATCCTCGGACTCATCCCATAAGGAGTCCTTGTTTTACTTCATGTTTATCAGTTTAGGAGACTTAAACTTATCACAAACACTTCATGTTAATCAGGTCATTAACAATGAGAGTCCTACTCCTATCAAGAGATATACATCTCGATAGGTGACTGGAATTAGAGTTATAATCACATATTTCTTGTTATTTATTTAGCTAGATCAATTGTTCTATTTACTTAATGCTTTTAGATAATGTTAAGTCCACTTAATTCCAACATTCTCCCACTTGGACTAACATTGTCTATTTGCAGAACAATTCAGCTAATAACTTGAATCAAACAACAACTGAAGTGTGCACTTGAAACATGTAAAAACTCATATCTCATTCAGCTCGGTCAAGTACATAAACTAATGCAGAATTCAGAACCAACTAAGTTTGGAACAAACACATTGGTTAAAAATCACTAACATCAGCTACTGTATTCACATGAGCTTTAAGTGATAACAAGAGAGCTATATGGCAAGTATATCTACCTGTAATGCCATTCTGCTCACAGTCCATCATAATGATTTTGATAAAACAAAATCTTGACAACAACCTCTAAACACCAGTGAACTTGTAGTCGTCCTTCTGTAACTGTAAGTCTATGCAAGCATAGCAGTTCACTTGATAACACACATATATTCAAAATGAAATAACTAAAATAAATGCCTCACACAAGTTAACTATCAATGAAATAATTTCTTTCTGGAATACCTCAATTTTATTGATAGATTGCAGATGCAAAATACAAGTATCTGAAAATTCAAAAAACCTGTGATGGAATTACTACACAGAAATAAAAATTCAAAAAATGACTCAACACTCCCACTGAACTCAAGCTCTCAAATCAGGTAATACTCCCATGTTCTCAGTATGTCTCTTAAAATTCACAACTGATAAAGCCTTGGTAAATGGATCTGCAAGTTGAGATTCTGTGTCAATATTCAAAACAGTGACTTCACCATGCTTCACTCTCTCTCTCACACTATAGTACTTCAAATCAATATGCTTGGAGTTGTTGGATCTCTTACTGTTCTTGCCAAAAAATACTGCAGCTTCATTATCACAGTAAATCTTAAGTGCATCTGACACAATCGAACTTAAAACATTGGTCTGCATTAAAAAGTTTTTAATCCATAACCCTTCACACATTCCTTCATAAATGGCTATGAATTCAGCCTGCATAGTGGAGGTAGAGACTAATGACTGTTTCATGGTTTTCCATGCCACAGCCCCTCCTGCAAGCATGAACACATAACCAGATGTTGATTTCTTTGAATCTGGATAATTTCCTGCAAAGTCTGAGTCAGTATAGCCAACTAGTTCCAACTGTTTGACTTGCCTATATACCAACATGTGAGATTTGGTCCTCTGCAAGTATCTAAGTACCTTTTTTCCTGCAGTCCAATGTTCTTGAGTAGGGTTTGATTGAAATCTAGATAAAATTCCAACTGCAAAAGCTAAATCAGGTCGAGTACAGACCTGTGCATACATGAGGCTGCCTATTAGTCTAGCATAAGGCTTGCTATCCATATTAGACATCTTCCCCCCATTTTTGGAATTTTTATTCTTTGACAGTTTGTCTCCTTTTGTCATAGGAGCTTCACCTGATGCACAAGTTTCCATCCCAAATCTCTTTAAAACTTTTAAAATGTAGTTTTGTTGAGATAAGCCTAATAAACCATGTGCTCTGTCTCTCTTGATTTCAATTCCCAGAACATAAGAGGCTTCTCCTAAATCTTTCATGTCAAAATTATTTGACAGAAAAGTTTTGGTGTCTTTAAGCAACTTAATGTTGCTGCTAGCCAAAAGAATATCATCCACATACAGTATGAGAAAAATAAAATTATTTCCAACTGTTTTCATGTACACACATTCATCAACTATATTTTCTGTAAAACCAAATGATGAAATCACAGAGTCAAACTTCTTATACCATTGCCTAGAAGCTTGTTTAAGTCCATAAATGGATTTCTTTAGTCTGCATACATGGTTTTCTTTTCCTGATTTCACAAAACCCTCAGGCTGCTTCATATAAATGACTTCATCTAATTCCCCATTTAAAAATGCTGTTTTAACATCCATTTGGTGCAATTCCATATTATAATGTGCCACTAAAGCCATTATAATTCTAAATGAATCTTTTGTGGATACAGGAGAAAAAGTTTCAGTATAGTCTATGCCTTCCTTTTGTGTGAAACCCTTGGCTACTAATCTAGCTTTATGCCTCTCTATGTTACCATTAACATCCCTTTTTGTCTTGAACACCCATTTGCATCCTATGGCTTTCTGGTTTGGATCAGGTTTAACTAGCTCCCATACTTTGTTTTGACTCATGGATGAAATCTCAGCTTCCATAGCTTTCTGCCATTCTTCAACTTCACTGCTTTCTAATGCATGTTTAAAACTCAATGGATCATTGTCTTCTGCAAGGACATCAATTTCTTGCAAGTAAACTGCATAATCACTATCCTCTCCATAAACTGGTCTTCTTTCTCTCTGGGATCTCCTAAGCTGAGGGTTAACATTTTCTAATTGCATATTTTGAGCCATATCAGGTGCTTGATCATCTAAGGCTACTGGTTCTACTGAATTTTGATTTTCAACTTCATTTTCTGAACTAACAGTTTGCATTTCATCTTCACGTATTAAGGGTAAAAAAATTTCTAAAGTCTCATTATCTATAATTTCTTCAAATTCTGAAGATAAATCTTCAAAACTTGTATTACAGACCACTTCATCTAAGAACTTTGCTTGATTTGTTTCAAAAGTCCTGGTTGTGTGATGAGCTGAATAAAATTTATATCCCTTGGATTTTTCACAATATCCTATGAAATAGCAACTCACTGTTTTTGGATCTAACTTCTGTGTTAAGGCATTAGGTGTTTTAGCCTCAGCTTTGCATCCCCAAACATGACAGTGATGCAAACTTGGCTGTTTTCCACACCAAAACTCATAAGGTGTCTTTTCTACAGATTTACTAGGTGATCTATTGCAAATGTAATTTGCAGTCTTAAGAGCCTCACCCCATAAATATTTTGGCAGACCTGAAGTACACATCATACTCCTCACCATGTTTAACAAGGTTCTATTTTTTCTTTCTGCTGTTCCATTTTGTTGAGGGTTGTAGGGAGTTGTATACTGAGCCTTAATGCCATTTTCTTGTAAATAAAGTGCAAAAGGTCCCTTTTGCTGGCCTGCTTCAGTATGTCTACCATAGAACTCTCCTCCTCTATCAGATCTCACTACTTTAATTTTCTTTTCAAGTTGCAATTCAACTTCAGTTTTGTATATTTTGAATGCATCAAGAGCTTGTGATTTTTCTGACAACAAGTAAATATAGCAGTATCTGGAGAAGTCGTCTATAAATGTGATGAAATAAAAATTTCCACAGAGTGTTTTATATTTGAATGGACCACATATATCTGTATGAATGAGTTCTAAGAGATTTTGACTTCTTAAGGCCTTTTTCTTTCTGCAGTTAGTCAATTTTCCTTTAAAACATTCAATGCAATCATTCAAGTCTGTATAATCCAATGCAGGCAAAATCTTATTTTTCTCAAGTGTTTTAAGTCTTTCTTTAGATATATGGCCTAGTCTCCTGTGCCATAGCTTTGCAGACTTATTATTGAATAGAGTTCTTTTAGTACCTGTAATGTTGTTATCTGCATTCATGTTTTCATTGTTCTCAATCAATAGAATTTCCTGCTTAATAACAGAACAATCCAATCTCAAATAATTATTTGAAAACATTCCACAACCAATGTATTCAGAACCCTGAAATAATTTTATTCCACTAAAATCAATAATGAGTTTGCATCCAATACTAACTAAAAGACCTACTGAAATAAGATTCCTTTTTAAAGAAGGAATATAATAAACATTGTCCAGAAAAATAAATTTGCCTAATCCTAAATCGATCTTCAGAGTTCCAATAGCCTTAACTGCTACCCTTGTTCCATTTCCCACACAGACCTGCTGCTCACTTTTCCTTGGTGCCCTCCTCTTTGTTATACCCTGCAGTGAGGTGGTAATATGAATAGGTGAGCCTGAATCTAACCAATAAGTGTGTGAATCTACATTTATAAAATTAACTTCTAGAGAAAAGACTGAATTAGGAAATGACTCACCCTTCTTGATCATCCAAGCTTTAAAGCCACTGCAGTCCCTCTTCATGTGCCCTATCTTTTTACAGAAATAGCACTTATACTTAAAGACTTTTCCAGCTCTAGCTTCTGCAGGTTTCCCAGCTACTTTAGTGATGGTGGTCTTCTTAGGCTTAAGTTTATTCTGCTTTTTCCACTTTGGTTTCTCAACCAGATTAACTGTAGTGGTTGGTACTCCCTCTCTCTTAATTCTTTCCTCCTCATCCACACAGATCGAGATTAGCTTGTTCAGGTTCCATTTGGTCTCTAAGGCATTATATGAAGTTCTCAGGTTGCTGTAGGTGTTTGGCAGAGAATGAAGTGCCACATGCACCACCTGTTCATCTTTAACTCCCATGTCTAGGTCTCTAAGCCTAGAGTTAATGTCAATTAGCTGCATAATGTGCTCCCTCACACTGCCCTTCCCAGAGAAACTTAGTTCATTGAACTTCCTAGACAACCTAGCTGCTTCAGCCTTGTCACTCTCTCTATATTTGTCTGCAATTTCTTCCAGAAAGTCCATGGCTAACTCGGGCTCCACTATAGACCCTTTTACTGTGTCTGACATAGTGCATCTAATTACATTTTTGGCTTTCCTGTTGCTGCTATACCATTCCTTATAATGCCTCCTATCCTCATTGGTACTTTCAGAATCTAGTTCAGAAGGCTGATCCTCTATGAGGCAAAGATCCATGTTTTGATGCATGGACAGATAAAATTCCACCTGATTTCTCCACTTCTTATAGTTCCACCCATTAAGCATCTCAACCTGACCTAAGGTCACAACAAGAGGTCCTAGACAAAAGAAAAATAAAAAACGTGTAAGTTACTGCAGTATTTCATTTTCTGTGTGTTAAGACTGTATTTTAATTTTATGTGTTTCATTCATAGGTTCAAAAGTAGGCAAACATCACAGAAACACAATCACAAACAATAACCCCATAAGCTGCAGTAATATCAAGTAATGCCTCTGTGGCATAAAACTTAACATTCTTAAGGTTCTAAATCATCATGCTATATCCTACATATACCAGTTATTAGTTGAAACAGTCATACCTTTAGATAAGAAAAGTTTCAAAAAATCAATATAGGTATTTGTGTTTATACATGATGCTGTACCATAATCAAGATTACACAGTGAACATCTTCTTTGGAAGAACAAAATATAAGTGTAATTTTAAAAATAGCAACACAAGTGTTAATTTGTTTAATCTTTAAGAATTTCTCTGAAAAATGATGGATTGCTTTGTGCAACATGATCAAACTGTAACCAGAAATTCACAAATCAAAAGTTAATAATGTGTTTTGCCTAATTTTTCACAGTTTATTAACTATATTCTGCATATACGAGAACATAACAAGATTCCAAAAATTACATATTGGGAGATTTGTACTGAATTCTTGTTAGTTTCAAAATCATATTCAACTGAAGACAAGATTATCAAGGATATCAAGCATAGACATATTTGTGCATCAGAAACATCACATCCATACATTTATCAACAATCGCAGATTTAATCCACATTCCACACATGATATTTATATGCAATATGACAACCCTTTCCATATGCTAAACAGTAATCCATATGACAACCCTTTCCATAATGCAGAAATTGAAACGCAAGTTCTGATTTCTCAGAAAACATACCTTGGCCTCTGCTACAGCGCTGCAACAATCGTTTAGCGGAAGCAAAATTGAAAAACAAGATACAAGCAGCAATTTTAACCCTTTTTTCTGAAGATCCAAAAAAAAATTCTAAACGGGGTCTTGAATCCCCAAAACTGAGAATTCAATCTCAGTGAGCCCTATCTCAATCCGATCCCTAAAGCAAAAGTGACCGTTATATTCTAACGGTAATATTCTTTAACTAATATATTAATTATGGACTCGGGTTTGGGCCTATTTACTTAATGAATTGGATTAGTACTAAAACCGGGTTAACTACACTTAAGGCCTGCTTTATCATACATAGAAAATATATTTTATTTTCCAGAAAATAATTTTCACAGTATGTTTTTTCTGAAACAAACAAAAACGCATGATATGTGTTTTATGAAATTCCTAAGCTCTGATACCATTTGAAAGAATACATGATGCACACAAGATCATATCACAAATCACATAACACACACAACCTGCACAAGAACAAAAACATTTATGCAGTACACCAGAAGCTTTCCTAGTCCCGGTAGGAGTAATCACCTGGATTGACACTTTCAATCCCTGCAGCCACAGCTTGTCCAAGAGCATTCATCGAGGTAGACATCTTCTGAGATCACGAATGAGTAGCTGCACAATGGAAGAAAGTCTTCTATGTTTCAACACCAGATGCTTCAGAATGGGGCTGAGAATGTATGCAAAATGCAGTGTTGAACATAGGGACTTTCTCCTCCTTATATATTGGCCAAAACTTATCCTCGGACTCATCCCATAAGGAGTCCTTGTTTTACTTCATGTTTATCAGTTTAGGAGACTTAAACTTATCACAAACACTTCATGTTAATCAGGTCATTAACAATGAGAGTCCTACTCCTATCAAGAGATATACATCTCGATAGGTGACTGGAATTAGAGTTATAATCACATATTTCTTGTTATTTATTTAGCTAGATCAATTGTTCTATTTACTTAATGCTTTTAGATAATGTTAAGTCCACTTAATTCCAACACGATGTGTTTACTTTCAGCACATTAATAAAGGGCTTTTGCATGATTGGAAACAACGGGGCAGCTACTCAGTTACTTGGGAAGATGGAAGAAAGAGGATGCGAGCCTGACATAGTTACCTATAACACCGTCATCGACAGTCACTGTAAGGATACACTAGTTGATGAAGCATTGAACCTCTTCACAGAAAATGATGGTAGAGGTATTGCTCCAGACGTTGTTACTTACAACTCTTTGATTCAAGGAGTCTGCAATATCGGCCAGTGGAAAGAAGCTACAAGGTTGTTGAATGAAATGGTGAGTCAAAACATCTTTCCCGATGTAGTCACTTTCAATGTCTTGGTTGATGCACTTTGTAAGGAGGGGATGGTCGTGGAAGCCAAAACTGTGGTTGAGATGATGATTCAAAGAGGAATCGAACCTGACACAATTACATACAGTTCCCTTATGGATGGTTACTGTTTGCGAGGAGAAATGGACGAGGCCAAAAATGTCTTTGATCTAATGGTTAGCAAGGGATCGATGATTAATGTTTGTAGTTGTAACATATTGATAAACGGATATTGCAAGGGTAAAAAGATTGATAAGGCTTACAAGATTTTCAAGGAAATGCGTCATATGAAACTTGTTCCTGATACTGTTACTTATACCACTCTTATTGATGGTTTTTGCATAGTGGGGCGAATACAAAAAGCAGAAAAGCTGTTCTCTCAGATGCAAGGTTGTGGCCAACATCCAAATATTCAAACTTATGCTGTTTTACTTGATGCCCTATGTAGCAACCAGCAACTTTCTAAGGCAATAGAATTGCTTAAAGAGATGAAGGACAAGAAGCTGGAACTGAATATTGTAATTTACAGTATTATTATTGAAGGTTTGTGCAAAGCTGGGAAAATGGATTCCGCCATAGAGGTCTTCTCTGGTTTGTCATTGAAAGGAGTACAACCTAATGTGAGGACGTACACTATAATGAATCAATGATCCATGGATTTTGTAAAGCGGGCTTATTAAATGAAGCAGATAAGTTGCTGAGAGAAATGAGAGAGAAAGGCTGCTCTCCAGATGGTTGGACCTATAACATCATTATCCGAGGGTTGTTAAATAACAATGACGCATCAAGGGCTATGAGACTTATTCAAGAAATGGTAGAGTCAGGTTTCTCTGCAGATGCATCAACTGTGGAATTGATAGCTGGTTTATTGTCTGAGGATATAGTAGATCCAGCTTTGTTGCCATTGTTAAACAAATCATTATAAAGTTAATTTGAGACTGACGTACCTTTGGCGACCTTAGATGTGTGTGTGTGTAACACAATGTCATTTCCTATCTGTGATCCAAATTTCAGCATTTTAGTATTTTTCATATCTTATTTGATATAAATTGGAAGTTCCGTTTCTATTAAAATATACTAGTTGTTCCATTTCTATTAAAATATACTAGCTATATCTGTTACCTATGATTCTATGAATATGAGTGAAATGAAAAGCTGCCAGTTTAAATGGTGCAATTTTCAATGCGAATTATGAGGTATGAATAGCAGATTAGCGGTCTGTGGACGTAAGTTGATTGATTGCCTTTCATTGTTTTATTGAGATATTGAGCTCAGCAGGATAGCAAAGACAAAGTTGATGAAGCAGTAGTCATTTAAACTTTAGAATTGTAGGATATATATTTTTCATTCCTTTTGCGGTCTGAAGAATGTATATTTTGCATTTTTTGTTGACTTTTGTAAATATAAGTAAACTTGTGCCGACTTTTACTTAGAATGCATAGCTCCTGCTCTGTACCTCTGTATTTTTATATTTCCGCATATCTTGTTGACAAAGTGTGCCTGTAAGTTTTATCTAGGCAAGATGAAGATGGCATATTTAACTGCAGGGGCAGTAAGTATATTTAGCGCATTATCTGTTATCCTCATTCAACTGGTAAGACAAAAGGAAAGTGGTGGAGTTTTCTAATCCATCAGGCTTTGCCATGGAACATTTACTTGATTTGCACAGCCTTGTATGCAGGGCTCACGGCGGTGATCATGGATGGTGATGTGAGGTTGAGTCATGAGGCATCTGGATGGGCTCAAAGAGAGCTTGTTGAGCAATGATCTGTGCTGGAAATGGAGGTTAGGGTTCTCAACAATTTTGCGCTTTCTTATGATAATTGGCTTTGTTCCAAGGTTGGTTGTTAATGATAATGACAATGACAATGCATTTGAGTTTCTATGTTTCAAGTTGTATCTGTGGGGAGCTGTGTTGGTTGTACCCTCCTCCCTTCTCATTTCTTTAAACTGTTGAAGTTAATTGGTACTGCTTTTAATTTATCATACATTTTGCTCATTGACATAGAAAAGTGAAGTTTCCTCTTGATGGGAAAGTGCAATCTCAAAGTTTTTGGAATTGGAGTGTTTGTTGCATAAAGCCGTTATTATTTAGTCAAAAGATGATTTTGCTTCCTATTAAGCGGTGGAAAACATTTCACCTTTCTAAGGAATAGGGAGGTAGTTGTAAGTAACATTACTTCAAAAGATGATATTGCTTCCTATAAAGTGTTGGAAAACATTTCGCCTCTCTAAGGAATAGGGAAGTAGTTGTAAGTGTTTGGGCAAGCTAAGCCATAACAGAAAATCTGAATCTGTTTGATTTCTTGCTTCTGTACTTCAATTATATATCTAAATGTGTGTATAAATGTACTAGGGTGATTTTTTTTTCTTTTCTTTTTTTTAATGAGTTTGTTTGAGGGGTTGATTAAGTCAGAAATCTATAGTCTTGCCGGGTAGCCCTTAACCCCATCTCTCTTCAAATTTCTTGATCCTGGATACATATTGCTGCTTGTTCTAATGTATCATACTTGTGCTCATCTATGCTGAAAATGATTTAATTTTCCACCTCAAATTGGGGACGATCAATCTGTATAGGTTTGTTGGGTTTAGATTGGGAGTGTGTAGCTTTATGCCATTATTGGTTACTTATATAGGCACAGAAAGATGATAAGGTTCCCTCGAGGCCCTGGTTGGCGAGCGAGATTGGATTAGATTAGTATTATTAAAGACTGAACCTAAATCTAATCGTGATTTTATTCAAGGTTGGAAGAAGGAAAAAAAATAAATAAATAATTGGCTAATAAATCATGACTTGTTTCAGTATTTCAAGTTTTAACTCTTTAGACTTCTCTTTACCTAGCTTTCTCTGTCCTGTGCGAAGACTTTTTTCTTTGAAATGGTTTGAGCAAGTATATTTGTAAATACCTGGTAATGGGTGTTAAGTTGTTAATAGTTGACAAATATTTTCCGAAAACTGACCAGAAATCAAAAAAATTTTGTGCTAAATGTGAGAGTGGTGACTTGCTTGATATTTGTGAATGTTTATCTAGTTGGACTCAATCTCGATTCAGCAATACTCATACTGGCAACCAATAATTTTGTTATGACAGGGAAGGCCCTCAAATATCAGTCATTGGAGATTGGTCAAAGCTCCCCAGTAAACTGGTAAGTGATGCAGAGGAAGAGAGGAAAAAAAAAAACACACTTTAGACTTCAACTTATTGTGGCAGTGAGCTACAATGGGAAATACGATGTAGTGCAAGCATGCAAGAGCATTTCTCAGAAAGTAATAGACGCTTTCAGTGATCAACTTGAATATATCAGTGAAAGCGTCATCAAGGTGGAAAGGCGGCGCCGCTATGATGCACTGATACGGGTACGGGGTACGGGATGCGATACGATACGATACGTGGATACGTTTTTTCTAAAAAAAACAGGATACGATACATTTCGGATATGTTTTCTAAAATAATATATATATATATATATATATATATATATATATATATATATATATATATATATATATATATATACAGATCCTATCCAGAGCGAGACCTCGCTCTGAAATTAAAGTGCGAGGTTGGAGTTTAGGGTCACTTTTCGGTCGCATATCCACATCTCGACCGTTCTGTTTTTAGGTACTCATATATAGATCATCTCTGCAAAATTTCAGCTAAATTGATTGTCGTTAAGGCATTGATATATATATATATGGTGTTAATAAATGTATCTGATGAATATTGCATATGTGGTGTTAATAATATGTAACTATTAACCTGAAGTCACTGGGCAGTGAAGTCATTGGTCGAGCCAAGTCCCTAGTTAATGAGGTCACTGGCCAAGTCATTGTTAATCTCAAGTCACTGGCCATGTCAATGGCTATGTCATTGGTCAAGTTACTGACAAAGTCACTTACCAAGTCATTGTTATACACGTCACTGACCATGTCACTATCAATTCCTGACTATGTCACTGTCAAGTCATAGGCTATGTAACTGGCCAAACGACTGTTAACCTCAAATCACCGACAAAATCACTAACCATGTCGCTGTCAATGGCTATGTCATTGGTCAAGTTACTGACAAAGTCACTTACCAAGTCATTGTTATACACGTCACTGACCATGTCACTATCAATTCCTGACTATGTCACTGTCAAGTCATAGGCTATGTAACTGGCCAAACGACTGTTAACCTCAAATCACCGACAAAATCACTAACCATGTCGCTGTCAATTCCTGGCCATGTCACTGGCTATGTAATTGGTCAAGCTACTGTTAACCTCAAGTCACGGGCATGTCGCTGTCAATTCTTGGCCAAGTTACTTACCATGTCAATTCCTGGCCAAGTTACTACATCCACTTGGCCTTCTGGAAAAGGTCAAGTGGAAAAGGCCAAGTTACTACATCCACAATTGCACACGTTGCCAATTAACACACCTTCATTAATTGATACTGGTAGGAATTAAAACAACCTAATAATCCTTTCAAAAAAAAAAAAAAACAACCTAATAATTTTGTTTTAACATAAAGCTCAACAAAAGTCAGAATTTTCACCCTTCCACACTCATGGTTACAAACTTACACAAAGCAATTTTTACTTTGGTCAACAACCAAAAATTTACAAATGCAAGAAGGTAAAAACTAAGAAGTAATATATTATACCATGACTACATAACCACACAAGCATTTGGATTTTCGTCACTAAACGCCGTCGTATACTTCACCTCGGTGGAGTTGGCACGTGCGAGAGCAGAAGCCTGAGGGTCAGGGTCATTCAGCACGTTCCTCACGTACCCAGGTGGTGCCTTCCTATCATAAGCCCCGGGAGCCCATGGATGCTCGACGACGTCGTATGGTACATACGGCCACAGATCCGCCTTCTTCCCCGTTCGATGCCTGACACGATGCAACACCTTGTTGGGGTCCACATAGCCAATAACAGTGAGCTTGCTTTGCTTGGGATCCACTTCAACACTTGTGACTCCTTTCATGCCTTCCACTGATTTCTTCACTCTTCTCTCGCAACCTTCGCAGTCCATCTTCACTTTTATCTCCACAGTCTGATAACTAAAAGAAAATCATCACAATATCACTTGCAGTTGTTTAATCAATCAACAGTTAACAATCGTTCACGATATCACTTGCTGATTGCTACCAATGCTAAGCTGAAATGAACACTCTGAAGTGTCATATTACATACCTGTAGCTGCTTGTTCTTCTTGAGCTTTTTATGACTCCGAGCCCTAGCACGGAGCTCGGAGACTTTACTGAGAAAACCCATTGGCAAGCTTGAGATACTCCCAAAAAAAGCAAGATTTGGCTGCAAGATATAGACCATCAGTATATGCATGGGCGGCCAAACTCCGAGTACGTGTAGCTATAGATGGCTGACACGTGTTAGTTTCCAATGTGGAAGAGTGTAGAAAGCACACGTTCTTTCTGGGGCTTCTAGCTTTATCACATTTGCTTCATTTTGATGTGGACACTCTATCCGTTAAGATCCAATACTGTTTGTTAGGTTAAAAAGGACCGCAAAATTTTACTATGTTTCGGAATATGGTAAAAGATTTTAAATGAACATAACTGCAATGGGAGCCAACATTTCACCATGTATAAATAAGAATCTCTCATTGCTAAGTTTATCTACAATTTCACTGTTGGATTGGATACCAGAAGCTTATCACAGCTGAAATGTCAGTGTTTCCCATCTCCTTTCATAAAGAATATGAATCAAAGACAGTTGTACAAAAAGAGTTGCCTTGTATCTAATCTTGCAACGCAAGAAAACTATGTTAATGTTGACAATCTTCTTCGCTTGCGGGTCTTCTGCCTTGATGCACTCCTTTTACTAGAAGGAAGAGTCGTAAGAGCAGTTGATGGCTTTAATCAGGACACATATAGGCACTGAGCCATTCTCTGTCAGACCATGGCTTTGTTCTAGAGAATAGAGTGGCTGACGCAGCGCGAGTTTTCAGCAAAATGGTGGAGGGACGCCATTGTCAGCCGGATGTGTTTACTTTCAACACACTAATAAAGGGCTTTTGCATGATTGGAAACAACAGGGCAGCTATTCAATTACTTGGGAACATGGAAGAAAGAGGATGCGAGCCTGACATATTTACCTATAACACCGTCATTGACAGTTTTTGTAAGGATACACTAGTTGATCAAGCATTGAACCTCTTCACAGAAATGATTACCAGAGGCATTGCTCCAGATGTTTTTACTTACACCTCTTTGATTAAAGGTGTTTGCAATATAGGTTGGTGGAAATAGAAGCTACGAGGTTGTTGAATGAAATGGTGAGTCAAGGAATATTTCCAAATGTACACACCTTCAGTGTCTTGGTTGATGCACTTTCACTACACCAAATATAGGCTTTAGAGACGAATGCCAGAGACGAATTAATAAAATTGTCTCTACTGTTTTTATTAGTAACATTGAAGCATAGATAACCTTCTGTCATAACTGAACCTGGAGGTAATTTTATATATATAATTATTAATACTTTACCTTTGCTTATCTCATAATTGCTTAATTTGCACTATTAGGATCAAGTGGAAGGACATTGTAGGGATTAAAGAACCAATGGTTCTGTCTTTTCTACAACTTTACCATGAGCTTCCAAAATTTATAAGCATCAAATGTAATGTTCATTGCCAAACAGGAAATAGATATGATAGAGTAGCAATAAAATCTTAACAATAGCTAAAACATTAATATAAACTTTGACCTGACGATCAACTTTTATAGATTGTATCACATTAACTGCCTTTAGAACTTTATAGAGAACATTGACTTCTGTATTTTAAAGCTAGTCTTTCTTGCACTTTTTTACGTTTAGAACCCCATTTTCTAGTGTGTTACTGTGGTCAAAATTGATGTGGTGTCCTTGGAATGAGCATTTTTTGTTATGATATGTTTGAATATTTTCTGAAATATATTATTTACATGCTATTATATTGCTTTATTGTTTTAAATGATGGCATCAGACTTGATTAGATATTATTTCCCTTCTGCTTTGCGTGTTTAGCTCAAGAAGCATGGTCATGAGCCCGATCCTATTCAGTTTTTTTTATGATAAGCATACACGGAATGACAAAGAAAAAACCTGGATTGATGAAGTTGCTGAGCGGACACATGTGAGCTTTGTTTATATATTTCATAATCTGCTGCACACTAAATATAACCAGCCCATAATAAGTTAAGTATTTTCTCTCATAGGCTGGTATGCAAGAGAAGTTGGCAGAAATTGTAGCAGTTGAAGGTAATGAGACTACAGAGATGCGAGAAAGAGCATATGTTGCAGTGATGGGACCTGAGAAACGTCACAGAGTTTGCGGTTATGGACTAGGTGTAATACCTGATATGGTGCCTTATCTTTAAATTGATGGTAGCTCATCATCACACAGATCACATGGAGGACATTATGCTCACTTGCAGTCACAATTAATTTATGGAGTTAGAGTCCAAGTACCAACAACAACAAGAGCAAGCACAGGTGCAGCAAGTTCAAACTCAGGAACGACTCTTGCAAACCCAACAAGAATTGGCAATGTTAAAGCAAATGATGCAATCCCAGCAATCTAATCCACCTTCACAACAATCTTCTCAGCCTTTACAGCAACCATCCTTCCAGATGCCTTCTTATCCTCGTCAAATGTACTGGCCTCAACCGCAGATCTATCCTCAAATGCCTTATCAGCCTCAACATGCTTATCCTACCACTGGACTAACTGGATTGCTTATGGGAGATACAAGTGTCCAAGAAACTGATTTGTTGAACCAGCTTAGAGCTTCATCAAATCAAAGCTCTCGTGGATCTGAGCAATAGACTTTTATTATTTCCCTTATTGATCATTAGATGCTAATAGATAGGCATTTGACTAGATGAATTTGTGACTTTTTTAGTAACAAGTATTTTGTAGACTTGATTTTAAGTTGCATCAGTAAAGATTTGTTGAACATGAAATAAATTTATATTATATTTTGTTGTCCAGAAAAAATTTATATATATAATTTATATACGTCGTTAGTTATAGATGGATTCACTGTTTCTTTCCAATGCCAATCGAACTGGTGTACTGGTGGTTAATAATAGATGGATTCTATTATTAATAATATCAAATATTCTAATAAAAAATATATTAAATAAAATATTTCTTCTGTCTCTAAAAGTAATAGAGACACCTTAAATTGTCATTGACAGTTATTGTCCATGTGGCAGTGAATAAGTAATAGAGACGGAACTTTTTATCTAAGTGTCTCTAATAGGTTTTAGAGACGCAACCTATAGGGACGAAAGTCTAATTTGTCACTCCTTCTATTAGAGACAAATTTAAGTGTATTTTAGTCACTAATATATTTCTAGAGACGTTTTGTGGCTGTCTCTAAAGCCTATATTTGGTGTAGTGTTTGTAAGGAGGGGATGGTCATGGAAGCCAAAAGTGTGGTTGAGATGATGATTCAAAGACAGATTCAACCTAATTTGGTTACATACAATTCGCTTATGGACGGTTATTGTTTGAGAGGAGAGATGGACGAGGCCAAAAATGTCTTTGATCTAATGATTAGCAAGGGCTCCATGGTTAATGTTCAGAGTTGCAACATATTGATAAACGGGTATTGTAAGCACAAAAAGATCGATGAGGCCAAGAATATTTTTCAGGAAATGCATCTTATGGAGCTTGTTCCTAATACCATTACTTATAACACTCTTATCGATGGTTTTGGCAAAGCGGGGAGAATAAAAGAAGCAGAAAAGCTGTTCTCTCAGATGCAAGGTTGTGGTCAACTTCCTGATGTTCAAACTTACACTGTTATACTTGATGCCCTATGTAGCAACCAAAAACTTTCCAAGGCAATAGAATTGCTTAGAGAGATGAAGGACAAGAAGTTGGAATTAAATATTGTAATTTACAATATCATTATTGAAGGTTTGTGCAAAGCTGGAGAAGTTCAGTCTGCAAAAGATGTCTTCTGTGGTTTATCATCACAAGGAGTTCAGCCTGATGTAAGGACATATACGATAATGATTAGTGGACTTTGCAAATGAGGCCTATTAAGTGAAGCAGAAAATTTGCTTAAAGGAATGGAACAAAAAGGCTGTTCTCCGAATGATTGTACCTATAACACAATTATCCGAGGTTTTATCAATAACAATGAGACATCAAGGGGTATGGTTCTTATTCAAGAAATGCTTGAGAGGGGTTTCTCTGCAGATGCATCAACTATGGAATTGATTGTTGATTTATTGTCGAAGGATACAGTAGCCCCTGAATTATTAGCATTGCTTAAAGATTCAGTCTGAAGTTAGTCGAACATTTGAGATAAATCTTATTCAGTACTGCTAGGAAATTCAAAACTGCTGCAGTGCTGCTCCTTTAGGAACCTTGGATGTTCTGTCAATCCTGTTTGTAAGTCCATTATTGAAACACAATGTCAATCCCTTGTTGCACTCCAATTTTGGACACATTTTTTTTCTATATCATTACATTTGTGTACATATTTGCTGGCAATAAGTATATCTGAAGAAGTATTTTTTATTCAACTGGTGAGACAACGAAAATGACATTGCAATTATTCCTCTTTTTCAGTACATTTGTGTTTACTATCTATGTCCTAAAGGGAAATCGATTCACATGCATTTTTGTTTGATGGTAAAGTATGTCCCAGTACCTATGACTTCCACATCAGTTTGCAAAACGAACATCCGTAAACTCTTTATTCAGTATAAGGACTATATTTTAACTTGAGCAGTTTGGGATATCCCCAGATTTATTGCTAATCTTTGCTAGGAAATATATGGATAACCCTTGCCTTTTGCGTCATTTAGGTTCTTTGATGATTGCTTTAGGTTGTTTTATTGTCATCCAGTGCGTGTCTACTTATTAGTCGATCAAGGCCTCTGCTTATGTTCAATCAATTATGAAGCTTCTGGAGTATGGTCAAGAATACTTCTGTTCCAAGGTAGTCTGCTACTCTGTTCTGGGTTTATGCAGATTTGTGAAAAGAGCAAGAATACTTCTGTTCCAAGGTAGTCTGCTACTCTGTTCTGGGTTTATGCCTTTTCTTTAAAAAAGAATGGAACTGTTGAGCTGAGCATGCTGATTATGTTAGGCAATTGTATGATCAAACTTATAGTATGAAAAGTAGTCACTCTGATCTAGAACTTCTAGTCAAGAAAGGAAAAGACTTGCTTAGTTGACTGCTTCAGCATCATTGAACAATAATGTGGTTTTATTCTCTAGCAGCCTAGCAGGCTCTAAATTAGGGATTGGAATTGGATATTGACTTTCCATTTGATTCCTTTATTCTGGTTAGGTATTTTGATTCCCTTTGCCTGAAGTTGGCACCTACATAATTGTCTGCCATGCCATCCTTGGTTATAAGAATTAAGACCTGATTCAGAAACCTTATTCTTATCCCAATTTTCTTTACCTATGATGAGACATGTGATATTTATATAGCTTTTTCTTTATCTATTGTGCGACACTGCGACTTGTGTCCAATTGTGGCATTCATATTATTATATGAATCTATCCAATTATTGTAGATGGCCCAGCAAGGACTAGGATGTAATGCATATCCACCCTTATCCAAAACCCTGCTATTTGTTAACCAATTTATTGGACTAATCGCAGGATTGAGGAACTTTCTGTCCCAAATTGAATAACATACGGTATTAAGATACTCTATGCCAGTCAATAAAGTAAACGGTAATTAAAAATTAATCAATGGCTTTTGCACCGGACCAATTGGCTTTTGGCCATAATTTTTTTTTCTTTGGTCCTGTAATTTCGGTCACTTTGTATTTTTGGTCCCCTAGTTTCGGTTTTGAGAAATTTTGGAGTGTTTCTATTGGGACCTCCAAATCTGCTCAGTTGACCTCACTCTATTATGAATTATTAAATAACATATATAACCTCTTATAAAATGACTATTAAGGACAATAATTATATCAAAAAAAATTATATTTAATTTCTCTATACTTTCCAATTCAATAATATTATATTACATTCTTTATTATTTTCCTTATCTATTTTTATTTTCCAATTTCACTACATACTCATTAACGCATTTATATATATTTAATAAGAATTAAAACTATAATCAAGATCATGTGACATAAAAGTTCCTATCATCATATAGGTTGAACGCATATTGGTGAGGGATAACAAAAGAAATCATATTATGACCTAAATCCTAGTCTATCTATTATATTTGAAAAAAAAAAAAAAAAAGAGCTAGCAGTGAAAAGAAAATCTAAAAAACTATTAAATAATTAATCATGAGGTACAAAAAATAGAGAAAATAATTAAACATTAAGAAAAATTATTCTTCATTTTTTTTTTGCACATCTACAAGAGAAAAAAAAAAGTAAAAAAAAAAACAATTAGTTTTTTATTAAAAATTATTATTATTATTATTTTTTTTTTGAATAAAGCCCAATACCTTGTGTTTTTCTTTTTTATTGGATAAGAGATTTATATAATCTAGTTAAGGAATGAGTATGTAATTAATGATGGTTTGTTTGCAAATTATATGAGTCAGGTTATTTTAGGAACTTGAGTGAGGTTTAGTGAGTAAATTTAGTATTTGAAAATTTAATAAGAGGTGTAAAAAGCAATGAGGTCAAGTGAGTAAATTTGGAGGTTCCAATAGAAAAACTCTTTATTTTGCTTTGAATTGTTATGAGGAGACAATGTACTGGAGTGAGACGCCAAATTGCTAATTCATCAGGATTTACGTACTTCTTTTTATCATAAGACAAAAAAAACTAAGCACTAAAGGCCGAATAAATTAAGATGAATGAAGAGCGGAATCCCACATGCAACTTTTGGTCTAAATGACTGAAGAAATCAAAGCATCCATCGTAAAAATAGCTTTAATCAGGACATATATAGGCACTGAGCCATTCTCACTGGACTAAAAAGTATAGATTTGGACAGAAATGCAATATTAGTATAAACCAAAATGACCGAAATCAAAACCACGAGATCAAAAGTGACAATAGTAGCAAACTTGGGGACTAAATAGCACAAACTGGCCTTGCTTTCTTCAAAACTTGGGGCCGCTCTCTCCGCCTACTGGTTTTGGCTCCTTTACTAGGTTCAGAGTAAGTTTTACTACGCCCACCAATCAAAACCTGCCACGTCACTAAATCATTGACCCTGAACTACACGTGGACGGTAGTAGTTGGTCCTGTATATAGAAAGGAGCAAAGTCTTGAGCAGCAGAGAATAACTCCACCACCACAATCCATAATGGGGTAGGTGATAAAAAGAATTTAAAAAGATCCAAAAGCCCATTTTGGTTTTCTTTAATAAGAAGTTGGAGACACACAGTGCACTAAGTATTGGTCTGAGCTCTCTTCTTCTTTGTCAAATTCTGGTTCTGGTGCTTTGAAAAAAAAAAAAAGCAGAGAAGGGATAAAGATTGCAACTTTAATCTAGGGTTTTGTTTGACCATTACAAATTCTCTGGCTTTTTCTCTTTTGGTGGATGGGAATAAACTTCCGGGGAAAAACCCGGCCATGGGAAAATCGTACAAGGACTCTCTTAAGGCGCTCGAAGCAGATATCCAACACGCCAATACTCTGTAAGTCTCCCCCTTTTTATTCAATTAGGGTTTCTGCTCTGTGTTTCAAGTGAATTTGGGAAATTTTTTGTATGAGGAATTGCAGAGTTTTTGAGAAGAAATTTGGGAGTTTTGAAGTTTATGGGTGGTTAGGAACTTAGGATCATCTAGTTTTGTTCTGACCTAGAAAAGAAAAAAGGGTCAAGGATGATTTAGTTCTGACCCAGAATCTGTTGGGAAAACAAAATAACTGAAAGTGTGGTTAGTCTATGGTTCTTCAGTTCAGAATTGTTGAATCCCTCTGTTTGTGCATGTGTATCAAATAAACTGGTGATTGAGGACTCATATGCAAAGGTGGTGTGAAATTTTCATAATTTGGGACAAAAAGATGGCCCCATTGCTTTTTTGCAATTTGCAGAGGCCCCATCACATGCTTTTAATCCAGTAGCATAATTTTGTGTGTTAGTCATCATATTGGTTTCCCAATGTAATTTGAGAAATTCAAGAACCTCTCTGGTAGTATTCGTCATTGTATATAGACTTGGAATGTGCAGAAACTCGATTTCTACTATGTCTTGATGCTCTGGCTTCTATTCACTGTGTGTGGTTTATATGACTCTGTGAGATGATCTTTGGTCAATGTTTGTTAATCAAATGCATTGCTTGCTTCTGGTTTTTCAGGGCTTTAGATTATCCGAGGGAGAAAGATGGAGCACGACTTCAGATGAGACTATCCTACAGTCCGGTGGCGAATTTATTTCTCTTTCTTGTTCAGTGGACGGATTGCCAGCTTGCTGGGGCCCTTGGCTTGCTTAGAATTCTTATTTATGTGGTATGGTTTCTTATCTAATTGAATTTTATTGATTATCTGAACACTGTTTTTGTTTTTTTGTTTTGTGTTCTCTTGTTTCTCTAATTAATGAGAGAGGATAGAGTTGAAGAGATGAGAGATGTGAACTAGTAAATAGAATGTGCTTATGTATCAAAATCTAAAATGAGTTTTTATATCACATCAATTTTATCTCTATTATCTTTTTCATCTTCCTCCCCTCTCATTCTTTCTTTACAAAAATTTTATCGAACAAGCAGTTAATTTTCTGCAAAGGTCTTTTTCTTGGGCATTTTTTTGTAATCTTGAAGGCCAGTTTTTCAATTCTTCATCTGTGTATGTATTTACATTTCATCTCCTTCTTAATTGTACTAATTTGGTTTGACATCTTATTTGCCTGTGGCAATGTGGTGTTTTGGCAGACTTATCCAGATGGAAAGACCACCATGTCAATTTACGAAAGGAGGGCCAGCGTTAAAGAATTTTATGGTGAGTCAGGTTCAATGTAGATAACTTTACTAATGTAGTAATTTTTACACAAATGCTTGACATTGTAAATTTGGAAGTTCATCTGCAGTAGATAAACTTTGTTATAACTTGATATGTGTTGTGCTCACATGTTTTTCCATTCACGGACAGGGGTGATATTTCCTTCTTTGTTGCAACTTCAAAAGGGCATCACCGATATGGAGGACAGGAAACAAAAAGAGGTTTGTACTGTCAGGTTCAGGAGGAAAGATGAGTTGGAGAGAGGAAAGCTCTCTGAAATTGACATGGAAAGAGAAGAAGAGTGTGGAATTTGCATGGAGTTGAACAGCAAAGTTGTATTGCCTAACTGCAGTCATTCATTGTGTTTGAAGTGTTACCGAGATTGGTAAGCTTATTGGCCTCTTTTCTTTTGGTTTTCTTTATTGCCTAACTGCAGTCATTCATTGTGTTTGAAGTGTTACCGAGATTGGTAAGCTTTTTGGCCTCTTTTCTTTTGGTTGTCTTTATAGTTTTCAACTTTGGAAAATTGTAAAACAAAATCGGATCAAGATTTTTGAGGTCCGTCAGTATGAGAATGGCTTAAAAATCATGATTTGGGGGTGTGAAGATTTTGGTGAGAAAATGAGAGCATGTGATTTTGGCCAAAAAAAAAAAAAACCTTGATAGTCCATACTTTTTTTGTGGAAATCATGGTTTTGGGAATTTATTTTTTTGAGAGGAAGTTCCGGGGTTGGGATACCACATCTTTTTGTGTGCTGAGCCTTGCTTGAGGCTACATTTGCAAAAGCATGATTTGGTTTTTGGTTTTCCATTTTATTAGATGTTTTTGCCAGTCCTATTATATGCTACTGAGTGGAACCTGATCTTCTGTTTTCTGCTTGCTTCAGGCGTGGGCGGTCTCAGTCATGCCCCTTTTGTCGTGATAGTCTTAAAAGAGTAAATTCAGGCGACCTTTGGATTTACACAGAAAAATCTGATGCTATCGATCTATCATCAATCTTAAGAGAGGACCGCAAGAGATTATTTATGTACATTGATAAGTTGCCTCTTGTTGTTCCAGATCCTGTATATCTTCCCTATGATTCTCATGTCCGGTAAGGCTAACGCACAGCTTTTGGAACTGTTTGTATATATCAAACCCAGCTGTGATTATAACACGAAACCTTTGAATTGTAAATTTACTTGGCCATAATTTTGATTCGCTTCAAAATTGGGTTTAAAATATAAGATTAAGAATTTATGGTTTCTGTAAGATGGTGCATCTCCCGTTCTTTCCTTATAATGTGTTTCCAAGAGTACCTGGTGTTTGTGTTCTTGTTTTGCTTGGGATCTTGGTTGCTATCGAATTTTGTTTTGAATGTGGGCGGGGGTGTTAGGTTAAGAAATGCGTCGTGCTAGTCATGATAACTTGAAAATGCAAATATTGCATTGAAATTAAGAAGGATGAATCAAATTTACATATTTTGGGAACTTTGTACTGTTTTTTGAAAAGAGCTCTGTTCTTGCCTGATGACTGTTGGATCAAGACTGATTATTTTGCATTCGAACATAATCTGCATAAAACCTAGGCTGGTTCTCATCTGTATGAACGTAGGCCTGTCCTCCATGGCTAGAGACATCAAGACCTGCAATTTCCTCATCAACAGAGATCCTCAGAACTTTAAGCTTGTGAAGGATGTAAAATAGCGGACCCATTGTCAAGCTAACCCAGCCAACAATCGCCAAAGCCTCAACCACTTGGGCTCCGAGCAGACCCCAACCCCCACCCATTAACAGTCCATAAGGCCGTGATGTACCTACCACACCCGAATCGAAGGCTTGGACTACAAACTCCTCCTTTGCAAACAACCCTGTAAATATCAGACCCCAAGCGCCACACCCACCGTGTAATTGGGTTGCCTCTAGCGGGTCGTCAAATTGAAGCTTGAGGGCCAAGATATTCAGCCCAATTAAGACCCACGCGGCGAAGAATCCACAAACGACTGCGGCCCATGGCTCGACCACCGCACATCCGGAAGTTATCGCAACAAACCCACCAAGAACTCCATTGCAAACATCTAGTGCATCCCAATGCCCCACTAGTAACCGCCGGCCGAAGAGGGTTATGATTCCGGCAGTGGACCCGGCTAATGTCGTAACAACTGCCGTTCGGCCCACTGCAGTCCAATTCCCTTGATCGGTTGTGTCCGGATAAGCCACGAGAATCTTATCAAAAGAGCCCGGATTAAACCCAAACCATCCAAACCACAACAGAAATGTTCCGAGCACCACAAGGGTCGCATTGTGGCCTCGGATTTGTATGGCCTTCCCGAACGCATCGAACCGGCCCACTCTTGGGCCTTCTATGAAAGAGCCCCAAAACCCAGCAATCCCACCTACCAAATGAACCACACCACTTCCAGCAAAGTCGATAGAACCAGAACCAAACAGCAAGAGACTAGTCGAACTAGGATTGAGCCAACCACTTGATGACCAAACCCAGTGAACCACCACAGGGTACACAAACCCAGAGAGAAAGCAAGAGAAGATGAGGTACGCACTAAATTGGGTTCTCTCAGCTATGGAACCACTTGTTATACCAGCAACAGCTATGGCAAATGCCCATTGGAAAAGGAAGAAGTCGTAGTCATAAGTTGAGCTGCTGGGAATGTCCTTGAGAGCAAAGAAATTGGTACCAATGAAAGGATTGGAATTGGAGCCTTCTCCGAATGCGAAAGCAAAGCCAAATAGATAGAAAGAGAGGCTGCCTACCACGGCATCAACAACATTAGTGAGCATTATGTTCATGGCATTCTTGGCTCGAACAGAACCAGCGCAAAGCATGGCAAACCCGAGTTGCATGACGAAGACGAGGTAGGCAGAGAAGAGGAGATAGATGGTGTTGATGGAGCTCGTCACGCTTTCTTCCCATGTTGCCGCCATGAATTAGATTAGAAATGGTGGGTGATGATGAAGTGAAGAGAAGTGTCTGAAGATAGAAGGACCATATAAGCTAGCCTGTGATATTTGTGTGTCAATGAGACTTCAAGTTTGAAGGGTAGATACATATTTGTGGGTCGCTTTATGTATGCATGAATTGTTGATAGGTCCCCAACTTGGCTGTCAATAATCGGTTTGAGTTGGGGGGGGGGGATTGATTTCCGTAGTAGGGCCTATTTGTTAGTGCAGCCGTGCAGGTATCAAATATTGTCCATGAGCCTTTTTTTTATTTTGAAAGATGAGAAGAAGATTTTGCCATTGGTCTTGTAGTTCTGCTTCTATACCTACCATATATTATGGAAGGTGGGTCAACACCGAATACATTAATACCATTTGCTGCAATTATATGACATTACGTTTCTTAATATAATTTAATAACCCACCAATAACGTGCCATAGACAACACAAAGCATTCAAGATTGTGTACCATATAACCGGCTAGCTTGATAAACCATAATAGTAGTGGAAGGCTCAACATTGTCATACAGTCAATAACTAGGTTCTATACAGATGTAGTGATTACTCCTAATTACAGTAGCTAACTTTGAAAGGTAATCATTGGGATTCTAGGTACGAACCATGATCTTGCATTTTAACTCGGCTAGTGAGAGATGGTCTCATCATAACAATTGCAGACTCGTTGGCTCCGGCTTTAAGAGCAGCTCTTCCAGCTTCCAGGAACCTCTTGACAGCATCCTCTGCATAACTGTTGGCTTCGCGCACGTTCATTCTTTCGCCGATATAGGGGTAAGTGTTGAGTACATGATCACCGTTGAGCTGGGATGCAAGTTGGATCAGTTCAACCTGAAACTCTGAGAGGCTTATGTCTTCTTTAGGTCCCCCTGGCCTCAGTGATTTCGTCACCTCTGGAAGAGTTTCTGTAACAATGATCCGGAGCATTAACAGTGGATGACATTGCAAGAAAAGAAAAAACATTCGTCCAATGATAAAATGCATCTCTTTGCAAAATGCAAGGGGCGTATCATCCAAACGAAATAATCAGAGGGTTTAATGCAAACCTGGACAATCATCACGAGGAGTGTCACGGAGGTAAAAGTAATTCTCAAAAGTACCAGCCCATGCATCTCTCTTTGTCAGGAAGTTGGATTTTAAATTGAAAAGCTTCTTTACAGTTGCGGGAATAGAAGAATGCTCAAACTGGGAATGTGGTGTTGGCCCTGTTGGCTCATGGATCACTACAACAAAATGTAAAAAGTCAATCAATAAACCACACAGCCAAACTTGGCCTAATAATACCTTTAGGGTCACACAGTGTAAGTATGAAAAATTAATCACTGAAATTGATTGCTTATACTATATAGTATATACATGATGAGCATTCAGAAGGCACAAAAAAGAGGGTATAGAACTTCACACAGTATAGTTCTAATTGAAGAAAGGGGCAGATATACAGATTCATATAGTGTAGACATAATACAACACCTTCGTTCATGTACAGTTGTGAGGTCTGAACCAAAACACTCAGAAAGAGATTATGGACACTATATGAGGGCAGGGAATGATATCAAGGTAAACATTAGCTTGGCCACCAGTTGAGGTTTTCACTGATTTAAAATGCATAAAACCCCGTTTCAAATACACATCAACCGAATCCCTGCTTGCTAAATGCATCACGTAAAAATTTCCCTTTAAAGGCTTTGTATTGAACCCTGAACATCAAGGACTTGTACAGAGTGCAGACACCAAAAACCCTCTTCACAACTTGTTATACAAGGGATACAGAATCTTTCCCAGTAACAACTTACAAATCCATAACGACTCCAAGACTCCCTTCCCATGAACAGGACATTGAAAACATTTCTTAATACTCAAACAGACACAACCATGAATAAAAGTGATGTGAACCCAAATTGACATCACATAACATTATACTGCTACAGCTCAAATCTCAGTTGCGAAAACTATTAGGTGTATAGTCAGCACAGAAAGCTCACAGTTTCCCCAAGATATCATAAAGAGATCAACTCCAACTCTAGAAGCCAAGTGAAAATACTATTGCAAAATTCACTCAAGACGCAAAAGTTGATACCCTACCGCTACCAACCCCCAAAGGCTACCAAATACGAACCTAACTCAACTATTTTCCTCTAACTAAGGACAAAACTTAAATCACTTCAGATATCAAAGTTCAAAACTACAAACAAACAAAGCAAAACAATGAAATATGACATAGTAAACAAAGCACAACAACCAAGGACTTAAAATCCATATAGGCAAGAGTATCAAATCCGAAACCACTTTGACTCATAATGAATAATCCACATCATCTTGGACCACAGACTTAATGAACAAACCAAGTAAGAGAAACTCACCGGTACCCTTTTCGATCCAGGGGGAGACAAGAATGGTAGGCACCCGAACCCCCAACCGGTCAAACCGGAAGTAAAACGGGTCAGGCCCGGTAATCCCATCAGGACTAGGAACACCCGAAATAGGCGTAGGCACATGGTCGTAAAACCCACCGTGCTCATCATAAGTAATCAGCAATGCCATTTCTTTCCACTGCGGGCTCTTCCTCAGAGTCTCGTACACCTCCTTCACGAACCTCTGCCCTCTCGCCACGTCATGCGACGGGTGGTCGTCATTGGCCGGCATCTCCTTAACGTCGAAGTACCGCTGCTCGATGACGGCGTAGTTGGGCAGCTTCCCGAGCTTGGCGTGGAGCTTGAACTTCAAGGCGTAGCTGTGGAACTTGGTCACGTGCTTCAGCTTCCTGAGGCTCTTGAAGAACAGGGAGGCGGGGATGTTCTGGTAATAAATCCCGAAGCTGAGGTCATTTTCGTCCAGGGAGTCGAAGATGGTTCGCTGAGGGAACCCGTGGATTAGGTCCTTCCGGACGTTGCTGGTGGCGCCGTGTGACGTGGCGGAGTGGACGTAGAACCGGTTCGGCTGGGTCGACGCCGGGACGGAAGCGAACCACCGGTCGAAGACGGCGAACTCGTTGGCTAACTCGGTGTAGGCGGGGAGGACCTCCGGTTTGAAGCCGCTCATGACGGTGGCGGCCATGCCCGGGGACATGGACTCGGCCTGCTGGGCGAACCCGTTCATCAGGGCCGGGTTGCCGGAGCTCCGGTGGGATCCGAATATCTGTTCCCGGATCGCCTGGAACGAGTGGCCGGGATCGGAGTCGATGAAGCCGGCGTCGCTGGAGACGTGGACTTTCGGGGAATTCGGGTTGGAAACGGAGAGCCGGTTCGATTCTTTGCCGGTTAAACCGTCGATTTCGGGTCGGGTCGACTTGAGCCAGCCGAGGATATGGTCAAAGGAGCGGTTTTCCATGACCAAAACGACGACGGTTTTGATGGGTCCTCGGATTTTGTGGGTTTTGCGCGCAATAGAAGAATGGGTGGACAGTAGCAGGACGCAGAGGAAGAGAGCCGAGGTGAAAGAAGGTCGCCGGAAAGCCATGTCCGGTGACCCAGAGAGAGAGAGAGAAAAAGCCAAAAGCTTTGAGTGGTGGTGAAGATGAGGAACAAAGAGTTGTAGAGGTTGGAAATGGTATAGGAGTATATGCTTTGGGAGAATCAAAGATAACGCCTTTCTGAGATGGAGGCTTCGTTTGTTGAGTAGCGATTTGGTTTCTTCTTTCAACGGCCGAATTCAAGATTTTTTTTTTTTTTTTTTTTTTTTTGAGGAGGGCCGAATTCAAGATTGATGGAGAGAGGTTTCAAAGGTTTTTCTTTACTCTTTTTTTTTTTTTTTGGTTCTTTATTAATAAAGATTGGAAAAGCACGCAAAGCCGTAAAGTGGAGAATGAACTACTCCCAAAATTCATACGTGGCATTAATGGATCCATAGGTTTTTGGCTGGATGAACACTACTAAAGGTCATTGGAGTAGACTTAACATAAAATAAAAGACTCTTCAAAATGGTGTCTTTGTAAAATTGATTTTAAGTATTGATTGATAGACCAGTTTTAATTATTATTAATGGACAGATATGTTAATGTTCCAGTAGAATTTTACTTTTTCATTATATTATGCTGTCATACTCAGTTCCTATTAAAAACAATTCAGTAAGTAACTGGAAGGACGTTTCATTTGTATCCAGGGGAGGAAAGGTTTGTTGTTTTCAGTTGAGTCATCAAGCCTGCACTAGTTAAAAGTTTGTTCTTTAAGGTTGAAGGTGATAGGTAGATTATAATCGTTGGCTTAAAAAAGTGATTGGATGAGCTTTTACTACAAGTACCTTTAAAGTCTAATTCTCCTGTTTGATACGTAATCCTCGAGCCAAGTCCAAAATTTTCGATGATGATGATAATCTTGTGTCACCCTTACCGAAATCATATCAAGTCACCTTGCACCAAAACCAAAAATCATGTATAAATATTTTGCTACTATCCGCCTGAATTATACAAATTAATGGAGTATGAACTCATCACTTGCATCCTTGGTGAACAAAGATACCAACTTCTGACTTCTTCTGTTCCTTTTTTGGAAGTCACTTGATTCTAAGATCCACGGGAAAGCCCCAAAATAGAGGATCAGTACATCAAGCATACCTAGTTGTTTTGACACAATGATGACTTGGTTACGAAGACAACAAATTTAGACATGGATTGGATAGCGTGTACAAGATTCAACAATTATCACACACATTTGGCTTGTAATGTTCCCTGTGGTTCTATCACAGAGGATCTCAGTAAATAAAATTGCATCTGGTTGAGGTATGGAGCTAGCTTCTCTTAGAAAAGATGAAGCGCCATCTTCTGCTTGTTTTGTTTCCACTTGGGAAGCTTGTAGAAGTCTCGTTTAGTCATGCCAAATTTCACTTTGAACTCTTCTTCAGATAGATATGCCTAAATCCACCAGGAGAAGCTGATTAGTGATTGCTTACTAAATTGAGATAGAATGCCTTAAGTGTATGGAATCTGGAAACGGTTACCTCTCTTTTGGTTATGTCTATGCTGGTTTCCGGGTCTTTAGAATTGACAGTTAGTCGTTCGTATGGATATACTAACAGATTTATGTCATCCTCAGTTCCATCAGCCTGAATGTTACCCGCATTTTTAGATAACTTTTCCTCCGATTCTGGGGAACCTGCAGATGCGAATGACCCATCTGCCAAAAGAAATTGAAGATGTAATAATGAGGTAGGTACTTGAAAAACAAGAAATGAAAGTTTCAAGACATTTAGTGTTACTTCTGAAAAAAGGTTCAATGATTAAAGATGTTCCGCCCATAATTTTGCAACACAAATGAAAAAAAAGTTTGACTGCAAATAATAGTATAGGTATAGGTACTGTGGGATGCTTTATTACCAGGACTACCATTCAGAGAGGATCCTCTAAAGAGTTTCCGGACAATTGGAGTTGAGCTGGACTTTATGATTGGAAATGAAACACCAGCAATTGGAGTTGAGCTGGACTTTATGATTGGAAATGGAACACCAGGTGCAGGAGAAAAACTTCTTCTCCGGCCATTGGAACTCATGGACTTGCTTCTCAAACTATCCGGGGTCGTCTCCCTGGATAAAGCTTTCCATGAGTTTCTTATTGGTGCCTGAGTAATTCAACCAAAGACCCATGAGTATTGTGTACAATAACGTGCAGAAGATATTGTATGAGAGATGATTTAGGAATGGGTAAGAAACAAAATACACTGGCAGAGAGATTATAACACAAATGAAAGTCAAACGAAGTCATACAAAAGATTTGTAGGAACATTGTGAAGTCACTTACTTCTAACTGTTGTGGTTTTCCTTTCAGAATCGCAAGTTTCCGCTCAAATGAGTTGCCATGCATCTACAAAGACAGAAGTTTAGTGGATCAGATGAAATAGAAATGTTTAACTCATAAGTTCCTGATTTTTATCTTCATTTAATCAATAACAACGAAATTTCAATGCTATGGAGAATCTTTAACATATATAATGAAATGTCCTTGTAGGGGTGTGATCTTACATTTGATTTTGAGGGATCCCATTCAAAGAAACGAGTGAAAAATGGTGGTTCATGCCCTTCACTAACAACATATATAGGAGTTTCCAAAGATAGCCCTTCCACAAGTACATCGGTCTCAAGAAATTTCTGCCAGACGTACAGTTATAGGAAAATAAGAATACATATAAAGTTTAACACGATCAAGTATGAATGGCACTTATATATTTACAGAACTAGCATCGAATTACGGCAGTACTGTTTCTTTGGAAAGATCAGATATTAATTTTTCTAGGTGCAGCAAAGCGACAATATAATTGTGAATATGAGACCACAGAGATTGAATGATAAATTAATATGCAGTAATAGATTATAAGCCTTTAGGTCACTGGAATCACAAACGTGACAGATTGTTATCCTTATAGTATCTGTGAAACAGTCAATCAAAGAAGTGAGAAGTTCAGGTGTAATGTACTTACCAGGCCAAGAGTAAGGGCTTGTTGCTTTGACTTAATATTTGAGTGGCTTCCAATCCAGACATATATCTCTATGTGGCAGTTGAGGACTAACACGTCTTCAGTATTTAAATCATCCTGTGTGAAATTGTATATCTCTTGCACCTGAGATATTCAAATTGATTCAGATCAAGTAAAGTTCAAACAAGTCTAAACAAGACAAATCATCCATAGAATTTGATATATTATATTAATGAACAAATGCATAGCCGAAACCATTAGATGGAAATATCGACAACAAGGTACAGCAAATATACTAGTCATTTTGCAAAACAACTGAGCTGCATGCTTACACAAATGTAGGTAAAACTGTACCTTGAAATCACCTGAATGGGAAATTCCAATCAAGATGCAAAAGAAGCAAACCCATCAGTAGACAGAATTATACAGCCATGTAAAACCATGCATGATGACTTGGAAAAGCTGCATTATCTTCCGAGAGAAAAATTTTGAAGACTAGAAATTTTTGTTACCTTCAGTTCCGCTCAACATAAACAAATGTGGATCATCTATGTATCCTTTTATTTCTTTTCCTCTTGCATACTCTGCCTTTTCACCAAGTGTACTCCAGAAAACATCAGATTCACTCCCTTCCCTGACTGATATGGCTTGCAATGTTGGCTAATCGGCACCAAGCGAAAATAAATACTTCATTATGATTATGAGTGAAGTCTAAGTAAGAGAGCAGTACTGAGATATTTCATGCAATACTAATTCCTCTCATTTTTGTTTTTTTAGACTGATTTTCTGCAAATGCCATATTTAGTATTTTCAATAGAAAGAGATTATGGTATAGAGTAAAAGTTCAAGAAATAGTCACATTTATTAGCTCCAGCATTCTGTCAAGAAGATCATGATCTCTGCTCGACGAGAGATTCCCAATCCAAGTGATAACAGATGTACCAGTTTGCAGGATGTAACAATAGGAAGAGTTCAAAGAGCCCGAAACCTGAAACAGTACCACTTTATACTCAAATCATACAGGCATATGTAATTCAGATACTGGAGGATCAGAAGTCAAGAGACACAATTTCATTGACTAGAAGCTATTGTACATTAGTAAAAAGCTAAAACAAAATGGAATTACAGAAATTTTCATTATAAGATAAACTCTCAAGAGAGATTAAAGGCTTACTGTATCAACTTGGATGGCCTGCATGTTGTTAGGACTCGTCCCTTGAATACGAAAAAGAGCTGTCTTGCTTTCATCATAAGTTTCATCTGCAATACCCTTTTCTGCCACAAACTTCTTGTATCTTTGACTCCTACCTCCCTAAAAGAAAAGCAAACAATATCAGAAGATGAGAGACTATCAACATTAGATTAATTTGAAACAAAACCAATATTGGATTAGGAAAAGAAAAATAAAATAAAAAAATAGAGAGGTGTAAACCTTAAAAACAATTAATGTCTGTAAAATTGAAAAAAATTGAGATGGTTCCTTGTTCTCCTTAATCTGAGCCTGAAAACATAAGTCAGGGAAATCTAATTGGCATGAGTGATGCAGTTAAATGAAGAATTCAATCAACTATATGAACATGGAAACTGTGTATTAAACAAGCTATCTTAACAGAACTTACCACAACAGGATTCCCCCTGCTTGACTCAACTATGGCATTCATATGACAGATAGTATCTCTTCTATCCTCCTGCATGCAAAACAAATAACAATTAAAGAAGAAAATTGAAGTTCACTAAAGGCTACCAAAAGCTGGATAGTTGCTTCAGATACATAGTAACTCGGAACTTAAACAACTTTTCCCAGGTAAAGTAGTGATTTATATGGTCTTTCATTTTCTTCTTTTCCCTCCAGGAAGTCATGAATAGAACTATGAATAAATCTCACAAAGCTACAACAACCTATACCAGTCATAACAGTCATGGTTACCAACTCACCATTACACTCCCACCACCAAGCCATGCATAAAATAGATTCTCATCCCTTTCATTGCCAAGATATGTATATTGCAGAATGTAGCAATCCCCACTGAAAAGCTTTCTTTGTTCTGAGGCTGGAACAAGGGACAGTCTATCACCATCTACCCACCAAACCTGAAATGTTATAGATTGCATTAGCATAAAGGAACACAAGCTTAACACACAGTTTAAATGAGTATAACATTTTCAGATAAGGAGCTACTTTCAATGTGCCTCTGCAATCTATAAATGGCTGGATATCTTCTTCATCAGGAAGCTCTTTCACTTCATAACCTTGGTGCTTGAACATTGCTGGAAGGAAGTACATGTTATAAAATTATATTGACACATGTAATGCTATGACTACAGCATTAGTGCTTATACTGCTATGTCATGTTACAAAGTTGGGATTTGGTCAAGGAATTAAACCTGCTACTTTATCTCGACCTTCTTCATACAGCTTGAGCTCCACTGTTTGAGGCCAATTATCAAAATATGACCTAAACTTGGCAGTTTCTAACCCTTCAGTTATGGAAGTCACATGAGTACCAGCTGACCTGCCTTGGTTTCTGAGGAATCCCTGTAAAAGGGTAATGCAATCGTTGCTTAAAAAACAATGCCCATGGCTATGTCATGAGATTCAGTTATAAGCTTTCCATTTATGTAAGTAATGTATTCCTAAGTAATCATACCACTGAAGTTTTTAGCAGAATATTTTCTTTACTAGTCACTCAGTGGGAGAAAAGTGATTCTTACTTCTGTGGCTGAGATTGATGTTTTCCTTTCTGTAACTGAGGTATGCCTTCCCATCCAAACAAAAATTTCTGAATCACAGTCCAGCATATAGCATTTGTTCGTCTCAAGCATTTCTTTACTTAATGAATCAGTTTGGCATGGACCTAATTTACCCTGAGTCATTATCCTGTAAATAGAAGAACATCAAAAAAAAAAAAAAAAAAAAAAAGGAGGGAAAAGAAATTATGAGTCATTATCATCCTCAATCTCATTCACTTGAACAAGCGTGCTGAGAAAGAGAAAAGCTGAAGAACTTAAAGGTGTTTCCAAAATTAGTCATGCTCACCATGAAAGTTTCACAAAGGGTGCTTCAGATTGTTTCTGAACAGGAGAAGGTGAATCCTGGGGAATGGGAGCATAACCACCAAATAAGCTCCAGAATTCACCCACATCAGGATCGCCAACCAATTTTCCATCCTCTGCAGCACTTTAACAATTAGTAATTGCTGTAAGGTTTCCTTAAATGAAAGAGAGAGAGGTTAGAAGATTTCGAACCTACAGTTGCCACCTCACAGTTTCCACAATGTTTATTCTCGTTGATGTACTGGACAACCTCCAAAGCTTTTGCTCTTTCTTGTATGCTAGAGTTGCACCCACTAAAGAGGAAAATTTTTGAGGCAGTATCAAGTATGAATACATCATTGTGGTTCAACGATGAACGAGAAAAAGGCACCTGATGAACATGCAGACCATACAGATCAAATAGTTAGCCAGGGATAGTAATAGAATTAGTAACAGGCATTTAGTAAGAAAATAGCAACAAATACAATGATCTCAATGTATTGGAAACTCAACAGTTGATAGCTTTTGTAGAAATTGAAATAAAAGTTGTGTTAAGTTTATATATCATATTAGACTAATAATAGGATCCAGAACATAAATACGTGAGCAACTCATTTCAAGCCTGGCTTACTTCTTTAACATGAACAACATGGTCTCCTTTGCAAGCTAACAAGGTGACTTTATATGTTTCTCTTTTTATGTGGTCTTGCTGTGATGCATATACTCCTTCAATGGGTATAATACAGGGTTTGAAATATGACAAAAACTTTTGAGTTTCCCGGCCTTGAATTTCCATATACTGCACAGTGCAGGACCCAAGGGCTGCATCTAGTTCGAGTGCTTTATCTGATGCCAATGCTGAGTCCACCTGTCAATATGGTATTCCCTCTTGAGTTTTGATGCTAAAAGAGATTAAATTTACAATTGCCTAGAGATTCAGAGGCTTTAGCTCTACTAATGATCTTGCACCAGATTGTTTGTGCTGCTAGAAGTCATGTGTAACAAAATATTTTGCATGACAATTAGCTACAAACTAAAATAGAAGATAGGGTGAAAAGTGAACACCTTATTTGCATTCTTTCCAGTCCAATAGTGTATGTCATGCTGAGGAAGGCCACTTTTTGGCAGAAATGTCTGTCATGAAATTACATATTACCAAATTTCAATTTTTGAAGTATCGTATATATCAGAAGACATAATTACTGTCAGGTAATAGTTAGTCAAACTTGTTCGCACTGTATTACTACAAAAACAACAACGATATTGCAATGAAATCAGTAGATTTTTCCATAAACTTACACTCAGGACTAGATATGCACTCCCAGAATAGAATCTCCCATGTGAAGGTGTCGGGACAGAAACCAATTTTTGGTTCTCAACACA